>NW_027187378.1:18605334-18767951 GCF_028583685.1 Petaurus breviceps papuanus
CTCTCTCTCTCTCTCTCTCTCTGTCTCTCTCTCCCTCTCTCTCTCTCACTCTTGCTCTCTCTGTCTCTCCTAAAGGAAGAACATCTAATGGGATTTAAAGATTACTTTATCCTTTGGAAGCCAAATGAGCAAAGAAAAAGGTCATATGGTCAGGGAAAGAAATCCAACCTAATGATCAAAGATACCCACAAGTAGAAAATTTTTCTCAGCAGTTAGTAGATTCCCCTTCATTGTCAACCACTTAAGCACAGTTAATAAGGCTGTTTGGGGGCTTTGAATTGACTCAAAATCTAGATGCTTCTTGAGATCTCTTCCACACTACAACTGTGCTTTATATTGTAGAAATTTCTCCAGTCTTACAATTGAATAGCTCCATATTTGAATTCTGTTCCTAGTTCTCACCAGTTATGTGATCATGTTGAGCCTCTGCCTTTGTCTCAGAAAAGGATATAATGACTGTAATGCTAATCTACTTATGTTCTTGTGAGGTTTCTATGTTTTAATATATAGAAAACACTTATCAAACTTTAGAATAGCATATAAAAGTCTATTATCATTATTAAAGAGTCATCAGAGTATAAATATTGTCTATTTATAAAATAAATAATAAAATATAATAAATAAAATATAAATAATAAAAATATTATAAAAATAAAATAAATATAAAATTCCCTATTTTGATGTCAGTATATATAAGAGCAATAAAATGTATGAAATATTTGAGCACTGGATAGGAAGAGTGAATTAGCATCAGGGTGGGGTAGAGGAAGCATCTCAAAAGAGGACATTAAGACAGAAGACAAACTGCAAAAAATTTTATAATGTATCTTTAAACAAACCCTATCTTTTTTCATGTCTAGGACAAAGAAAGTCTCTGTGTTGAAGTAATTCTCCTTAAGGTCAGGGAACTTTTCTTATCTAAAGGTTGCATCAACCCTGAACCCAGGAGAACTATTTGTACCCAGTAGGCGCATGCTTAAAGCTTTTGAATTACATTCTCTTGAGATGAATTTGCTTTGATATATATGTATATATAGATAAACACATAGATATATAGATATCTAGGTCTATCTAGATATAGATAGATAGATAGATAGATAGATAGATAGATAGATAGATAGATAGATAGATGATAGATAGATAGACAGACATGTATGTGAAAGATATTTGTTACAAAGCAGCATCAATCAAGATTTCACTTTAGTATATGGTTTCTTTCTTCCTACTTTACATTTGCACCAAGGAGTACACATTTATAATCTGTATTAGTAATGAGTTACTTTCCTACAAAGGTTAACAACTCTAATTAATTTTAAGACACATTTATTAAACTATTACTGTTTCTAAGGTACTATGTTTGGCGCCAAGGAAATACAAAGAAAAACGTGACACAGTAGTTCATGTTCTCAAAAAACAAACAAAAAACCCTCTTCTGTTCTACTATAGGATTGTACATAGATAAATATTATAGAAGATAGATTATAACTGTACCCAAAGTTGAAATTAATTTTAATTATTTTAGGAAAATTGGGCAAAGCAAGAGAAGATTTTCAGATATACTGATGTGGAAAATTAGCAAAGGCTTAATGGAAGAACTAACATCTGAGCTCAGTATTTAAGGAAGGAAAAAAAAAATTGAAAGGGAAGTTAAAAAAGGTTGGGGAAGACCTGCCATAATAAACCAGATTTTCTGAATATCTAAGACAACCTTATTTCCTATGAGAGATTGCAATGACATTCACCTAATGTTCCCTGGGGACCAACAAATTATTTTATTAAGATGAGCAGGCTTAGGGGCGGCCAGGTGGCTCAGCAAGTAAGAGCACCGGCTCCAGTGTCGGGATGACCTGGGGATCAAATCCAGGCTCAGAAACTTAGTACCACACCCAGAAATAACTGGGAGTGTAACCTTGAGCAAGTTACTTAACCCAGATTGCTAAAAAATAAAAAAAATGAGCAGGCTTTATTGTTCTAAAGCATTTTGAGTTTTTTTGTGGAAAGCTATTATCCTTAGACAAACCATAAGCATTAATGATTCATTCATTCATTTCAATTCAGCAAGTCAAATACTTGTTATGCACCTACTCTATGCAAGACACTGTGCTAGATACTAATAATATTCAACACAATGCTTGACTATTCCTACAACATACTAAGTTCTTCATAAATACTTGTTGCCTAGACAAATGAAAGAATTCTATTCTACAGAAGTTTAATTACTTCAGTTTCTCCAAAGACTAGCTTTCTTTGATGTAGGAATTTCCTTTACCCACAGAGATCACAGTTACTCTGTAACTTTGTATGTTATGATCTTCAAGAGTCATTGGTGTGAATTTATATAAAATGAGCTTTGGACGATATCCCCAAAACAGTGCTGAAAGTCATTTCCATTTCTATTGGAAAAAAAATTTGATCTATATTGGTTTAGACTTCAAGAACCCAGGGTCATATACATATTATGGTGTAGCAGAAGCATAGGAATAATTGCTATAACTATTACTTATTCAAATACTTCATAAAGAAATATCCTATTGAAATATTATTGGCAAAATTTGAAGAGTTGCCAAGTAGAAGAGGCATTTGACTTGTTCTACTTGGATCCAAAGTACAAAACTAGGGACACCAAGTGGAAGCTGCAGAAAGGCAATTTAATTTTCTGCTTAAGGAAAACTTTCCAATATTAAAAGCTGTCTGAAAGCAGATGCATTACTTCAAGATAAAGTAAGTTTTTCTATCACTGGAAGTTTTTAAACAAAGACTTAGTAGATGATTGCTGGTCTGATAAAGCAGGATTCTTAGGTCAGGAAGATGTTGGTCTAGGTTCCTTCTAAGCTACACTAGCACTCACAGATTCTATAACATTGTTACATTACATTTGTATGTGTGTATATATACACATATATGCATAAATGTACATATATAAACACACATATATACATATGCACATACAGACATATGTAAATTATTGCTTTGAGTAGGTATAATAATTTTCTACATGACCCTAAGACACATTTTTTTTAAATTTAGAATACTTGAAAACTATAGCTAATCTTCAAGTTAGAGTGAACCCTACTAAATTTTGTCCTATATATAGTATATTGCCATAGAGCTTTCTTATCTTAAGTAAGATTTTTTTTTCTTTCCTGCAGGGAGCTAAGTTTTTATTTCCTCCTTAATTTCCTCCTTACTCCTTAGGTAGCAATAAAATCCAAATTATTTCAAAACCATGTTTTAGAAAGGTGGCTCCAGGTTTAACCTGAACAACTGAGGTTGGACCAAGAAGTAGGTTTTCTTAAAATAGCTGCTTCCTCTATGTTATATAGATATGGATTCTGGAGGCTGTTGTCATAGCTCCCTGCTTCTGGCCTTTATTTAAAAAAAATCATTTGCTAAATACTTCTCTAGTTCAAACATTCTGGAAAAATATTATGTATGATTCAAAAGTCCTTGGGGATGAGGAGTTCCAGCTGTATACATGGCCAGTAAATGATTTCAAATTTAGACTCTGCAGAGAGGTACAGGAGCATGAAACATGGGGTTTTGGAGTGGGGTTCATTGGATGAGGCAAGAATGCCTCCCTAAAGGCATGATCTTATTCCAGCAATCATTCTCAATTCATTGTCAACCTCTCAGTCTACTAACTCCTTTTCATTTCCTCGAAAATACCTCATTTGGGGTGGCTAGGTGGCACAGTCAGTAAAGCACCAGCCCCGGAGTCAGGAGGACCTGAGTTCAGTTCTGGTCTCAGACATTTAACATCCACACAAACAAACAAACAAACAAACAAACAAACAAACAAACAAACAAACAAACAAACACAAACTAGCTGTGTAACCTTGGGCAAATTGCTTAAACCCAATTGCCCTCCAAAAAACAAAACAAAACAAAAATACCTCAGTTATCTATACACCTAAACAAATAAAATAAACATCTTTGCTACTTATATCTCTGTCATCTATTATCTAATTTGTCTCTTCCATATCAAAATTCTTGAAAAAGTAATCTATATCTGTTGCCTCTACTTTACCAGGAATCACTCCTTAAATTCTTGCCATATGGCTCCTACACTCACAACTCTATTGGAATCTGTCACATTCAGTGACCTTTTCAGTTCTCATCTTTCTTGACTTTTCTGTAGCATGAGATTTCGTTGACCACCCCCTTGCTTCTGAATCTCAGAGTTTCCTTTTTCTTCTCCAGCACCACATTTTCCTGTCTTCCCTCTGACCTTTTTCCATCCTCTGAAAAAAAAACACACTGTTAACAAATCAATATAATCAACAAAAATATCCACTGCAGTCATTTCCAAAAGTGTTTATCTTTCTATTAGGCCATCACCTTTCTATTAGGAGATGAGTGGCATTCTTTCTCATGGGTCCTCTGGAATAATGAATGATTATTTGCATTGTTCAGAGCTCTTAAGTCTATAGAAACTATTCATTTTTTAAAAAGTTAATTTTAAAGGATGAACTGCTTTTCTGGCTCTTTTCTCTTTAATCTGTCTCAGTTCATATAAGTCTTTCCAGATTTCTCTAAAATTGGCTCTTTCCTCATTTCTTTTTTAAAAATTAATATTTTATTTATTTATTTTTAGTTTTCAACATTCATTTCCACAAGATTTTGAGTTACAAATTTTCTCCATTTTCCCCCTACCCCCACATCAAGATAGCGAGCTTGTAGAATACCCCTTGCCCCAATCTGCTCTCTCTTATATCCTTCCCCATCACCTCCCCCCCCCCCCCCCCAACTTTCTGGTAGGACAAGATTGATTTCTATACCCCAATAGACATTGGTAAATGTTATTTCCCAGTTGCATGTAAAAAAACATTTTTTTCACATTTGTTTTTAAAACTTTGATTTTCAGTTCCTTTCCCTTCTTCCATCCTCACCCACCCCCACTTATTCAATTTTTCACTTTGATCCTGCCCTTTTCAAAAGTGGTTGCTTCTAACTACCCTCTCCCCCAATCTACCCTCACTTCTACCATCCCTCCTCTTATCCCCTTCCCCCCTACTTTGCTGTAGGGTAAGATACCCAGTTGAGTGTATATGTTATTCCCTCCTTATTCCAAATTCAATGAGAGTAATGTTGACCCATTCCCTTTCACCTTCCTGTTCTTCCCCTCCATTGCAACAGTTTTCCCTTGCCTATTTTATATGAGATAATTTACCCTATTCTATCTCTCCCTTTCTCCTTCTTCCATTATATTCCTCTCTCACCTCTTAATTTTATTTTTAGATATCATCCCTTCCTATTCAACTGATCCTGTGCCCTCTGTCTACGTATACATGTTCACACATATACACACACTGACATATGCATTTATACACAAATATGCCCTCCTATACATACATATATTTATGTATACATGCATATACCTACACACACATATATATTCTCTTCAACTATCCTCATACTGAGAAAAGTCTCACGAGTTACAATTATAATTTTCCCATGCAGGAATGTAAATAATTACACTTTAATAAGTTCCTGATGATTAATTTTTTCCTGTTTACCTTCTCATGCTTCTCTTGTTTCTTGTATTAGAAAGTCAAATTTTCTGTTCATCTCTGGTTTTTTCATCATGTAAATCGAATAATTCTTGTTTAGTCATAAAATCTTTCCCTCTCCACAAGTCTGATAGGTAAACTATTCCTTGTTTTAGGAGACTGTTTATAGCATCAACCTTTATACTTAGATCATGCACCCATTTATATCCAGTTTTCCCAGCAATTTTTGTTAAATAGTGAGTTCTTATCCCCAAAACCAGGGTGTGGGCATTTATCAAAAAATAGATTATTATAGTCATTGACTTCTGAATCTTGTGTGCCTAATCTATTCCATTGGTCCACTCCTCTATTCCTCAGCCAGTACCAAGTAGTTTTGAGGACTGCTGCTTTATAATACAGATTGAAATCTGGTATAACTAGTCCACCTTCCCTAGCATTTCTTTTCATTAATTCCCTTGATATTCTGTACCGTTTATTCTTCAAAATGAATTTTGTTACTATTTTTTCTAGCTCTATAAAGTATTTTTTTGGTAAATTAATTGGTATGGCACTAAATATATAATATAATTTAAGTAATATTGTCATTTTTATTATATTAGCTCAATCCAGCCATGAGCAATTGATGTTTTTCCAATTAGTTAGATCTGCCTTTATTTGTGTGAAAAGTGTTTTGTAGTTGTGGTCATATAGGTCCTGGGTTTCTTTTGGCAGGTAGATTTCCAAATATTTTATAATGTCTACAGTAACTTTAAATGGTATTTCTCTTTCTATCTCTTGCTGTTGAATTTCATTGGAGATATATAGGAATGCCGAGGATTTATGTGGGTTTATTTTATATCCTGCAACTTTGCCAAATTTATTTATTGTCTCAAGTAGTTAGGATTCTCTAAGTATATCATCATATCAACTGCAAAGAGTGATAGCTTGGTCCCTTCTTTGACTAATTTGATTCCTTTGATTTCTTTTTCTTCTCTAATTGCTACGGCTAACATTTCTAGTACCAGATTGAATAAGAGGGGTGATAGTGGACACCCTTGTTTCACCCCTGATCTTGTGGGAAATGCTTCTAGCATCTCCCCATTACATGTAATACTTGCCGATGGCTTTAAATAGATGCTACCAATTATTTTAAGGAAGCCTCCATTTATTCCTATACTTTCTAATGTTTTTAATAGGAATGGATGTTGTATTTTGTCAAAAGCCTTTTCTGCATCTATTGAGATGATCATGTGGTTTCTGCTGGTTTTATTGTTGATATGATCAATTATACTGATGGTTTTCCTAGTATTAAACCATCCTTGCATTCCTGGAATAAATCCTACCTGATCAAAGTATACTATTCTTGAGATAAGTGGCTGTAGTCCTTTTGCTAGTGTTTTATTTAGAATTTTTGCATCTATATTCATGAGGGAGATTGGTCTATAATTTTCTTTCTCTGTTTTAGATCTTCCTGATTTAGGTATCAGTACCATATTTGTGTCATAAAAAGAGTTTGGTAGGACTCCTTCACTAATTTTCCCAAATAGTTTGTAGAGTATTGGAATCAATTGTTCTTTAAATGTTTGATAGAATTCACTAGTGAATCTTTCTGGCCCTGGAGATTTTTTTCCTAGGGAGTTGACTGATGGCTTGTTCAATTTCTTTTTCTGAGATGGGATTATTTAAGTAATTTACTTCCTCTTCAGTTAATCTGGGCAACTTGTATGTTTGTAACTATTCATCCATTTCCCTAAAATTGTCAAATTTATGTGCATACAATGGGGAAAATAATTCCTAATTATTGTTTTGATTTCCTCTTCACTGGAGGTAGATTCACACTTTTCATTTTGGATACGCATAATTTGGTTTTCTTCTTTCTTTTTTTATCATATTGACTAAGATTCTATCAATTTTGATGGTTTTTTCATAAAACCAGCTAGTTTTCTTAATTTCAATTTTATTAATCTCTCCTTTGGTTTTCAAAATTTCTAATTTAATATTTAATTGGCGATTTTGAATTTGTTCTTTTTCTAAGTTTTTTAACTGCATGCCCAATTCATTGAGCTCCCTTTTCTCTAAGTTAATCATGTATACACTCAGGGATATAAAACTTCCCCTAAGAATTGCCTTTAATGTATCCCACAAATTTTGGTATGTTGTCTCATTATTATCATTCTCTTGAATGAAATTACTGATTGTTTCTATAATTTCTTGTTTGACCCACTCATTCTTTAGGATTAAATTGTTTAATTTCCAATTAGTTTTTAGTCTGTCTTTCCCTGGCCCTTTATTGCATATAATTTTTATTTCATCATGATCTGAGAAGGATGCATTTAATATTTCCGCCTTACTGTACAGAATTGTGAGGTTTTTGTGCCCTAGAACATGGCCTTCTATCTCTCATTTTGTTTTCAAAGTTCCTTTTGATCTCATTTAGAAGAGCCTTCTGTGCTTGGGACCCATTCCCTGTTGAAGTTTCAGCTTTGGGTGCGGAGTCCACATTGTCTCCCTCTGAGGTTGGTTCCTCCCTCTGAGGATAGTAGGAGTCCAGAGTCTTTGTTTTTGTGGTCTGCTTTCTACCCATTTTGAGGCAGGGTCCTAGTGAAGCCCTTCCTCTAGGATCCCAAGCCTTCACTGTGGAGTGTTTTGCTCTGGGGAAAGAGTTACTATGTTTTCAGGGTCGGGGGTGGGGGGGAGGCAGGGTTGGAGAAAGTGAGTTTCACTCTGTCATCCTGGTCTTTTGAGGTCCTGAAAGGGGCTTTTTAAAAATTTCTGGACTATGAAGTAGTAGTCCCAGGAGTGTTTGCTGTCCAGGACAGGGGCCCCTGTATTTGCTTCTTACTTTGCTCTTTCCAGTCCCAGCCCTTTGGTGATAGGCCTGGTAGTGGACGTTGTGGTTGGTGGGAAGACTTGCCCTCCGAGTTGATCAGAAAGGGGCCTGCCTCTGCCGACTGTGCTTTCCTGGACTGCCTCTGCTGTCCGCACCTTCTAGGCCTGCCTCTGGGGATGCGGCCACACTGCGCCTTCTCAGCCTGCCTCCAGTAGTTTTTCCAATGAGGTATTTCACTTTGCTGCCTATTTTTTCATTTATTTGATTTTTTTCTTGTATCTTGATTTCTAATAAAGTCATTAGCTTCTATTTGCTCCAGTATAATTTTGAAGGAACTACTCTCTTCAGTGAGTTTTTGGAATTCATTTTTTATCTGGGCAAATTGGATTTTTAAAGCATTCTTCTCCTCATTGGCTTTTTAGGCCTCTTTTGCCATTTGAGTTAGTCTATTTTTAAAGTGTTATTTTCTTCAGCATTTTTTTGGGTCTCCTTTAGCAGGCTGTTGACTCACTTCATGATTTTCTTGCATCATTTTCATTTCTCTTCCCAATTTTTCCTCCACTTCTCTTACTTGATTTTCAGAATTGTTCTTAAGCTCCTCCTTGGCCTTTAACTGATTCATATTTTTGTTGGTAGCTTTTGTTGTCTTCTTCTGGTTCCATGTTTTCATTCTCTTTGTCATCAAAAGTGTATTCTATGGCTTCATTGTGCTTCCTCTGCTTGCTCATCTTGCGAGACAATTACTTGACTTTTGAGCTCTTTGCCATGGTAAAACTCTTTTTTCCAGAGTAGAGAGAGTTGTGTCCCAAATTGCTGGGGTTTGTGTAGCTGCTGCTAGAGTTTTTGTTGTAGGTATGAGGAGGGTGCCCTCTCTACAGACACCATAAGCTCTGGCACACTGGCATTCCTCACACCAGGACCACCACCCTAGACTGTGACCCAGATCCAAGCAGGTAAATCAAGAATGATTACCCTCTGAATGGTTGCTTGTTCCCCCCACTATCTGTAGGCCTGGAGCTCTGGAGGCAGCTACCAGTAGGTGCAGCCATGGTGCTGCTGTGCACCTCTCTCTCCCAGGGACAGGGGCTGGAACACGCTCTTCTGTCACTCAGTTACAACAGAGCTCCCTTACTGACCTTTTAGTTTCTCTTTGGCATTTATAGGTTGAGAAGTCTGGAAACCCCCACAGCTGCTGGTGATTCACTCTCCTGAAGTCTGCTCTGGCTCGTCTGTGATGCTGTTTTCAGAGCCGCCCTGGGTCTGGACCTGTTCAGCTTAGGAGGGACTGTGCTCAGCTTCCCTATTGGTGTGATAGCCCCTTCCTGTTGGCCTGTCAGGCTGCATTCAGTGGGAGATTTGTCTCTTTGTCACTTTGTGGGCTCTATAGCTCCAAAATTTGTTTAGAGTCACTTTTTTAAAGGTGTTGGAGATGTTTGGTGTGGGAGCTTAAGAAGGTTCCTTCTTTTACCATACCATCTTGGTTCCATCCCCCATCTTTCCTCATTTCTTAAAGCACAATAGAATTCCATTACATTTATATGTAATATTTTGTTCAGTCATTTCCCAATTGGTGGACCCTCTCTTAGTTTTATCACCACAAAAAAAGCTGCTATGCATAAAGGATACTTTCTGATTCATTTAATCTCTTTGGAATATAATACTATAAGTAGTATTTATTGGTCAAAGAGTAAGGTATGTACAATTTAGGAATTTTAGGAAGTAGTTTGGAATTCCTTTCCTGAATCACTTGAAATTAAAAGCTTTACAAATAGTGCATGGCTGTGCCTGAATTTCCATAAGTCCTCTAGCAATTGCTATTTTCCTCATTTTTCACCTTTGCTAATACATTTTGTGTGAGGTGTAAACTCAGTGTTGCTTTTACATTTCTTTTTTAATGCTTTGTGACATTTTTCATATGGATTTCAACAACTTAGATTTCTTCCTTTGAGAATTGTCTGTTTGTTCTCTTTAACAGTTTATCAGTTGGGTAATGGTTCGTATTCTTATAAATTGGAATCAGTTCCTTTTTATCTGAGAAATGAGAATTTTATCAGAGAAATTTATTAAAAAGTTCTCCCCTCCCACTCCTGTTAATTGTTTCCTTTCTGATCTTAGCCTCATTAGATTTGTTCATGAAAAAAAAAGTTTTAATTTTATAGACTTCTGTAATGGAAATGCAAATTTAAAGATCTTCCCTGCCCCTAGGCCCTTTGATAGGCTTTAGAGACTCTGAGAACCTTCCTTGATTTGAAAATGTACTCTGCCTTCTAATGGGCTGAATGTGGTCACATGGAGCCTGTGGCAGGAGGCTTGGTTTTCAGGAATGCCCACACCTTGATGCTGTGTGATTGGGCAGTGGGTCAAGAGGGTGGTTACCTTCTCTGACCCAGGAGAAGGCTATATAATCCCCAATGTGAGGCTTTGCTTTGGGGCTCACTTTGAGAAGTGTTCTGTGATTTGATCAGAGGAGACCGTGGGAAGTCATTGTTGAGAACCCCCGGCTTTGAAAAACACAGATGTTGATTTGGTATGGATATAATGGTTGGACAGTTTGGAAACCTGTCTACTTGATCTCTTTTTCTATCTTGATAATTCTGTCTGTATACTCTGAAGTTCAGGGTGCTGACCTTTTTCCTTTGAACTAGGTAAACAATACATATTTGACTGATTAAAGTAAGCTTGTTATCCCATTTTGAGTTGCTTTCCTTTAACAAAGCAGATCTAAGAACCTGTGTTGGCAGCCACTCTGGGGATGCTGGGGTGCTTCCTGCTACAACTTCCCTTCATGATATTTGCTTATACTTTTCACTCTCTTTACTCCATTCTTTACAGAAAAGTTGAGGAGTATGTAAGAAAAGCATGCTCAGCATCAATGCTTGATGAAAACAGCTTCACTTAGAGTAAGCTAGGTGGTATGATGAAGTGATGGACCTGAAGTAAGGAAACCTCGAGTGAGTTCAAATCCAGCCTTAGACCCAATACCTGTGTGACCCTGGGAAATTCGCTTAACCTCTGCCTGAGTCAGTTTCAGCATAAGTTAAGTGAGGATAATAATAGTGTCTATATCCCAGGATATTGTGAGGATAAAATTTGTAGAGTACTTTGCAATTCTTAAAGAACTATTATTATTATTATTAAAGTATTATTGTTAATATCATTATCATCATTAATAATAATAATTACTAGCTTCCACTTCCTTTCTCTCTGTTTTTCCCCTCAACCAATCCTCAATCAAAAGTTTTTACCTCCTTTCTTTACTTTTAAACTTTTTTGTCATGATTGCACCTCTGAACTCAAGGTTTGTTTTACCTAGGAAAAATTCCTAGATCTCGCTACTCTTTCTCTTATTTCCTTATCTCTTCTTTTCCTAGTACTTTAACTTAAACATATTTCTATAATCAACTCTTTGTATTTGTGTGTTCTACTCTTCTTTGATAACTTCAGATGAAAGTGAGGTTCAAGTGATGCCTAGTCTGGTTTATTCCTGCTTTGTTTGTATGGAATCCTAATTTTCCCCCAATAATATGCTACCCCAGTCCTCTAATTTCTCCCCTCTTTCATTGTTTTATACCTCCTTTCCTTTCTCATTTTTTAATCATTAATTATGTATATTTTTTAATTTGTGGAATAAAACAAGCATTTCCATAATATAGTACAAAAAACAAAGACGATTGTACATGCAACTGCAAATCTACTATGCACAACTTGCTATTTCTTTCAAATCTACAACAAAATTATTATGTAATTTTTTACCTTCCCCTGAGATGACTAATATTAGAAACAAATAGGCATATGTGTAAAATTATTCTCTGCATACTTCTATTTATCAGTTCTTTTTCTGAATGCAGATAGTATCTTCCTTCATATCTCCTTTATAGTTAATTTGGGTATTTATAGTAGTCAAAATAACTCACTGACTCAAAGTCCTTAAATCAATATTGCTGTCACTGTGTACAATATTCTCTTGGTTCTACTCATTTTGATCTTTGCTATGTCTTTTAAATCCTTCCTTTTTTTCTAAAATCATTGAGTGTAACATTTCTTACGGCACACTACTATTCCTTCACAACCATATATGACAACTTGTTCAGTAATTCCCCACTTATTGGGAATCCTTGAAATTCCAATCCTTTTCCACCAGAAAGAGAGCTGCTATAAATGTTTTAGAACATATGAGTTCTTCTCTTTTTCCTGAATTATCATTGGAAATAGACCAAGTAGTGGTATTGCTGGGTCAAATGGTATGGGTAGTTTAATAACTCTTTGGAAAAATTCCAGATTACTCTCCAAAGTGGTTGTGTTATTTTTACAATTCCACCAACAATGAATTAGTGTCCCATTTTTTTTTCAGATTCTCTCCAACATTTGTCACTTTCCCCTTCTATCATTTTAGCCAGTCTCATTTGTCTACAATCACACAGTTATTAACTGTCAAGTGTCTGAGGCTGAATTTGGACTCAGGTCCTCCTGACTCTAGGGCCAGTGCTCTATACACTGCACCACCTACCTGCCCCCATTTTATTTTTAGCAGTTAAATGTTATTATTATTGAGTTTTAATCCCATGCTGTGGGTAATGTTGTCCTTGACCTCAGGTGCTTCTAATTTGTTTTCTGATTTCTGTTCAAGGTTTAGCCTCAGGCACTCCTCTCTTTCTCTCCTACATCCCAGTCACATTTTCTGGAAAATGTTATTTTTCCCCGTGGTACCACACTCACTGGACCTATGCTCACTCCTCCTCATCCAGAGTCATAGCCAGGGATCACATATGGTCAGCACCACTAGGTCTGACTTCTGGAAATAACAAACTTCCTTTCTTCCTTAAAGATCATCAAAAATAGGAAAAAAATATCTCCTGCTACCTCTATGTAGTCTGATTCCCTCTCCTGATTATAATACAATTCTTAAGGGATGCTTGTATAATCTTCCTCCATTCTCCTTTAAAATACAAATACTTCATATTTATAAAGTTTTTCTAATTGGTTACTACCGTTTGCCTTTTTATATTTCTCTTCACTACTACTTTTGTATTTCAAAGTTCCTTTTCAACTGTGGTCTTTTCTCTTGAAATGACCAGAAGTCCCCCATATCTATCAGAAGTCCATTTTACCATATAGGATTATATTCAGTTTTGCTGAGTAAATTTTTCGTGGTTGCAAGATTTTATCTTTTGCTTTTGGGAACATCATATTTCATGCTTTCTGCTTCTTTATAGTAATAGTTTTCAAATCTTTTGTAATCCTGACTGTGGTTCCTTTGTACTTGAACTTTTTATCTCTGGGTATTCACAGTATTTTTCTTTGACCTGAAAATTCTGGTATTTGGATGAAACTTTCCAGAGAGTTTTCATTTTGGAGTTTCTTTGAGGAAATTACTATTAGATTTTTCCTACTTTTACTTTGATGTTTGATCTGATGGGTCTAGGCAGTTATATCTCATGACTGCTTGAAGTATATCTAGGCTCTTTTAATTGCACATATTTTTTATCAGTTCAGTGATATTTAAATGAACTTTACTTGACATATTTTCTAGTTCATTTTTACATGAGTTAACTTACATTTTATTCCATTTTTCAATCTTTTGAATTTATTTTAATGTATTTGTTGTTTTAATAAAATGGAGTCATTAACAACTTTAGCTTGTTATAATTTTCAGGGAAACTTTTACTTGTTTAAGGTTTTGTATCTCTTTTGCAAAAGTATTTATTGTCGTTCCAAACTCTCCTCCATAGCTTTCTCTTTAAAAAAAGAACAATTATTTCTTCTATTGGTCTAAATTCCTTTATATTATTTTGAGTTTTATCATTTCTTCTAGGAATTTTCATAAATCTTAAGAGCAATCCATGGTTTCCTTTGAGGCATTGTTTCTTTTCCTCTTCTGAATTTTTGTCTTCAGTAACTCTGGTCTTCTATAAGCTTTTTTTTTATTTTTTATATTTTTTTAAAGCAAGCAGGGTTAGGTAACTTGCTCAAGGTTACATGGCCAGTTATTATTTCTGGGTGTGGTGCTGAGTATCTGAGCCCAGATTTGATCCAGGTCATCCCAACACTGGAGCCAGTGCTCTTACTTGCTGAGCCACCTGGCTGCCCCTAAGCAATTGGGGTTAAGTAACTTGCTCAAGGTTACATGGCCAGGTGTTTCTGGGTGGGTGCTAAGTGTCTGAGCCCAGGATTCGATCTCCAGGTCTTCTCAACACTGGAGCCGGTGCTCTTACTCGCTGTGCTACCTGGCTGCCCCTTCTATAAGCTTTTTACCATTTTCTTTTTTGCTTAATCATTCTTTCAGCAATCTGCATGGAACAAAAGTATAGTTGGTTTAACTGAGGGCTCTCAGTGATGTTTGTGATCCTGACATTATTGTAAGAATCCCTGTAGTCTTCTTTATAACCTAATGTTTAATGTGAAAGTATTTGCAGATCTTATGCTTGATTGCATGCCTCCATGATGGGGGACACATGGGGAAGAGAGGGAGAGGGAGAAAATTTGAAACTCAAGGGATTGTGGAACTGAATCTTGTAAACTAAAAGAAAAGCAAATTAATAAAGACAAAAAAGTGGAAAAATGAACAAAAATATTAAATAAAAAAGAATCCCTGTAGTCTATCTGCATAGGGGACTGATTTTAATATCTGCTTAAGATGACCCCATATTACACATACTCATAACATCTGGGAGAACCTGAACTGTTGGTCTGTTCCTGGGAACTAGGGAAAGATGAATTCAAGATTACTTCTGTGTGTACCCATGCTGATGGCCTAGGTAGAGCTTTGGATATGTAGGCCTAGCTCCTGGCCCATTGTAAGGGTTATGGGATTTAAAGATCTTCCATGCCCCATGGACGTGCTGACATAGCAGAGCAAGAGAAAGCAGAAAGCGAGAAAAAGTGAAAGCCGAGCTAACGGTCCTGCGGTTGGTGGTTGGCAGCGGTTGCAGTTGCGGTTGCGGTTGCCCCTTTTTTTTTTTAATACCCTGATGGGGCCATTCATGCCAACCTGGAAGCATGATCCCTCTAATAAAGTGGGAGGCAAATGCTAGAGAAATACAGAAATTAAACTGAGCCGGATACTGAAAAAAAAAAAAAAAAAAAGGGCAACCGCAACCGCTGCCAACCGCCAACCGCAGGACCGTTAGCTCGGCTTTCACTTTTTCTCGCTTTCCGCTTTCTCTTGCTCTGCTATGTCAGCACGTCCATGGGGCATGGAAGATCTTTAAATCCCATAACCCTTACACCCATTCACATCATTGTTATCCTAGTTCAATGATGGATTCATGATAAGCCCTGTTAATAAACCTATTAAACTTAAGTAGTCTGGTTCTCACAGTATTCAAATATTTCTAGCTTGAGAGAATTTTATATTTGATTCCTATTACCTCCAGAATCACATATAACATCCTTTGAATTTTTAACAATTCACAATCTGGTCCCTTCCTACATATTTAGACTTCTTACACTTTATTCTCCTTCATGTAATTTACAATCCACTAAAGCTGGTCTTGCTATTCCTCAAACACTACACTCAGACTCCACATTTTACCTGTATGTTGGCTATCCTCTATGCCTGGATATCACCTCCACCTTGTTGACTCCTTGTATTCATTCAAGATTTAATTCAAATCCCACTCTCTGCAGCAGATCTTTACCAATCACGTTCTTCACACACACACACTTACCTCTCTCACATAGACACATACACAACTAAACACATACAGACACAGTGTTAGTACCTTCCCTCAGAGATGACCTTCCCCATTTGTGCTGTGTATACAGTCAGGTCCCTATTAGATCAAATAATGAATCCTCTTACATGGTTACAATTCAAACTTACACTACATAGTTCCATTGGACAGGAAAAATGACCATATTCTATATAATTCTAAATTCAATTAGTATATATTTGAATACATAGGAAGACTTCAGAGTATTCATTCCTATTCATTCCATTCATTCCTTGCTCTGATCTGGACTTACTCGTGTCTTCTAAGAGCATAGTTGTTTGTATGTTGTCTCTCCTGTTAGAATTTGAGTTCATTAAGAGCAGGACTCATGTGTTTGGCTTTCTTTTTATCCCCCAGGCTCAGTAGAGGGCTAATACATAATATATGCCTGTTGACTGACCAGTCAGCATCTTTTATTTTAGATTCGTGTTTCAAAGGAAGAGAGCCAGCCTTGCATTCAACTGTTCTACCTATAATAGTTTATGGATAACATACAAGCCTCTGGTAGTGCAGAGAATGCACAAAAATCCTATGAAGAGATATAGATTAATCTGGTTCCTTGACAGCCTAGGTCTCAGAGATTTTCATTCTGATACTTAGAAATAAAACTGCCCACATTGTAGCTCCAGGAAAGCAGACTGTCACACTTACTTGGAGACCCAAGTAGTTTAGGACAACCTATGATTAATACATAGGAGGGTAAATGGCACTAGACCTCTCTAAACATATGAATATAGAATAAGCAGACCCCTGGCACTTCTGAATATAAAAGTTATAATAAGCAAGATAAAGAGAAATGGCGGAACTTGTAAAATTCCTTGGCATGCAGTGGCTACACTTACAGACTAGTCATTCTGGTTGCTGGGTTTTTGCTTGTTTGCTTTTTTTCTACCAATCTCTAGGGAAAGAAGACTAATATGACCAAGATAAATCTCAGGAAGCCCCAATAAGTAAATTCCATGATAAGGCAAAGAAGTCATCTTTTAGTGAATGTGTGAATTCTTACTCTTCCATTAAAATACAATTCAAATATCATTTGCTTCATGAAGCTCTCTCTGACATTCCACCTCAGACCCCACAGAGCACATCCTTTATGTTTCACTAATGGATTATAGCTATTTATGTGTTGGATCCCACTAATGGACTATATTCTCAAGGAAGGCCGGGGTGACCTTATTTCAACTTTCAGTGTACATAGTGATTTGCATACAAGCAAATATTTGCTAAAAATTCCTTGAATTTTGCATTATTAGAATCATGTTCATTAAGTAGTGTTGCTGAAATCCTACCCCTGTCCACTTCAAACATATAACAATTGTGATAACAACAATAACAACCATATAGTAGCTAATGTGCTTTATATATGTTAACTCATTTAATAGAAGTAGAACTTATATCTCCAAAACCATATCACTTTCAATTGCAGGCCTGGGAATATTTCATAGTTCCTAATTTGAAATTTCAAAGAGGCAAATGTTACTTAATTTAAGGAAATCCTTTCAAAAAAGACCTGCCCCAAAGTCAAATGGCCTCCCTTGTGAGAGAGTAAGTTCTTCTTTATCGGTTTCCTAGAAACAACTGTGTAACCACTGGTTGGGTATTTATAGGGCAGATTCTGGATCATATGAGGGTTTGACTTCATGACCCCTGAAGTCCCATCGAAGGAAGGGGAAAATTCTGTGATTTGAGAGGATATATGCTCATAGGTGGTTGGGTTTCTCATTCTTTTTGTGGAATATCAATTAATGAATAGACTTTGAACATGACCATGAAACAATGGCCCATTAGTGAAACTGCAGACAGATTTAGCATAACTTAACAGAGGAGCAAATGAAGATAAATGTCCTGGAATGGCTCTGAAAACTTAGAAATATTGTTTCCTAATGGGTGGGGCAGTGATTCTCTTGTCCCCAATTCAGTGTCTTCAACTATCATGAAGGCCTTGTCCTTGTCTTCATTTGAGACTTCCCCAGCATTTCTATCCCATTTTGCCCCTGGCCACCGAATTTCTGCCCTATAGAGTAAAAGAAAAACCCCAATGATGCAAATGTTTATCTAGAGAACTGATTGCCAAAAATTTTTGCCTAATGTATTTTTCTCTGTGATTTGGGGGTGAAGGATTTTAGAAAAGGCATTTTTAGTAAGCATTAAACTTTAAGTCTATTGAAAGAAATGTATTCTCTTTTCTTTAGATTTCTTGGTTTTGATGATGACCACCCACCTCCAACCATTTTTGCTACAATTTTTATCTTTCAATAATTCTCATACTGTGAGAATTTAGAAAGGATTTGAGAAAATATATCAGTATCAGATTTTCTTTTTTTTTCAGTGTTCTTTAAATGTGGTTTGCAATTTTTTTTGCTAACCTTTTTATGAAGAGAAGAAAATAATAGAAGAGAAAGACAAAAATGAATTTTCTCATTTTTCTTTCTTTACTTTGTCACTCTCGAGCTTTTGTATTTATTTTTCTACATTTTTGTTTTTCTCTTCTTCCTTCCTTTCCATTTTTTTCTTTCTTCTCCTCTCTAGTCATCTATATCTTTGGATTTATAATTGAAAGAAATGTTAAAGATGATCCTATCCCCTTATTTGTGTGGAAAAGCAAACTGAGGTCTACATGAGTTAATTCACTTGCTTGGGATTATATAATTAGTAAATGGTGCAATATAACTACTTTGTCTTTTTATACTTTGTCATATTCCTTTTCCCTTCCATATGCTCCCCTCTTTCTTTTCTTCTTATTATTTATCTTCTCTCTAATTCTCCTTGTTCTCTTTCCTTCTTATTCTTTCTTTTTCTTATTGACTGGCTTTATCCCATCTCTCTTTGAATAGATTGTATATCATTCTTATTCATAAACATTTTTTGTTGAAATATATACCAATTTATTTGAAAATATGGAAATATTAAGAATTTTGAATTTGAGAATCACAGGACTTAGACTTCTATCAGAGAGAGACTTCCAGTTGCAATCACTTAGGAAAAGATTTGCAATGTGGCCCTCCAAACCCAAAGAATATCAAGGAACTAAAAAATCACAACATGAAGAAAAAGGGACCTGAAATTTCCTTTTCTCCCTCCTGCCCCATACACTATTTCTGTGAGTTATTTGGATAATGTAAGGCCACTGAAAGAATATTGCTTTTTTGCAGTACTAGTTGGACTTCTCTTCTAGAAAAGCATCCAAACCCTCAAAGTAGAGGGTGGATGCCTGTTTGATTCCATGAGAGATGAACATGGGGCTAACTGGAATAGCAGAAGATTATGTATCTGGAAACTTTCCTTATCTTCTGAAGAAGAGTAATGATATTTATCTGGATACCATTATTGCCCTTGGGAAAATAGCATTAATGTGCAGAGAGAAGATACATGTGTTGTTGTTGTTGTTTTATAATATATAATCATTCTTTTATATAAGTCTTGGTGTTTTCAGGATATTATGTGTGTTGGGATAAGGGCTATCCTATACTTGAAATATACATTGTTATCTTTAGTGTTTATATGTGATCTAGGGACCTTGTTACCTGCATTCATGGGAACTTCTACATAAGCTATATTTGAGTTATGGTCTAAGATGCTCCAAAGAGAACTTTGCTTAGAGGCAAAATTAGTTGAAGTAAAAAAAAATGATATTTTATTGGCAACCACAAAGATTGGCCTACTTCCATGTAAACCTACTTGGGGCAATGGGCTACAGGTTTCAGTCATTTCCTCCAGACTGAGTCCATGCTTGCTATGTTTTTATCTATAGTAGTAAATGAGAACAATAGGACTTCTTGGTTCTCTAGCTAAATAGTAGATACTCAAGAGTACATGTAATTGATCTACTAATGTCTACTCACTTTATCAATATAGAATATGTTCTGTATGCCTTAGTGAATTATCTTTGTTTTTAAAATTAATTTATCTTTTTTTTATTTACCTTACATTTATTTTTTTTCTTTCTAATAAGAAGCATTTATTTTCTTTCCCTTTCACCTTCCCCACTCGTGGAAAAAAATTCTATCTACAATTGATCCTCACAACTTCATGAGGGTTGTTGAGAGGAAAATTATTTGAAAACACTATATGAGTGTATCATTATTAATCCTATGTCACAAATTAAAAACAAAGCCAAACAAAACTAAGGCTCATTTAAAATGAGTAAGTTACCCAGAATCACATAGGTGGTAATTTCTAGAGCTAAGACTGAAACCCAGAGCTTATGATTCCAGGTATTATACCTTTTCCCTTAAACAATAATGTCTGTAAGAAGAATAGGTCCAATTGCTCTGATCAATAAAAAAAAACCTAGATTAAACAGAGATCTGGAATAGTGGTTAGTGGCACTTATAACTTGCCACCTATGCCAAGTTGTCATTTTCAGGAATCTTGAAGTGACTCTGAGGATAATTGTAGAAGAAAGATGATGGATTTTAGGTAAATGGATTCCAGTACTTCCCCCGCTTCCCCAAACACTTCTGGGAAAATTTTGTCAAATAGTATTACTGTAGCAAAGTTTATCAGATACCAATTTGTTCTATCTTTTCTTTAAAGTGGCATTCAGAATTGCCCATGGTTCTCCAGAGGAGGGCTCTCTGGGGTTGATTATATTAATACAGTGAAAGATTGAAAGATATTTGTGGGAGCTCTTGTGTGACACTCACTTGCCTCATGTTGTAGCTTATCATTCAATGGTTGAATTAAATGTGGCATTTATAAGGTCCTTGGGAAGTACTTCTTCAGTCTCTCCTCTGATCTTGGCTTTGGCTGTCCATCCTGCTTGGTCTCTGTCTTCATTTGATCCCTAAATATTGAAATCTCTGAGCACCGCTACAGACTGCAAGAAGGAAATTGAGATAATTGCACTCATGCAGTTTGGAATAGCAAGACTGAAGGTTTTTTTTAATGCCAGCTTTCTCAGTGATACAAAAAAAAAGCAGATTTCCAAGCTCAGGTCATGTCCTCCATAGACTGAGGTTAGGAACAATATCAGTTGTTTCTGTTCATTCACTGACAGCAAATATGAGTTTTTCTTTCATCCTAGGAGGCAGAGTCTCAGATATCTAATTGCCAATGAAAATCCCAGCAGCAGCATACTATCCACGATTAAAGCATCTAATGAAAAAAAAAAATAAGAGACCAATTCATTGGTGAAAGTTGGGCAGAGCTGTGTATCGAGGGTGTCAGTTTCCCAGGAAAATAACATTTGATGAGACCAAAACAAATTGCTCGGAGAATCACAGCTCTCTAAGTCATATCAGTGCCAACTCAGCAATATGGACATCACAACAGGATTTTTAAATGATTGTGGGAATATCTTAAATGTTCTCCAACCTGCCTGAAATCTTACCAGTTTAGCATTCAGGAAGTGTGTGGGATGATCAGGTATGAGCAAAGAATTGCAGAGAGGAGGTGGAAGGAAAGAGTGGGCAGTTTATTTCTTAAAATCTTTCTCTTTCTAAAAGTATCACCACTCACAGAAAATCAAGAGAAGATTAATCACAGCATCTGGGACGCTAGATGCTGTCTATTCTAACACCCTACCTGAGCAGGAATCCCTTTTACAATATTCCTGACAATAAGATATGTTACCTCAACTTGAAGCTATTGAGATAAAGGAAGCCAATCACCTCTTGAGCAGGCCACTTCCATTTTTGGATAATTCCAATTTCTAGTAAGGCAGCTAGGTGGCATAGTAGTTGGAGTACTGGCCTTGGAATCAGGAAGATTCATCTTTGTGACTTCAAATCTGGCCTCAGATGCTTACTAGCTGTGTGACCCTGGGCAAATCACTCAAGCCTGTTTGTCTCAGTTCTTCATCTATAAAATGAGATAGAGAAGGAAACACAAACCACTTCAATACCTTTGCCAAGGAAACCCCAAATGGTGACTCAACAATAACAAAAAATGTCTAATTTGTATTTCCTACATTGAACCTAAAAATGTCTCCACGTGTCTTGTGTGCATTGCTCCTGGTTCTGCCCTCCGAAGTCAGGTAACACATTCCTTGATCACATAATAACTCTTTAGATTCTTCAAGGCAGTTATCTTAGCCACTGTCACTCCCAAACTTACTTTAGGCAAAATAACCTCATTTATTTCAACTGCCCCTCATACATCATGGTCTTCTTTCCCCTCACTATTTTGTAGAAGATGGAAGGAATGATGGAGGCAGAATGAAAAGGAGATGAAGTTTATCTTCCATAGCCTAAAATGTCTTTGGACCAAAGTATAGAGTGATGTAAATGCTTACAATTGATACAATATTCTTCCCAATAATCATTTTCATAGTCTCTCTTTCTCCCAGGGAATATATATGCCATTTTTTCCCCCTTGGTGTGCTGGTTTGGATGAAACAGACTCTAGGGTCATAGGCTACCTGGCCACTAATTTAGAGCTATAAAGGACATTGACATTAATCCAGTCTGATATCCTCATTTTACAAAAGAAGAAATTAAGACTGGGTGAGGTTAATTGATTTTCTCAAGTTCACTCAAGTAGCAACTAAAAGAGTAAGAATTTGAACCCAGTTCCTCTGATTCCAGAGATAGTTTATTTCACAAAATTATAATACATCTTTCCTATTGAGATTTTACCCCTCTGATATAGTTTTTCATACTTTTTTTAAATCAAAAGACAAAAATATGCACAGTGCCATTTTCCTGGTCTAATTATTATTCCCCATGCAAACTGGGGAGATACAATATGCAAATTTCATTAACTGACTTCATACCTTTGCACACATGACCGTCCTCTAAACCTCAAACCCTCTCCATATTTATTTCACCTTGTAGAATCTCTAACTTCTGTTATGATCCCCACAGTTATCCATGTGCTCATTCCTCAAACTTACTTAGCAATATGTATTTTAAAAAACTTGTTGTAAGTCCCCCAATAGCTAGGATTTAGCAAGTTTTTATATAGAACTTTAAGGAGCAGGAAGGTGGCCCAGTAAATAGAATGCCATACCTGAAGAAAAGGAAGCCCCATCTTTCTAAGTTCAAATCTGGCCTCAAAAACTTGCTAGCTGTGTGACTTAACCCTGTTTGCCTCAGTTTCCTCATCTGTCAAATGAATTGGAGAAATAAATGACAAACCACTCCAGTATGTTTGCCAAGAAAACCCCAAATGGAATCACAAAGAGTCACACACTGTTGAAAACATCTAGCAATAGCTAACACATTACAATTATTATCTCATTTGATTCTCACAATTCTAGCCTAGATGTGCTGTCAGTATCCCCACTTTGCAGATCAAGGAACTGAAGTGGCCAGAGGTTAATTGACTTGTCCAGGGCCCACAGATAGCAAATGTTTGATGTAGGATTCAGACAAAGGTCTTCCTGATGTCAGTTCTCTCTTCACTCTACCACTTAAACTGCCTTAACTCAATTGTAAATGCATTGAGGGCAGAGATTGCTTTGTTTTTGTCCTTATTTAATATGATCACACACACACACACACACACATACACACGCACACAGCTATTTATTTATTTATTTGTTTGTTGTTTATTTATCCCAGCTCATGGTAAGTACTCAATAAATGTTTGTTAATTGAATATTTCAGGTCTTTGACTTTATCCTTGATTATTATTCTTAATAAGAAGTTCTGTGTAGAGTCAATATTTTATTTATTAGCTTTACAATCATCTCATAAGTGCAGGAGTCTTATATCTTTATAATTTAAATTATCTGAAACCTGAATGATTAAACTGTCTGCTTCTTTAAAGTATTAGATAGATTGAGGTTATGCTCAATAACTTTCAGTGATCTTTGAGATTATGGAGAACAGGACCAACATTATAGGACTAAGAATGGTGAAAATGTAAAGTCAATTTTCAAGAAAACAAAAACACAGGAGTCTAAAAAACCATAATTCCCTCATCTTTGCAGGTATAATTAAAGGGATGGTTACTAAAAAGGAGGGTTTTGTGATAAAAAAAAACAGTGATTTTATCAAGAACAAATCATAAAATTAGAAATCTGGCAGAAATTAGATTTAAATCTATAATTCACACCACATGTCGCAAATGTTCAAATGAATATGTGACCTAAATTTAAAATACCAGTTAAAAAAAGAACCTCATAGGTACTGTAGGATAGTTTCCTTATCTGGCAGTTAAGGAAAAATGAGGCCTGTGAAGTTCAAATGGCTTACCTAAGTGATTTTAGAGGTGAGAATATCTTTCTCAGAGAGGATTAGTGGCAGCAAAGAATAATAAAGAACCATAAAAGATGAAATGGACAATTTCCATGTTGTTTTTACTTTTTTGTGTCATTGGCCGTTTGCAATAAGTGAAACTTATGAATCTCTTACATTTTTAAATGCACACAATAAAAATCACCAGATTGAAAAACAATTACATTGCCTAAAATATTTTAAAAACAAATTCATTGGCTGTATGTTAAGAACCTTTATTATAGAAGAACTTTATTGTCTCAGTGGCCTTTAGTGATGGTAGACCTGATTTGGTCCCGGAGGAATAATTCATTGCTTTCACTTCAGAAAATATTCATTGATGCTCTAAAACAATCACTGTAAGTTCCCAAAGTCTAACAACCCTACTAATGATGGAACACTCCATTACAAAAAATATATACTGCTGAACAGAACTAATCAACACAATGGTCCTATCTTACTCAGTCTGAACTTAGTCTGCCACCTCACTTCAAAGAAACATGTATTACCATCAGCTCTTAAGTCACAAAAATCCATTGCTGTGTTTAAAAATAAGTTTCTATTTTACATTTCAAAGCTCATGACTGAGGATTCAATTTCCATTATATTGATGCATTTGGAAGTATTTGAGCCAGAATTTTCTCTTGTCTCCCATTAAATTTCCTGAGTCTCTGTTTTTATCTCTGTCTCTCTGTCTGCCTATTTGTGTCTCTGCCTCTTTTCTATTTTCTGTTCTGTCTGCCTATTTGTGCCTCTGTCTCCCATTGTCTCTCTGTCTGTCTGTCTGTGTCTTTGTCTCTCTTTTTGTCTCTGTTTCTCTGTCTCTCTGTGTCTATATCTCTGGGTCTCTCTCTCTCCTCTCTCTCTCTCTCTCTCTTTCTCTCTCTCTCAGTGCGTGTGTGTGTCTGTCTGTCTGTCTGCTGTCTATTGTAGGTATCTCTCTTCTATCTTCTTTTTTGGTGATGTTCAGACTGCATGGACATCAATGTTTTTCAACACCAAAGAAGAACCTGAAATACACAAATCTGAAGCAACTGAAATCTAGAGAAAAGAATGATGTGGAAACAGAATTTATTAAATACTTTCCACTCTTCCATTCTTTGTAACATATTCTTGGTGAAAAAAATATGGGCCATGCCTCCCCCAAAGTCTTCAACCTACTTTTCATAATAAGAAATTAGTAGAAGTCATAGAGAGGTTGGAGAGAAGGACATTTTGACTGGACATGAGGACATATTTCCTAATATTTGAAGCTAACCAAAAATGGAATGGATTGTAATTGGAGTTAGTATATTTGTCTAAAAAAAAAACCTGGACAAATACTCTTTGGAAACACTGTAGACGAAGTTATCTTCCAGTCATTTGTTGTACCAGCTGGCCCTGAGGTCCTTTATTTTAAGCCAGGAAGAACACAACTAATCTCATGTATTATAAATATTTATTCTCTTCTTCTTAGGGCTAGTTATTTGCTTCACCAAGGTCTTTTGTTTAGATGGAAGTATTTGCCGCATCTAGTTTCCTGGAATGGCATGTAACAAAAAAAGGAAAATCTTCCCTTCTTTGCCACAGTTACAAGTGATCTGTCTGTTTAGATCTCTTATAGTGCTGTTTTGACCTATATTAGGCACTTGTGTTGTCACCTGTATTGTAGTTTTTTGTGGGTTTGTTTTATCCCTCTTTTAGATTATAAATCTGCTGGAAATTGGGAACAATATGATTTTTTCATTTGTTTCCCTATCGTCTGAAATATGGACTGAATGAAAAGCATGCTTAATCGTTTTTTATTCAATAGAATAGAATTGATCACACTGTAGAGATACGAACAAATTTATGAAGAAAAACAAGAAAGCCTAAAA
Source organism: Petaurus breviceps papuanus (assembly GCF_028583685.1). NCBI lineage: Eukaryota > Metazoa > Chordata > Mammalia > Diprotodontia > Petauridae > Petaurus > Petaurus breviceps. The sequence continues at coordinate 18,631,384 of NW_027187378.1, forward strand.
CGTTGTGCTTTAGAGCTGAGATGAGTCCCACGACCTCTGAATGTCTAGGGGCTTTTGCTCTCTTCTTTTGTTCTCTATTGTGCACTTTTAACTTTTGTTCCCCTCTTTTCTCCTCCTCCACCCAAAGAAGTCTACAGTTAAGTTTGGATATACATACATATACATGTACATCCACACATATGTATATATATATAAGCATTTATACCCATATACACTCATACACATATAGGTAAGACTGTACCCATGACTGCTGGTGTGTATATATAAAGCATTGTTAAATATCCAGGTGTAACTGACTTCAAGATGCAAAGTTATTAATGTCCAGTCCTTTGAGGTATGCTAAGTGGTTCAGTGAATAGAATGCTAAGCCTGCAGTCAGGAAGACATATCTTCATGAGTTCAAATCTTGCCTCAGATGCTTACTAGCTGTGTGGCCCTGGGCAAGTCACTTAACCCTGTTTGCTTCAGTTCTCTGTAAAATCAGCTGGAGGAGGAAATGACAAATCACTCTACAATGTTTGCCAAGAAAACCCCAAATGGTATCATGGAGAATCAGATATGACTAAAATGAATAAACAATAAGTTCCTTAAAAAAAACTAAAAGTACCTTAAAAAAATGAGTTAACAATAAGTACCTTAAAACCTCTAGCAGTTTGCCTCTTCCTGGGAATGCACACAGCACAGGGAAATAAAAAAAAAAAACAAACAAGCAAACAAACAACATAGCTACCTAGGAAAAGTGGTGAAGTAACCATACTACTACAATGCTGAACTTCTCAGTTACTTAAGAGATTTCTCCTTGTTTTTTTGGAGAAAGGGAGAGAAAGAAAAAGAGAGAGGGAGAGAGTTAAGAATCCCTGTCTAGCTTGTTTCAAACAGACTAATTCTAGGGGGAGAGTGGCCAGTGCCTTCTTCAGAGATACTGGCAGCAGCTACAGTCTTATGGTTCCACAGATCAATTGCCTTGCCTTCCTGACTATGGCAACAATTTTTTCTCTGAAAATAATTATTATTTCACTATAGCTAGGTTTATTTTTTAATTTATAATTTTATGTTTTTTTATTCTAAACTTAAATACAAAATGATGAAATAAAATAAAAACTTTACTACATACACAGCAGACCATGAGAAGTTTCAATATAAATCAACAAATTTTCCTTTAAAGAGAACTTGTATAATAAATATTACACATTGTTTTCAAAGCTGCCTAGCTTTTCTTTGCTTTCTTTTTGGTTTTCTTTTGTTCTCTATTGTGCACTTTTTACTTTTTTTCCTCTCTTTTCTCCTCCTCCACCCAAAGAAGTCTACAGTTAAGTTTGGATATACATACATATACATATACATAAGCATTTATACCCATATACACTCATGCACATATAGATAAGACTGTACTATGTTTATTTCTTCATGTTTCTTTGAAAGTGGATAGCACCTTCCTCCATAAGTCCAAGTTTTTCTGTGTTTTTTGAAATCAACCAGCTAATCATTTCCTACACCACAGCAATATTTCAACCCAATCACATTCTATCTGAGAGATTTTCTATGACTGTCGTACCTTAATTTTCTATATTCCTTCTATTCTTAGTATTTTAGCACTTCAATAATGCTCTCACCTCATACATAGTTTAAGGTCTGATACTGCTGAATCTACTTCCCTTACATCCCCCCCCTCCCCGGTTTCTTTGTGGTTCCTAATTTTTTCTTCTTCCAAATGAACTTTGTTATTTTTTTTTCTAACTCACTAAAATGTTTTTTTTTATTAATTTCATTGAGATGACATAGAATAAATAGCTTTATTAGGTAAAGTTGTCATCAAAAAAATTATACTGACTTTATTTATTTTTTATTTTTTTGCTTTTTTTGGAGGGCAATTGGGGTTAAGTGACTTGCCCAAGGTCACACAGCTAGTTTTGTGTGTGTGTGTGTGTGTGTGTTAAGTGTCTGAGGTCAGATTTGAACTCAGGTCCTCCTGACTCCAGGGCCAGTTCTCTAGTCACTGTGACACCTTTTGCCCCAATTATATTGACTTTACCAACTCATGAACAATAAATATATTAGTTCAGTTATTTACATCTGAGTTTATTTGTATAAAAATATTTCATGTTTATGTTCATGTAGCTCCTGTATCTGTTTTGGCAAATACATGCTCCAATATTTTATGCTGTCTAGGTATTTTGAATTGTCTAACATAATATTGAATAATATTGCTGACACATAGGGTAGTTTCTCTATTTTGCAATTCTGATTAAATATATATTAACTTTAACTGTCTGAGATCATGATTGCTATCCCTGAATTTTTACATACTAAATTTTACTGCTTTTCTTCTATCTTTACTTTTATCTCTCATTTTTATAATATTTCCTAGAAGCAAAACAATGTTGAATTCAAAATTTTAATCTGCTATGCATTTCTATTATTTGGATAAATAGGTCCCATTTACATTCTAAGATACAATTGCTTGTTGTATATTTTCCTCTTTATTATTTTTCCTAACTATCCTCACCTTCTCCCATGAATTATATTATATCTCATCGCTCTTTGCTTTACTTGTACCCCCTAATCTTTAACCTACCCACTCTTCTTGGTGTCTCTCCCTTATTCTCTCCTCCCACCCTATCCCCTTGCCCTCCCTTCCCTTTCTGAATTTAGAAGATTTTTATAAACTATATATCAGTCTTTAATGTTTTTCTTATGTTTTTCTTGGATGTTATATATCAAATTTCCCCTTAAGTTCTGGGGATTTTGTCACAAAAACCTGAAAGTCTTTAAGTTTTTAAAAATTCCATTCAGGATTATAGTTAACTTTGCTGGGTAAGTTACCCTTGGTTATAACCCCAGGCCTTTTGCTCAGAGGAATATAGTATTCCAAAACCTGTTGTCCTTCAACATAGCAGCTGCTAAGTCTTGTGTAATCCTTAATGTAGCTCCATGATATTTGAATTGTTTTTTTCCTTGTTGTTTTCATATGTTCTACTTAACCAGGGAGCTTTGAGCGTGGCTATGATATTTCTATAAGATTTCTTCCTGGGATCTCTTTTAGGTGGTGATAGGTGGATTTTTTCCTATTTATACTTTTTCTTCTTGTTCTAGAACTTCAGGGAAATTTTATCAAATTTCTTTTTAATTGGAATTATTGGTAGGCCAGCTATTCTTATTTAATATCTCCTTGATCTGTTCTCCAAATCAATTGTTTTTCTGATGAGATGTTTCATTTTCTCTTCTGTTTTTATGATTCATGTGTGTATTAAAAGATCCCTAGTTTTCCCTGGTCCATTAATAGTTTTCAAGGAATTATTTTCTTCCTTAAGTTTTTGATTCTCTATTTACAGTTGGTTGACCTTTTCATAATTTTTTTGGATTGCTCTTATATTTTTCCTAATTTTTCCTCAACCTTTCTTATTTGATTTTTAAAGTCCTTTGTAAGCTCTTGCAAAAACTATTTTTATGCTTGCAACCAACTGATGTTTCTCATTGAAAAAGGAGTGGATTTTTTAGTTCTGTTATCTTTGTCTGAATATGAACTCAGAACTTCTCTATTCCCATTTTAACTATGATTGTGTTCTTTCTCCTTTCCTTGCTCATTTTTATTTATTCATTTATTTTTGTTTTATTTTAAAAGCTATTAGTGTAATCAAGTTGTAGTCCTGAGGTCTGGGGAGTCATGCCTCAAGCCTCAGGTCCTTTTCACTGTATTTTCTGAGCTCTGTCTCTGAAACCAACTTGGGCTCTCCTCTCCACTCCCAAGTCACAGCTAAGGCCCCCAGACACCTGTGCCACAAATGATCTTGTTCCTTGTTATCCCTCTGTTGACTGCAAGCTACTACTGTCTTCTTTGCCCCTGAAATGAAGCCAGGGTCTCTGCTGTCATGCAAGTGCCCACAGTCAACAGGGTCTCTGTCTCTTACTACTGCACTCAGCAGATGTGTACTAGCTCCTTCTCCCCACAGCCACAGCCTGGGACAGGTCTGGTAAGCACAGGTATTTCCCTCAAGAGTAGAGGGCCCTTAAATCTTCTCTTACTCTTCCATCAGACCCCAACACTGTCTGTAAGATGAACATTTCCAAGGCTGTTTGCCTCTCAGCCCAGCTGCCCCCAGGGTTTGTTGCTTGTTCGTCCTGCAATTTGCTCATTCTACAGCATTTGTCAGGAGGTATTTGCACTTCACTCTGGTCAAACCTCTACCCCTGGAAGTTGAGTCTTTCCTGGAATCTTCACAAATTGTCTTAGAAGGACAATTTCTTTTGCTCCATGTTTATTTCTGCTGCTCTGAGACAATGCTCTGTCTTTTTGTGGAGGAAAACCTGGAGAGCTGAATGTTTTCTGACCTATCCCACCATCTTGCTATAATCTTCTCCACCATTAAGTTTCTTGGAAGGAATTACCTTCTTAGAAGAATGTAGTTGCCTTAGCTTAATTTATTATGATAGTTTCATTCTGACATTCCATTGACTATTTATCAAGAAAATATATGAACCAATACATATGTAAAAGTTCCATGCAGTTATCATATTATTTTTCTTTTAAAGTAATTCTGTTTCATTTATTTTAACATTCTTTTAAAAATTGACTTCCAAATTCTCTCTCCAACCTTTCCCTCACTCATTGGAAAGTCAAGCAATAAGATATCAATTATACAGTTAAAGGTTATTCTTAAATATTTCTAGGTTTCCTCAGTTTTAGGCACAGTAAAAATTCTAGAACACAGAAAGTGTAATTTTTTCCTCTTCTGTGAAATGTATTCTTGATCATTTCAAATTTCTCTATTATCTTACTTTTGTGCCTAGCTTATAAAAGAATTAGAGTTTAAGTGGTTTCAAAAATGGAAACTGGGATGGCAAGAATCAGGTTATACTAGAACTGAAAGTGATCTTATAAATCACCAAATCTAATTCCTACAAAGGTTAGAAAACTGAGTGCAAGATATGTAAAATGCCTAGTGGAGGATGACTCAGTTCTCCAAATATCCAGTCCACTCTTTTTCCACCTCCACCATACTACTTGCCACATGTGGTGTTTTGTACCAATCAGTGGCTGGAAATTCTACAGATGCAATCTTTTTTTTATTTTTTTCCCTTCCAACGTCCCCTCTCATTCCCATAGATCCAAATAATGTTTGGTGCTGCCACATCAGATACTGATTGACCTGTAAATCCCATTATATGTAAATCTGAATAAGGATTCTCTGAGTTTTCATTTTTGGGCACACTACTTTGACTTCAAATACTTATGCATATGATGTAATGAAAACTCTTCAGAACACAATTTTTAAACAGGAGGGTTCTAATTGACATTGTGTTTTTCTTCAAATCCAAGGGATATAAGATCAGAGTTTTAAAGCAGGAAGGGACCTCAGGAGTCATCTAGTCCAACCTCCTCATTTTATAGATGAAAAAAACCAAGGCCTGTAGCACGGAGAAGTGACTTGCCAAAGCCCATATTCTTAGTAATAATCAGAAATGGGATTTGAACCCAGGATTTTAGGCATCATTTTCCTGCCAATTCCCTATAACTACTTTTCCTTCTCTCATTATTCTCTTTCTCTAGTGTGAAAATCTTTGGTCAACAGTAAAATGGAAATATGGCTCAGGAGGCTAGAGAGGGATAACTAAAGTATTTGCCACATCTAGATTTAAGTGCCAAAGAATAAATTAAATTTTCCAGTGGGCCCAGGTTCTCTTCTTTCTTCTAAATATTTTTAATCAGAAATTGTATGCAACTATATCACATATTTAGTGTCACTCATACACCACTTTTTCCCAAACAATGGGCTAAGTTTTCTATAGCTCAAGTCTTTTTTTAGATTCCTTGATTGCTGTGATTTTATGACTAGAAATTTTTCACTCCAACTAAGCCAGGCCATAGCCTTGGAATTTTAGCCTGTGCCAAGGAGAACTGATGGATATACCCTGTGTTTGGAATCTGCTTTTTTCCTTCCTTCCTTCCTTCTTTCCTTCCTTCCTTCCTTCCTTCCTTCCTTCCTTCCTTCCTTCCTTCCTTCCTTCCTTCTTTCCTTCTTTCCTTTCTTCTTTCCTTCCTTCCTTCCTTTCTTCTTTCCTTGTTTCCTTCCATCTCCTTTCACAAAACCTTAAACCCAGTTCACATAGTTTAGACCACAATAAGTTCCTGCCAAGGTACACTTAATGACTGTATTTGGACCCTCTGGCCTTGGAGTGAATGTCAACAGTAGTTGTTTCTCTTTGGAACAGCAACCCTGAGGATCTTCCCCTTTCTGCTTGATTCCTTATTATTGTTTCTAGTTAAAGGGGCCATACCTTCACTCACTTCTTAAAGAGACCTATTCACTGAATTGGCATTACCTCACTCTACATGAGTTGCTGAAAAGGCCTTAGCCTAAACCAGGCAGGGTCTCCAATTGCATTGTGAATCATCTACAGTCATCCTGAGGAATATCTTGTCACTGGATCCAGATGGCTCTGGAGGAAAAAGTGAGACTGGTGACCTTGCACAGCCCTCCCTTACTCAAATCAAAGTTAACTTCAAGTCATGTCATCATTTCCCTGATGCCATGGTTCTCTTCAAAAACAAAGGAAAAAAACACAACAAATGATAAACTATCCATGGTTCTGTCCAAGGGCATTACTAGAGATGGGACTAGTCAGAAGCCGGAGTGGATTATAGTTCTATTAGGCTGGCTAAACTGGGTAGAATGTTGATAGTCATACTATCTGGGACATATTTTTATCTGTTTCCTTCCCAAATCTGATGGAAGGTAATAAATATAAATTTTAAAAAACCTGCCATTGAGATCATCTCCAATGCTAACAATAAGTTCTTGGACAAACTTATCCCAGTAGAATTTGAATGGCTTTGTAGCTGTACAGCATAAGCAGGACCATGTGGTTCATGGTGTATAGGTGGTGCAGTGGGTAGAGCACTGGACCCAGAACCAGGAAGATGTGAATTCAAATTTGGTCTCGAGCACTTAGTACCTGCGTGATTCTCCACATGTCATTTAACCTCTGTTTGCTTCAGTTTCCTCATCTGTGAAATTGGATAATGACAGCTCCTACCTCCCAGGGATGTTGTGAGGACCAAGTAAAATAATAATTGTAAAGTGCTTAGTATATTGTCTCCCACATAGTGAGCACTGTGTGTTAGCTAACATCAATATTATTAATTAATAGTTGTGTGAACCTGGTCAAGTAACTTCACCTTTGTTTTTCTCAGTTATTTCAACTATAAAATGGAGATAACAATAACACCTACCTCTCAGGCTTGTTGTAAGGATGAAATGAGATATTTGCAAAGTGCTTAGCATGGTGCTGACACATAGTAGTCACTATGTAAATGCTTACTCCCTCCCTCCTCCCCTGACCCATGAAATTCTATCACTTTCTGATCTCTTGGGCAGATTTCTATGATCCCATCAGAATCTGCTCTTCTATTGTTTGCTCAGGGAAGGATATCTTGGCTATGTGTTGTTGTGGGAGCAAGGCACCATGCATATGGCTAGATTAAATTTTAAATCTCTAGAAATGTCAGATACTGTGATTACCATTATTATTCTTATCACTAGACATGACAATATGAAGGACTCATGACTCTGCATTGAACAATCTGGAAGGGTTCCTTTTTTTCTGGCAGAATCTTTTAGTTTATACTCAGAGAGTATATCACTTGGTGTTGTTGTTCATGTGAAATATAAGGCATGTCTAGAAAATAAGTATGGTATGTGAGGTGGAACTAATTAAACAGGGAGAGCTCTGGTACAATCATTTGTCATCATATGATCTGAACAAAAGTAATTCTGATTGTCTTCATAAGTCATTTTTTTCCTACTGTGCAAAGGCACATAAACTCATTTCAATCCTGAATAACATAAGTACTAGGAAAATTTATCTTAATTTTGCCAAAACTTTTGATCAACTAATGCTTCAATTGGACTGTGAGGGCTTTAAGGCATAGCTCTCCTCATGAAGGGAAAATAAAACTTGGCATACAGTGTCTAGAGGTAGAAACCACATTAATATTGACTTATCCACACTTCTCTTTCTATGTAAGTACAAGAATATAAAGGAATAATAGGCTTGCACATACACAAATTGTGATGCACTCATGAAACGGATTTCACGAGGCACAGATAAAAATCCATCTTGCTACCTTATAATGAAAACTTGTATGTATATAAATACATAACAAGTATCATGGGATCATATATCTAGAGCTATAGTATATAATGGACAGAATAGGTTATAGTTCTGTCTCTGACATACTTATCTGTGTGACTATGTTGGCAAGTCATAACATTTCTGAGTCTGAGTCATAAAATGGACATAGTGATCTCTGAAATATCTATCTCATAAAGTTCTGAATCTCAAAAGAGATAATATAAAAGTGAACCATTATACTATACATTGATACTTCATTTATATTTGTGCATATGAAACCATAAACACATACACACATATGTATATACACATTTAAACACATATTTCTATTTGTATATTATATATACACATAAATATACATATATACATATATCTGCATATATATGTGCACTTATGCATGTATGTGTGTGTATGTGTGTGTATATATATGCATATATATATGTGTGTGTATGTATTTATTATTTTCAGGTTTTCAAAGTGTTTTGCAATTACATCACTTCAAAATCAGAACAACCCTAGGACTAATTAAATTTTAAAGCACTGGATTCATGTCAGTGATTATTGTTGCTGTTGATATTTTTATTGTTGCTATTGAAATGCCATCATCTGTGTTTTACAGATGGGGAAACTGAGACCCATAGTACTTAAGTGACTTTTCTATGATCACACAATTAATAAGTGTAGAAGACTGGGCTTGAATTCAAGCCTTTTCTGAAGCTAAGTCTAACACTCTTTGCTACTAAACCTCTCTGCATCGTACAAATAATTCCAGTTTGCGAGACTAAAATTCACAAATATAATATATACACATACACATACAGTAATGGCAATGAATTGACAGTACTGATAATGAAGGGCTTTAACCATTAGATAAAGAATAAATATCCAATACAACTTTTCTCAAATAAATTGTGTGAAAAGTACAGGCCTCTTCACTAAAATTGTCACATACAGAAAGGATCAACCTTGATAACAGTGATAGCATTTATCACAAAATTACTTTACTTTTTATCTAAGAGATTAAGCTTCCGTATCCACTCTCTGCCTTTTGCATTTATACAGAGCAGACATTTTTGATTAGCTCTCATTTATAGATATATTGCCTTCAAAATGACCTTGTTTAAAAAGCTCACTGTTCTGTAGCTAGGAAAAGGTTTTCTAGATGTGTTTTGCTCAAACTTTTTTCTATCCTTCCCTGAGGTTACCTATGTTGACATTGTCCCATGCAAATGATAGATAAATAGAAAGAATCCACTGATCACCTCCTGAAAAAGATCCCAAAAAGAAGACTCCTAGGAATATTATATCCAGGTTCCAGAATTCCCAGATTAAGGAGATAATATTACAAGCAGGCAGGAAGAAACAATTTGAATATTGTGGAAACACTATCAGGATAACCCAGGATCTGGCAGCTTCTACACTGAGGGATCGAAGGGCTTGGAATATGATATTCTGGAGGGCAAAGGAGCTGGGATTAAAACCAAGAGTCACCTACCCAGCAAAACTGAGTATCATGTTTCGGGGGAAAATATGATAATTCAGTGGAATAGAGGACTTTCAAGCATTCTTGCTGAAAAAAACCAGAGTTGAATAGAAAATTTGACATTCAGATACAAGAAGCAAGAAAAGCATGAGAACATAAACAGGGGAAAAAAGTCATAAGGAACTTATCAAAGTTGAACTATTAACATTCCTACATGGAAAAACAATAATTGTAACTTATGGAACTTTTCTCAGTAGTTGAAGGGAATAGAAATATATGTGTGTCTATATATGAGGGTAAATGGGCATACGAATACATATGTTTACAAATATACATAGATAGAGGGCACAGGACCAGTTTAACAGGAAGGGATGATACTTAAAAAGTGAAATAAAGGGGTGAGAGAGAAATATAATGAGAGGAGATGGGGAGAGACAGAATGGGGTAAACTATCTCATATAGAAGAGGCAAGGGGAAATGGTTACAATGGAGGGGAAGAATAGGAGGGCAAAAGGGAATGGGTTAACCTTATTCTCATTGAATTTCACTCAGGGAGGGAATGACATACACACTAAATAGGGTATCTCACCCTCCAGGAGAGTTGGGGGGGGAGGGGATGAGGGTGGGGTGATGGAAAGGAGGGCAGGCTGGGGGGAGGGAAGTTGGAGGCACCCACTTTTGAAAAGGGATGGGATCAAAATAGAGAATAGAACAAGTGTGAAGTGGGATAGGAGGGAGGGAAATATAGTCAATATTTTACAATATATCTACTATGTTATTGTTTTGCATTAGCCACACATGTGCAACCTATACTGAACTGCTTATCTTCCCAGTAAGGGTGGGTGACAAGGGAGGAAGGGACTGAATCTGGAATTCAAAGTTTTAAAATAAAATATTCAAATATACATATATTATTATTATGATTAATACTATTTTACATGTAATTGGGAAATAAGATATACATGCACTGGTGCATAGAGATGCACTGGACAAGTTGATAGGGGTATGGGAGAAGATATGGGAGAGAGCATATTGGAGGAGGAGATATCCTGTGGGACTGCTATTTTGGGGTGGTGGGTAGGGAAAAAACAGGGAGAAAATTTGTAACTCAAAATGGGGAAATGAATGATGTAAATCAGAAGTTAATAAAGCATTTGAAATGAAAAAATAATGATTTCAAAGATACAAAGAAATAACACAATAATCAATACAGGTAAGACATGTAAAAACAGACATCAAATTAAAAGATGATAACTTTAACAGTCCTGTATTATTGTGTTAGCAATGTTCCTGGATTAATTCCAGAGCGATGACTATTCTTGATGTTTTCTGATATATTTTGTAATATTTGAATCAGGACAAGCACCATTTTGTCCCAAAAGACATTAGAATCAGAACTAATATGTGGCAAAGGAGTTACACAACTATATGTATATACATAATCACATCTAAGTAAAAATTGAGTTTTAAAGCTTTTAAACTCCTAACCAAATGGTTCTAATACATTGATCTTATACAAAAAGTCCTTATATCATGTAGTGTCCTAAAGGCTCTAGAAATATGTATCAAAATTCATTAACATATTGTGCTGTTTTTTGTATTTTTCTAAGTAGAGAAATTGTAGACACAGTGATTGAAATTATCAATACTAGTACAATGACAGTAGGGCAGTGAGTCTAGGAACAAGAAATCTGACAAAAATAATAAGTCTAACAATAAGTTTGACAATGACAAGACCTTATTCCCCCACTTTAAAAGATAAGAAATATTATGTAGTGTATATCCCCCTGATATAGAAGCCAAACGTGAGTTAAAATTAGTTGGAAAAGGCAAAAAATATACATTAAGTAACAGCACAATTAATACAAGTAATATCCATACATAGGGATAAGTGTATACATAATTACATGAGTTTCAAGCTAACATTCTTCACCAATTATTCACAAATTGAGAAATTTTTATTTCATTTAGTAAGGAAATAGAAGACATGGTCGCTGATATTAAAAGGGAGGATATGGCAATTAGTCCCATGATTAAAAGTCCAGAAATCACTTTTTTTTTATTTTTAAAGAGGGTTGTTCCATTAATACATTGAATAAGGGTAAGTTAAGCAGGTAATAATTGTTTAGAGGGTAGTATTATCTTATGAAAATGTGAGACACTGTCACTTCTTCTTGGGTTGTCTTTGTGAAAGGGGTCTCCTGATCCTTTTTTCTCTGAATTCTCTGAATCTGCAAGGTGCTTTGTGGAACACTCTTGGACATTCCATTCTCACAGCAGCATTTGATAAAAAGAAAATAAATAGAGCCACACACCCCCACACACTCCCCATAGTTAAAGGTCAGGTCCTACCCAGTTATTGTTTGAGGATTTCTCCACAGGGAGTATGTACCTTTTCAAATTGTTTTTATGATGGTGTATATTCCTTTTTAGTGGTGTATAAAAAATAGTTTAAGGTACATAAGGCAGTATCTAATTTCCTTTGTGGAGTATTGGTCCAAGTACCTCCTTTTCATTTTTTGTAAATAGGTTTTATTTATATAAAAGATGGGGGCAGGAGACAGAATGTCAAATCTGAGTAATAGCTATGCCAGTTTTCCTAGAATGAAAAGGAGTAACATTAATTAAGTATGGCATGGTAAGTTTGAACTAGAATGGATAAAGTTTTAAAGGCTGGACCCAAGATCTTTATTTCATCTGTCAAGTATAACTTAACCAGTGGGATTATAAGTTTATTATTATAACAATTATTATTATAATTATACCTATAATTAATTTTATTTAAAAATGATCACAAAAAGATTGAAATGATTTGCTAGTGTAGGTGAGAGCATTATCAGTTTTCAATAGTTTTAAAACATCCAAAGAAGCAAAAGACTGTAACATCTGGTTAATTACATTTTTTTACTGCTTCCCCAGTCTGAAGGGAAGCTGGAAGAGTAATATAGATAACACATTGAGTGCAGTTTTTATTGAATCTGTCTAGCTTGTTCCCTAGGAACATGGAATTATTTACATAGACTATATGCATTTTGATAAAAATAAGACTAAGCTAATATAGTTTTATGAATATTTTGGGGAAAAGTTGGAAAACCTTGAAATTTTGATTAATAGTCACATTGTTTAGATAAAGAAGCTTAGGAAGTGAAGAATAAATTGCAATATAGGTAGTGGCCTCTATCTTATAACAGCTTGTAATTTCTGAAAAAGGTTAAAAAAATCTGTATTCTGAGTGTGTTTAAGTTTAACAGTATCAAATATGTTGGTATATGTACACTGAATATTTGCTGTCTGACTCAATATTAAAGGGAAAAGAGAAAAAATCATTTAACAGTAACATTATAGCTAAAAGCTTTGTATATTCTTAGATTGAAACAAACTTTTAAAATCTAGATTATTAAGACTAAGTTGGTATAAAAATTTTCTTAAGTAACATACATTCCTAAAGTATTATTAACATACTAATTTTTAGCTGATTGCTGAATTATCTAGATATTAAAAAAGTGTTTTAGCCAGAAAAAAAGTATAGTAAATGAATCTGATCAGAATGCTTTAAAAGTTATTAAAATTAGAATCTTCTTAAGGTGATCCTTGAGTAGTTAAAAAAATTCTTTCACCAAATCATGGCTCATAGCCAATTACAATTAAACTTTTTTATTCCTAGGGAGCTGTAATAAACAATAAAGATTTACTAGGTTTCTCCTACATAAAGAATTTCATTTAACATTTTTCTTTCTCAAATGTAACTTGTCCTGGTGTAAAAGCCAAATTGTAAGAAATCTTTTTAATATTTTGCAACTTTCTTAGAAAATTACAATTAAAACAACTTCTTTACTCAGGCTGAATGACCTTGCCTCTAAAGATAGTTTCCATAGGCTTTTGGCAGTTTTACAACATAAGTAAGATTGATAGGGATTTTAAGCAGGAGAGACTGGGGGGAAGGGCTTGGCTAATGCTTATGCCCCTGCATTGCTAACACTCACACATGGAGGAGGAATGTTCTGAATGGACAGAATTAATGCAAAATAAAAATTTCACCCAGTCTCCTTTCTACATGCACTAATCAATTAACAATTTTAAGTTTTTAGTATTAAAACAATAAAATAACTCAATAATCTTACAAGTTCCAAATAACTGACAATCAAATTGTTTTAGTTGTAACCTCCTCTCTAACTTCAGGTAGAAGTGTAAATACCTGATGTTCCATGTGGCAGATATAAACAGTAAGAGATGTAAGTGACATAACTGTTTTTGCACAACTTCTTTCCTCTATCTTTTAGTTTCAACAGAATTCAGATTAAAAACTTACCTTATCTAATACTATATCTGGCTTACAAATTTTCACTATATAATAGAATTTTCCCACAATTTAAAAAGACCACAGCAACACAATGACATCATGACATTAATTGCATTTCCAAATCTTCACTTACAAAGGCTATTAATAGAAAAAAAAATGGGCTCAATAAGTGCAGAGATTTTTCTCCTCTCCTCACAGCTACAGAGTCTCTGATTGAGGATTTAGAAGTTTGAATGGAGAGGTTCATCTGCTTCTCTAAAAATGTGTGGGCTTCAGGTTGCCTCAGGGCTATTGCTAGTGGGGTCCTTGATAGATTTATTATGCTTTCTCCCTTTAGTCAGATTGGGAGGGTAACTTAAATTCCCTATTATTTCTATAGAACTCTATCTTTTAATCTGATCTAGGTGTATCAGCAATACGATATTCACAATGGCTACAGCAACTATAAATGTGCTGATGTGGTTATTAATCACAAAACATACTAGGCTCTCTACATGGGGATAAAGCTAGAACATTTATTAAAATACCAGAAAAACTGAGTCCTAAAACCAGAAAGTCAAAGCCATTATAGTAGTTGAAAAATTGGCACACATAGTTAGTGTGTTTAGCACCCACACTCTCAAGCCTTTAAAACAGAACAGGCTACCTCAGGCAAAGGTCCTCCTCTCACCACTCACAGCAACTACTCAGCATCTGGAAAGCATGCTCCCAGAAGCTCCAGTCCCCAGCAGCTCCGTCCCCCACAGTTCCAGTCCCTGGCAGTCCTCAGCAGAAATTCTGGCTGGCTCCAAAAAAAAAGGGGTTCGTGCCTCCACCTCCACCTCAGCCGCTACCTCTACTGCTGTTGCTGCCTCTGTTGGCCACTGCTGCTGCCCCTGCAGCTACCAGTCACCACAGGAACTCTAGCTTGGCTTCCACTTCCTCTTGCCCCACCTCTTCCTGCTTTGTCAGCAAGTCCAAGGAGGCATGGAAGATCTTTTAATCCCATAACCCTTATACTAGGATGATAGACTTTAATAATTTTTTTGCAAAATGTTTTCAGCTGCTCTAACTTTTACTCCAGTAAGCTTTATTCATGTGTTCACTCCTAAAAAACGTCTTTAAAAGTGAGAGCTTTGAACCCTCCAGTGACAGTGAGATAGGAATGGCGCCAAATTCCCTTCTCTTATGTACTAGAGAATGCAAAAACCTCTGAAGTGTTTCTTATCAGATCTTAGAAATATCTCAATATTCCTAAATGCCAATTAGTATATTAAATTCTGACTTATCTTAGCATCAAGTTAGGAGTGACACTAATTCACTTATTCACATTCCCTAAAATGGCCAGAACAAGCTCAAATTGACTTTTTGTAGCATTCCCGTACACATTTTTTTTTCTCTAATAGGTGAGGCAGGAAATGGTTAAATGGTTGTTTGTATGCCTTATTTGATCTGAGGGGAAAATACCATATTATTTCTTATCACCTTCTCCTCACACCACTTGGCCACATTAGAATGAAGGGAAGATTTTCAAACCTTTAAAAATCTTAAAACTTCGCTTCACACTTTTCAATAGCAAATAATTTATACCTATCTTAAACTTTCTACTCAGCTTCTCTCTTTGCTACATGCTTCAATTTCTTTCTAATTCTGACCTGACACTGCTCCTACACTCTTTGACTTACCATAACCATTTTATAATGTGTAAAATAATAAAATACTTTGTTCATTTTCTGGTGAGAAAGAAGGGAGAGGGGGAGTGAAAGAGATAACATTTCATGGAAATTTCCACAGTCCAGCTGCATTTTAAATCTTAGAGAATCACAAAATACTCTCAATCATTCTCACATAAACAAAGCATAGAGATACAGAAAATAACAGAATGGATCACACAGAGTTTGTAGGCAATCTCCTGAAAAGATTAAACAGTTGCTGGCTCTCCAGATAGTAATGGAAGTCAGGTAAGACTTACTTGACAATATTAAATATAGCTACATTACACTGAAGTGTTTGAGGCGCTGCTGGCACTTTCATTTCTGATGTTAAACATATCATTAATATATTCCATAGGAAAAAAAAGCAGAAATGGGGAAATGCAGGAGTCCCTCCTCCATAAATCTCTCACTCCTCTGTCTCCTGACTGTTTCCCCATTTTCTCTTACTATTCTTTTTAACAATCTTAGATAATTTTCTTGGTCTCTACTTTCCTCTTCTAGTTTCCCCTGATAGCTTTTTTCTGAGACCAGGTCCTTATCTTAACATTTCTAGTCCCTCATCTACCAGTAAGCCTGATGACTTTTAATCCTAATACTGCTAAAAGCCTTCCCTAATAGCCCACTTCTTCTCTAGCCTTAAAAACTGCTAGATACAAGTTCCTTACCCTCTTACCATGACTCTGTGGCCATTGAGGTACCTCTTCTGTGAGGATTTCTTTTCTACGCAATCCCAAGGAAGGAACTTTCCTTGTATCTTCTTTTCAGATCCCTGTGCCAGGTGCTAATTGTAGAGATAACTTGAGTAGTTTCTTAAGCCAGCTCTAAACCAACACACTAGCCTATGAAAGTGTGAGAAATCGTGGTCCAGGCATGATCATCAAGCAATCCATTTATTGATACCATGAGCAAGGTTTTTATAGAGAAGTTAACAAAGAAAGTAATAATAGGTTACTTGGTTTTCTTAATACTCTTTGTTAAATAAAGTAATGATGTCAACTATTAGGCCTTGAAGATAACCAAGTCCCAAAGTATAGTATTTAAAAATGATTAAAAAATATGTAAAAGGCAACTAATATCTTCTGGCAATAATCCCAGAATAGGGTACCTCCCTGTATCACAGGATATCAGAACAGCTATGATAACAGCCACTTCTTGAAGGAAAAAAAAAAAGATCAGATACTTTTGACTGGCCATAGTGAAAAGCCAGAGTAAACTTATGTGGGACCAGCCTGATTGCTGGATCAGATGTTTTGGCTTCCTTCAGATCTCTATATGCCAGTGCCTGTATATCTTATTTCTCAGTTGCATATAAAAAGTAAATATATATATATATATATATATATATATATATATATGCATACATATGTATATATATTTTTTCTCAAACATTTGATTTTAAAACTTTGAATTCCAGATTCTTTTCCTTCTTCCTTCCTCACATATCCTTATAGTGAAGATAAGCAATTCCATATAGGTTGTACATGTGTAGCTACACAAAACATTTGCATGGTGGATATATTGTGAAAGACTGGCTATATTTCCCTCCATCCTATCTCACCCCTCACTTTTTCTCTTCTCTACTTTGACCCTATCCCTTTTCAAAAGGGTATGCTTCTAAATTCCCTCCCCCACAACCTGCCCTCCCTTCCATCATCCCCTCTCTCATCTCCTTCTCCTCTACTCTCCTGTAGGACAAGATACCCAATTTAATGTGTATGTCATTCCCTCCCTAAGCCCAATTCAATGAGAGTAAGGTTAACCCATTCCCTTTTGCCTTCCTGTTCTTCCCCTGCACTGTAACAGTTTTCCCTTACCTCTTCTATATGAGATAATTTACCCCATTCTGTCTCTCCCCATCTCCTCTCATTATATTCCTCTCTCACCTCTCAGTTTCACCTTTTAAGTATCATCCCTTCCAATTCAGTTGGTCCTTTGCCCTCTGTCTATGTATACCTGTAGACATATATACACAAACTCACATATGTATTCATACACCCATATTCCCTCCTACAGAGACATATATTTGTATGTATAAGTATATACATATACATACACACAAATATACGCACACATATTTATATTCCCTTCAACTATTCTCATACTGAGAAAAGTTTCCTAAGTTGCAATTATCATTTTTCCATGTAGGAATATAAATAGTTCAACTTTGATAAATTTCTTATGATTTCTTTTCCCTGTTCACCTTCTCAGGCTTCTATTGTTTCTTGTGTCTGAATGTCAAATTTTCTATTAGACTCTGGTTTTTTCATCAAGAATGCTTGAAAGTCCTCTATTTCATTGAATAACCATATTTTCCCTTGAAACATGATACTCAGTTTTGCTGGGTATATGATTCTTTGTTTTAATCCCAGCTCCTTTGACCTCCAGGATATCATATTCCAAGACCTTTGATCCCTCAGTGTAGAAGCTGCCAGATCCTGTGTTATCCTGATTGTGTTTCCACAATATTCAAATTGTTTCTTCTTGGCTGCTTCTAATATTTTCTCTTTGATCTGGGGACTCCAGTACCTGGCTATAATATTCCTAGGAGTTTTCTTTTGGGGATCTTTTTCCGGAGGTGATCGGTGGATTCTTTTAACCTCTATTTTGCACTCTGATTCTAAAAAACCAGGGTAATTTTCCTTGAGAATTTCTTGAAGGATGATTTCTAGGTTATTTTTTATCATGGCTTTTGGGTAGTCCAATAATTTTAAAATTAACTCTCCTGGAACTATTTTCCAGATCAGTGATTTTTTCCAATGAAATATTTCACATTGCCTTCTATTTTTTCATTTGTTTGTATCTGTTTAATAGTATCTTGATTTCTCATAAACTCATTAACTTCCATTTGCTCCAATTTAATTCTGAAGTAGTCATTCTCTTCAGTGAGCTTTTGAGATTCTTTTTTCCATCTGACAAATTTGACATTTTAAGGCATTCTTATCCTCATTGGCTTTTTGAGCCTCTTTTGCCATTTGAGTTAGTCTATTTTTAAGGTGTTATTTTCTTCAGTCAGGTTTTTTGCTCCCTTTTCCTGATTTTCTTGTATCATTCTCATTTCTCTTCACAATTTTTCCTCCATTTCTCCTATTTGGTTTTCAAAATCCTTCTTAAGCTCCCCTATGGTCTGTAACCAATTCATATTTTTCTTGGAAGCTTTTGGTGCAGGAGTTCTGACTTCACTGTCTTCCTCCTGTTCTATGCTTTCATCCTTTTTGTCCCCAACATAGTAGTATAAAGTTGGACTGCTGCGCTTGCTTTGCTTGCTCATGTTGTCACTCAATCACGTGACTTTTGAGCTTTTTGCCAGAGTAGAATTCTGCTTCCAGAGAGGAGAGATTTGTCCCAAATCACTGGGGTTTTCGCAGCTGCTGGAGCTATTAGTTGGCTGCCCTCCTTGAAGCCTCCACTCGCTCTGGCTTACTAGTCACACACCCCAGCACCTCCACCCTAGACAGCAATCCAGATCCAAGCAGGTTAAAGCAAGAGCAATTTCCCTTCAGAGTGGTTCCTTGGTCCTCCTACAATCTGCAGGCCAGGGGTTCTGAAGCAGCCATGCAGCAGTGGCTGCCAATGCTCAGCCACTTCTCCCTCCGGGGACAGAGGCCAGACGACAGTCCTGGACTCCCCGTCCTCATAGTCTACACTGACCTCTCACTTTGTCTTTGGCATTTATGGGTTGGTCCTTCTGGAAACTGCCACATCTGCTGGTGATCCACTCACCCAAAGGCTCTCCAGCTGGCTGATTGGGCCGCCCTGTGTCTAAAACCATGGGATCACAAGGGGCTAGGCTCAGCTCCCACCCTGCTCTGATGAACCCTCCCTGTCTGCCCACTGGGCTGTCTTCAGTGGGAGGTTTATTTCTTTCTGTCACCTTGTGGGTTCTGTAGCCCTAAAGTTTGTTTAGAGTCATTTTTATAGGTATTTGAGGTGGTTATGGGAGGAGCCTAGGGAGTTTTCTTGCTTCTATGCCATCATCTTGGCTCTGCCCCCAAGGGTCATACATTTTAAAGCTCAATCGGAGACATGAAAAAATGAAGTTAAATTGTCTTAAAGATCAGGTGGTTAATCATGTTGATACCATTCTCATTCTACCAAGCAGTATTCTGCTGTAATTTTTCATCAAAGTGTGCATTAATGGACAAATTTGAGGCTGAAAAATGTAGCTTTTTATTGCAGTCATAACTGATAATCACATTTAGAAGAACTATATTTTGGAAACTTAATTTTCCTTCTGATAGCTCACTGTGGGTGGGTGATGACTGAATTCTTGTAGAATTTGCCAGTTCAGGGTGGGTTCTTACAAATGCTTCCCTGAAAGGCTTTGATTTCTGGCCCAGAGCTGGACTTTATATCTAATATCTAAGGATCAGTTTAAGTAAGCATAGAGAGAAACATTGCCAATATCTTGCGCATGAGACAATTAAGAATTTGGTAGTCAAAAGTCATGAAATCATAACCTAAAATGTGGTGGCCTGCAATTTGATTCCCTAAAGGGAATAACCTTGCTGAGAGCATTGGAGTGTTTAACTTTAATGACAGAAAAAGATAGGAATGACTAGTTACCAAATGTACTCACACATTTTTCTCTTTACATAATCTTGTACTTCCATTTGGCAAGAAATAAAGGGAGAATGATTTTCCCCACATATTTTTCCTTATTTCTCAGTCTTGTTTCCCCATATTTGTAACTAAAATAAAATATGGTATAATGGGAGGAACATTGGAAGTGGAGTGAGACGATTTTGGTTTGATTCTCAGCTCTGATTTTTAGTATCTTTTTGACCTTGGGAAAGTCCACTAATCTTTCTGGGTTTCACTTTCCTCCATGGAAAGTTGGACTTATTGATTAATATTCTTTCCTTTTCTAAGTTCACTGAAACTGTCAGTTACAGCAGTTTTGCATCAGAGAGTTGAAAGTCAGTCCTCTGGCAATTAATAACTTTTATGAAAAGCTCATAAGCAGGCTTCTGGATGTTGGCAATGACAAGGACTTAGATCTTGTATTTCTAGGACTGTGCAGTGAAAATACAAGCATAACTTTTTCTTTTTTCTTTTTGGAGGGCAATTGGGGTTAAGTGACGTGCCCAAGGACACATGTTTTTGTGTTGTGTCTGAGGTCGGATTTGAACTCAGGTCCTCCTGACTCCAGGGCCGGTGCTCTATTCACTGCTCCACCAAGCTGCCCCTACAACCATAACTTCTTGCCACTCAAAGAAATTCATATGGGTATGTATGTAGCTGTCACAAGAGCTAGAAGAGACCTTAATGCGTTCTATGACATACATACACACACATACACAAAGACTAAAGGTTAGAGAGAGAAGCAACTTATAGGTCATATAAGTAGTAAATATCAGTCTGAATTAAAACTCAGGTCCTTTGTTACCAAATTCAGTCCTTTATCCACTATACTATGCCAACTCTATATATTATTATTTAGTGGTGCTATTTTATCCCTTTCAGAGACATTGTAAAGAATTTGATAAGCATTCCACCAGAGATATGTGATAGGATATATAAGAATATTTTCAATGAATGACAGAATAATAGACTTTCCACTAGAAAGGGATGTGAAAGACATTTAGATCTACTAAATTCAGGAATATCTTTAGCAGGATGCCCAAGAAGCGCTTGTCTGAATTCTGAGTTTCGGATAAAAAAAATGTTATTAATAGTAGACCTAGGAACTACCTTTGCCAGGTCATATGGTCATAACCTTTCCCCTTCAGTTTCTGAAACAGAGGAAGGAAACAATTATGAGCAAATATATATTTCCTTCAAAGTCAACAGTGAGTCAGCAACCCATCACAAATATTTATTGAATGCATTTTTTCCAGTAACCATTGAGTTATACACCTAGAAAATCCTAAAAAATAAGATACTATCCCAATTTTTTAGGGTCTTTAAGACTGCTTCAGGAGATGACTGTTGGATAAAGAGTAGGCTAATGGAAAAGCATGTTTTTTTAAAATCTTAAATATAGTTCAGTTTATTTTTGTTCTTAGGGATGTGGATAGTCCCTAAATGATGTGAATCACAAACATTTCCTACCTCACGTTGTGTGACTTTCATCCATGTCTTATCATAAGGTGTTATAACAGCAAGCACCCTAGTATACCCAGGATGGCTGCTAGCACAGGTTCTTTGATCTGCTTTTCTAAAGGAAAGCAACTCAATAATGGTTAACAATCTTACTTTAATCAAACATATATCATTTACTTAGTTCAGGTGAAAAAGTCAGCACCCTGAACATCAGAGAAAATACAAACAGAATTTACAACCAGACCAAAAATACAGACAGAGAAAATACACAATTCAACAGTCCAGAAAACCAGGCTTCCAGCTGTCTGACCATGACATTACATATCCATATATGTACATATATGTATATGTATATGTACATATACATATACATAGTTACCAGAGAGAAAAGCAATGGTATCTGGGTTTTCCAAGCTAGAGGGCTCAACAGCTACCTAGAGTCTCATCTGGTGGAATCACATAACTCTTTCCATAAGTGAGCCCCAAAGCAAAACCCCACCTCAAGAGTATATGTGTGAGTATATATGTGTGTGTGTGTGTGTATGTATATGTACACATATATACAAATATGCATACATATACATATATGCATAAATAAATGCACGCACACATTATGCATACATATATGGGTTTCACACACACACACACCCTTCATCCAATAAGAATTTGTTAAGCATTTACTAATATTTTGGTTATTGTTAAAGATAAAAAGTTTTTTGTTTTATGCATTTTCTTCCATGGAAATGAAGTTAATTACTCTCCAGCAAAGAAAAGAGCAAAAACGGATTTACTTTTTAATGAGATTAATACAATAATAATAACACTCAGAAGGAGCATGCTATAGTCAAAGGCTGTAGGAAATATATTGGGGTTGTAGTATTGTCCTTGGAAGTGAAATGGATGTCTTGATTATAATTATTTATCAAATTTGTATGGGTAATAGCTCATATTTACAGTATTTTGTTCTATAAATTTTGCAGATTAATTTTCTCAAAAGACCAGTGAGAGGTCATGATTTTACAGATTAGAAAACTGAGGTTCATATTTGCCTATGGTTGTACAACTAGAAAGGGATACTGAGGAGGGATTCAAATCTGGGTCTTTACTGAACTTTTTTCATTGTACTAGGTACATTTCCATTTCTAAAGTGAACATTTTTAATGCTCATAAATGTAATGGATTTAATCCTGATACATAGCATATAATATAGTCTTTCATAATGTCTATGGAAGACATTAAACTGTACTTTGTATCTTGAAACCTGTCTCAACTATCTCACGAAACCAGTCAAAAATAGCAATTGATTCATTCAAACCAATCAGTATGGGGCCAACTGTAGAATTGTGTAGGATGATATTATTAGCTGCATTCTATTTGAAACATATAATAACAACCCAAAGGACATATAGCATTCATCAGATTTCTGGATGCCATGGAATTGAGAAAAAAAATAATGAATTAGATGACAATCATCTAAAATGGTCTTGGAATATTATGTTGATGAAAATATAATCAGATGAAATTCAGATTCAAAATCAAATGGTCAAGTAAAGGGCCAGGGGATTTGTCTAAATTTTTAAAAAAGCAAGAACAAAGACCTGGGAATTTTAGTTGATTATGATTCAATTAGTCAAGGCAAGGAAACACAGGACAATAAGCATTTATTAAGCATTTAAAATGTTCCAGGTACTGTTGTTGAGGATAAAAATTCAAGCAGAAAGAAATGCAAAACCTGCTCTCAAGGAACTTGCATTCTAATAGGAAAGACAGCATCTGAAAGGGATTTGTAAATTATGGGAAGAGGAGAAAGAGGGTCAAATGAAAGTGTTACCACAGGGCTATGGTGATGAAGTTGATATTCAGAAGCACGGTCAGTCAGGGAACAAAGATTGCCCATACTGGATCCCTTCTGCATATAGAGATATCAGGAGAAACTCACAAATGGGCGAAGGCTACAGGAATGGATGGATGTTCAAGGGGTGGGGGCTTCCAGAGTTCAGGTAAGCTCCAGAATGACACTGCATCTATAGCATGGTATTAAAGTCTGGAAAGTAAGAAGCATAATAGGGAGAAGAATGTAGGCTGTCAACATGCAACTTGATGGCATGGAAGCTAAAAAAGCTAATATAATTTTAGGTTAAATTACAAGAGACATAATGTCTAGAATGTCGGTGATGATACTTCTACTGTATTAAATCCTGGAAATGGTATGTTTGAAATAGGATGTTCAATTCTAATCCCATATTTTAGGAAAGACATTGGTAAGTTAAAGTACATTCATTGATATTTAGCCTGTATATTTGAGAGGAAGTAACATAATAACTGTCTTAAGTTTTTGAATGATTTTCATGTGGAAGAAGAGCTGAAATTTTTTCTTCAACCAGGAGTAACAGGAAGAAGTTATATAGAGGAAAATGTGGGCTCAATGCAAGGAAAGACTATGAGATCTATCTAAACCTAGAATGGATTGATGGTTGTGTTGTCACACACTTGCAATCCGTATAGCTGGGGTCAACTAAGGCTGGTGGGTTGCTTGATTGAATTCAGGGCTTATGAATAGCAGTAGAGCTAAAACTGATCTGATGTCTGTGCTAGGTCTGACACCAATTTGGAAATCCCCTGGAGCATAGGACCAGGCTGCTTAAGGTGGCCCATTTTGGGGGTGAATTGGTGGCAGTAGATTTTAAGCTTATAAGAAGTGAGATCAGATTCTTGTATATCCACTGCACTTTGAGCTTGTGAAAGACAGGAACATTCAGTCTCAAAAAAAAAGGACAGAAATGGGTTACCTCAGGAAGTTAGTCAATAAGCACTTATTAATTGTCTATGTGCCAGACGGTGCGTGGAACACAGGGGATACAAAGAAAGGTAAACACATTGCATGCTTTCAAGAAGCTTATAGTTTAGTGAGGGAGACAACATGCAATCAACAGCTCCCCATGGGTATGAGCAATGGATCCTGTGAAGTGGTCACATGATTCAAATTCATATTTCACATTTCCAGTGGGCTGGAACCAATTACTATGCTTTACATAATTATAACTTTGAATGGTGTAAATTTGAATAAATGTGACCACTTCAAGGGATTGTTTACACTAATTGGCACCTAGCTGTTTTTTATAAACATGCTATATAGAGGATAAATTGGAAGCAATGAATAGAGGGAAAACACTAGAATTAAGAGGGGTATGTGGGCAGGAGGTAGGATTTTAGCTGAGACGACTTCAGCAGGAGGTGAAAATAGGAGGGAGATCATTCCAGTCATAAAGAAAAATCCATGAAAATGCCTAGATTCATATATGGAATATCTCATTTGAGATGGATTTTCTTGCTCAAGGAACACAAAGGCATCCAGTTTCACTGGATCTTAGGATATGTATGTGCAATGGGGTAAGGTGTAAGAAGGCTGGAAAGTCAGGGAGGTGACAGGCTGTGAAAGTTCTTGAATGACCAAGTGTTTTATATTCAATACTGGTGATAATAGGGATCCAATTGAATTTATTGAGTAGGGAAGTCACATGGTTAGATCTGTGCTTTAAAAGATCACTTTGACAGCTAAATGAAGGTCAACTTGGAATGGGAAGATAAGTGATGGGCAAACCAACCAAAAGATTATTGAAATAGCTTAGGGGTCTGGGGCGGCCAGGTAGCACAGCAAGTAAGAGCACCGGCTCCAGTGTTGAGAAGACCTGGAGATCGAATCCTGGGCTCAGACACTTAGCACCCACCCAGAAACACCTGGCCGTGTAACCTTGAGCAAGTTACTTAACCCCAATTGCTTAGGGGCGGCCAGGTGGCTCAGCGAGTAGGAGTACCGGCTCCAGTGTTGGGACGACCTGGAGATTGAATCCTGGGCTCAGACACTCAGCACCACACCCAGAAATAACTGGCCGTGTAACCTTGAGCAAGTTACTTAACCCCGATTGCTTAAAAAAAAAAAAAAAGAAATAGCTTAGGGGTGAGGTGATGAAGGACTGCTCCAAGGGTGGTGACAGTGCCAGAGGAGAGAAGGGGATGCCAACTAGAATTTCATCATGACTGAAAGATAAAAAATAATAGTTGCTGGGTCTCCAGGAACTTTCATACTAATAGTTGGATCGTGAGTGAGTATGTGGATGTCATGCCATAGGCCAAGATTCTATGATGCAGACTAGAGAAACCTGAGTTTCCCTCCAAGGTAAGTGAACTTGAGTCCTCTCTGTGGTTTCTTTAGAAAAGTATATAAGAAAGAATTAAGTGTCAGCATACATATTGGGCTTGGGCCTTCTCTATAGAGCTTCCCTAAGGGATACCATCTTGTTGGTGGGCTATCATTAAGTAATACTTACTTAACATGATTTAATTAACTAATTAATTATTGTTTCATTAATCACTAATGAGACAAAGCAGTTGGCCATGTTCACTTACACTGCTACCTAATAAGGAACTGTTTACCTAAATCCTTACACTCTTGGTTGTCCATTATACCAGATAAACAATTCTCTCCCCCAATCCTCTGGATAACCTACATTTCGTATTTCCTTAAGAAACCATTCTTATCCTGATTCACAAGACACAGTAAAACATGTTTAAATTCCTTTCCTCCTTCCTAAAACCATCATTAATAGCAACATTAAGACCACCAATACACACACATATTGCACAAGCATACAAACACACACACACATGCAATTGTTTATAAGTGGATTTGCTAAGAGTGACAAGTTCATCAAATCACTTCCCTTAACTAGGCTTAGTTTGCATAAATATCAGATAGAAGTGTTGAATTAGTTGGTCTCTAAGGTATTTTTGTCCTAACATTTTATGATAATAATTAAGCTCTAACTTTATGACTTTAATCCATTCTGAGAGTAATGTCTTTCCCAGAATTATGCTGGTGTGTCATCAAACATATCTTTCTCCTTGTAAGATTTCCCATCTTTAATTCTTCTTTCACTTCATTTCCTGGGATGTGCCTTTTGTTTGGCACCTTAGGGGCACACAATAATACTTGCCTTAGATCTCCCCAATTGTGCCAAAATTCCCTCCTCTTCACCTCCAAAAATCACAGAATCTCAGAGGCCAGTTAGTCAAAAACATACTTAAACAATAATCCTTTTTATGTCTTATCTTTTAAGTGGATATATAGATTATTTTTTTAAAGAAGCTTCTAGTGAATGGAAAAACTACCAATCTACCAATTGGATCTACCAATGCAACCCATTGTAATTTGGAATAGTTCCAATTGTTAGGAATAGTTCCAATTGTTAGGAATAGTTTTTCTTCTTATGAAAATGAATGTTGAAAACTAAAAATAAATAAATTAACTAAAAAAAGAATTTTAGAATACAAAAAGAATAGTTTTTTTTCTTATATCAAGCCTAAATGTGCTTTCCTTAAACTTCATTCATGCTCCAAATTCTGCCTTCTGAGGCCAAGCACAATGCACCTCATCTTCCCCTCTTTCACATGGTAGTCCTTCAGATAACCAAGCATAGCTATCCTGTACGAAATTCTCCTACCCCTCCCCTGGCCAAATGTTCTCTTTTTCAAGATAATAATTCCAGTTTACTTCAACCAATCCTCATATGCCATAAATCTAAGTCTACTTAAAATGTTGTGTGGGAGTGTGTGGAAAGGAGGAAAACCCCCATATAATCAGTATTCTTCCTATGGTGAACATAACCGAATATAACATACCAGTAATGATCATAGTAAGATACTGCTCAGAGGGACCACTACCTCCCTAGTCCAGGGAATTTTCCCTCTTCATTCAGGCAAAGTTCATATTTTCTTTTTCGGCTGCCATGTGCCACTGTTTATTAGAATTGGGAGATTCGATGTAATGTTCAAGATAAAGTATGACTGTGGTATTCCCTGTATATGATGAGATCTTCCAGATGCTCTATGCATATTGTTGTACTGGTGGTTTGAAGTCCTGGAATGCTTCAGAACTTCCAGTAAGAGATCTGTAACCCGTCAAAAGGGTTTGTCCTGTGTTGCAGCAAGCACCCCAGCGTTCCCAGGGTGGCTGCCAACACAGATTCTTGGATTTCCTTTTCTAAAGGAAAGCAACTTAAAATGGGTTAACAAGCTTGCTTTAATCAATCAAACATATATCATTTACCGAGTTCAGGGGAAAAAGGTCAGCACCCCAACCTTCAGAGTAAACAGACAGAAGTTACAAGATAGAGAAACAGATCAAGCAGACAGACCTCCAAACTGTCTGACCATTGCATACATCCATACCTAATTGCAGTTACCAGAAAGAGAAACATCAACATCTGGGTTTTCAAAGCCAGGGGGACTCTCAATGGCTGCCCAGAGTCTCATCTGGTCAAATCACACAACACTTCTCAAAGTGAGCCCCAAAACAACATCTTACATCAGAGATTGTATAGCCTTCTCCTGGGTCAGAGAATGTAACAACCCTCTTGACCCACTGCCCAATCACAAAGCACCAAGGTGGGGGCATTCCTGAAAAACAAGCCTCCCACCAAAGGCTCCAGGTGCACTTAACCTAGGGGCAGAGAAGAACTTAAAAATGTACAATCCCATAACATCCTGATCATTACTTAGATCACTTCATGAAGTTTAATAGATAACCAATAAAGCCTGTCCATCAGTACATATAGCTGATAGAGATGGTTAAAATGACTTTAAAGTTAAACAGGAGGATAGAAGACTGAATTGCCTTTCAGAGCTTGCAAAACATGTTTTTTTTAAATCAAAAACATCTTCTAGGAAAGAATATCCTTTGTCTTTATGCCAGTATTCTGCCAATATTGCAGCATATCTGAGACATGAAACACAATAGTCTCCTAAGTATTGAATAATGAATAAGAAAGAAACAGATATGGGTACAGTGTGCTGCAAAAGTGAAGCAAAATAAACAGAGATGAACATTAAAGTAAAACAAAAGTAAATAAATAAAGATATTCACTATAATAATGTATGAACTATAATAGATGATGGGCTGGTTGTATGACAAAGGTAAAAGATGACAGATAATATTGAATGATCTACTGAATATCAAGAGAAAGTAAATCAAAGTATCACATACATTGGAAGGACTCTCTGTGGTATACTTATAGAAGGACATGGATAAGAGTTATACAGCCTAGTCAAGAATGTATAGGTTTATGATATTCTTCA
This sequence comes from Petaurus breviceps papuanus, assembly GCF_028583685.1. Taxonomy (NCBI): domain Eukaryota; kingdom Metazoa; phylum Chordata; class Mammalia; order Diprotodontia; family Petauridae; genus Petaurus; species Petaurus breviceps. Next base: position 18,660,170 of record NW_027187378.1, read on the forward strand.
TTAAAAATAATGTCTAAATTAGTGAGACCACTGATGCATTTGTATATTTTTGTCCATTTTTATATAGTATTTTATTGTTTCCCACAATTACAAATCAAGAACATTTTTATCATTCATGTTTTTACAAGATTTTGAGTTCAAAATTTTTCTCCCCCTTCCTTCCCCACCCCTCTTCTGAAAATGTTATGTGGTTTGATATAGTTTATACATATGTAATCATGTAAAACATTTTCATATTCATAATGGTTATTGAAGAAGAAACAGATCTAAAGTTTAAAAAATGAGAAAAAATAAACTAAGTGAAAAAAACATGCTTCAATCTGTATTCAGAGCCCCTCAGTTGTTTATATGGATATAGATAGCATTTTCCTTTCTGAGTCCTTCATACTTGTCTTGAATCTTTGTGTTTCTGAGAAGAGCTGAGGCATCTATAATTGATCATCATACAGTATTGCTGATAAAATGTACAATGTTTTCCTGGTTCTGCTCATTTCACTTTGCATCAGTTACTAGAAAACTTTTTCCTTTAGGAAAGGTTTTTTTTCTCTACTCTCTGTGTGTTTGCTTAAAGTGTGTTTCTTATATGCAACACATTGTAGGATACTGGTTTTTGATTCATTCTGCTATCTGCTGTTTAATGGGAAAGTTCATTCCATTTATATTCATCATTATGATTGCTGCCTGTGTCCTATTCTTACTCCTGTTTGTCTTCTCTCTCTTTGACACCCTTTCCCACCTCAACAGTATTTTGCATCTATCTACTACCTCCCCTGATCTGCCTTCTCTTCTATCAGGCCCCACCCCCCTTTTCATTTAATCTCCTCCCCTATTACTTCCTTGTTGAGTAAGACAGATTTCTATATTCTTCTGATTGTATATAGTATTCCCTCTTTGAGCCAGTGCTGATGAGAATAAGATTCAAGTAATGCCCAGCGCCACCATTCCCATCTTCCCCTCCACTATGCTAGGTCTTTCTCATTTCTTCATGTGATATAATTTACCCGATTTTACTTCTCCCTTCCTTCTGTACCCATTTTATTCCTCTTTCTCATCCCTTATTTTTAAGCCATCCCCTCAAATACAGTTTATACCCATACTCTCTGTCTATCTTTATTCTTTCTGTCTGTACCATTAGTGATGTATATTTAAGAGTTATAAGTATCATCTTCCCATAAAGGAATGTAAGCAATTTAATTCTACTGAATCCCTTCTGTTTTTCCCATTTTACCTGTTTATGCTTCTCGAGTCTTGATATTGGAGGTCAACTTTTTGGTTTAATTCTAGTCTTCTCTTTCTGAAGGTTTGGAATGCTTCTGTTTCCTTGAATTACCATTTTTTCCCTTGATGTATTATGCTTAATTTTGCCAGGTAAGTCTCTTGCTCGTAGTACTAACTCATTTGTCTTCCAGAACATCATGTTCCAAGAACTCTGATACTTTAGTGTTGCAGCTGTCAAGTCCATGTGATCCTGATTGTGACTCCTCAATATGTGAATTGTTTCTTTCTGGCAACTTGCAGTATGGTTTTCTTGACCTGATAGTTATGAAATTTGACTATCATGTTCCTTGAGGTTTTTGTTTGGTATCTCTTTACTGAGGTGAATGGTAAATTCTTTCAATGCCTATTTTACCCTCTGGTTCCAAGATATGAGAACAGTTTTCCTTGATAAATTTTTGAAAGATGCTGTCCAGGTCCTCCTATTGATTATGGCATTTAGGTAGTTCAAGTATTCTGATGTTGTCTCCCCTCGATCTATTTTCCAGGTCAGTTGTTCTTCCTGTGAAGTATTTTACATTTTCTTCCATTTTTTTTCATTCCTTAGAATTTGTTTGATTGATTCATGATATCTCAGAGAGTCATCAGTTCACACTTGCCCAATTCTGATTTTTAAGGTGTTTTTATCAATTATCTTTTCTAATTTCTCTTCCATTTGGCCAATTGGTCTCTTAAAGGAGTTGTTTTCTTCAGTGAATTTTTGTATTTCCTTTCCCATTTGTCCAAATCTATTTTTAAAGCAGTTTTCCAAGCTGTTGAGTCTTTTCTTTCATAATTCTCTTGCATCACTCCCATTTCTTTTCCCCATTTTTCTTCTACTTCTCTTACATGATTTTTAAGTTCCTTTTGGACCTCTTCCATGAGTTCTTTTTGGGCGTGAGATGACTTCCTGATTTTCTTCAGGGTTTTGCCTATAGGTATTTTGACATTGTTGCCACCTTCTAAGTTTGTTTGTTGTTCTTCCATGTCACCATAATAACTTTTTTTGGTCAGATTATTTGTCATTGTTGTTGTTTTCTGCTCACCCTTTTCCCTTTTTTGGCCTTTTCCATTTCTTTTAAATTTAATCTCTGCTCCCATGGTGGAAGGGGCACTGCCTCCAGCTTCCTGTATTAGTGGCTACAGGCCCTGGGTGTTTATCTGGTGGTGTACTGATGTTGCGCTGAGTCCCACAGGGAACACTTGTGTCTGATCTTGTGCTGTAGAGGTGGGGTGGGGGTTGCCTAGTGCATCTGGAGGCTGAAGAGGTCTGGCAGCATTGCTGATACTGAGCTGAGGTCCTGGTGGTGGTGTCTGGCAGGTGCTGAGGCTTGGTGGGGTTTGGGGAGGGAAGTTTCCCTAGGGCTACATAGGAGCACATGGCCATGTGAAAACCTGGCCACTGGAGGATGCTTGAGTGCCTGGCACTTTGCTGAAGCACATGGTGGGTTTGGAACTGGAGTCTGCTAGCTCCCCTGCCTATGCTAGAGCATGTGGGGGTCCTGGCAATCGCATTTGCCTACTCCACCACACTGGGGCTCAGGATCTCCCATTGGTTTGCTGAAGTAGGTCTTGCTGCTGATTTGCTGGAATGCTTCCTGTCCTGCATTGTGCTACCTGCTTACCTGAGTGAGATGGACCTTTCTTATCAATCCTTCAAGTCTCCTGGACTAAAAGATGACTCCATTCTGTCTTTCTGCTAGCTTTGCTATTCCAGAATTTGCTCTGGGGGCACTATTTTATGGTTGTTTGGTTGCTTTGAGGTGAATATGGGAGAGCTACAGAGATTTACTGTTTACTCCGCCATCTAGGCTCCCATTCATCCTACATTTGTGTATTTTAAGTATGACTTCTAAAATATCTTGATTATATCTGCTCTTTTATATTTATCTACAACTTCTCTGTTCCATAGCATATGAGCTATATTGTTTACAATGGTATTATTGATACTATTAATTATGCATAATTTTAATATTCCCATTCAAAAAAATCCATAAATCTTTCAGATCTATCTCCTCTAGCAGCTCTATATTTCCATTCCTTTATATTTCTGTTTAGTTTCTGAGAAAGGAGAATTAATAACTTCTAGAATTATTGTGTTCCTATCTATTCATTTTTGCAATTCAGTTGGCTTTTTTCTTATGAATTTATAGAGTAACATTTGATACACATAAGTTTAGGATTTATGTGGATTCATTGTCTCTGTTAACATTAAACATAGTTCAGTTTCCTTTGTTTTATCTTTCTTTGACAGCATGATCACCACTACAGGTTTTGTTTTGTTTTGTGGGAATCAAGTATTGGAGAGTAAATTGTTTCCCAGCCTCTTATTTTAATTTTTTTTATGTTTGTTACTCTTGGATGTATTTTTTTTTGGATGTATTTCTTTTGAGCAGAAAACTTTTGGATTTTATTTTCTGACATTTAAAAAATGAATCCATTAACATTTAAGGCTATGATTATTTGGTTTCTGCTTTAATGCATTTATTTCTTTTGTAGTATTATATTTATTTTTATTATTTTAAGTGAGCATTTGTCCCTGAAATTAGTTTTGTTATTTTGATTTTAATCTTTTCCCACAGTATTTCCATGACACATTACCAAATATTACAGAAAAGCAATTCAGAAGTAATTTGTCCAGAATCACAGTTGAAGTACAATTCAACTATTATATAAATTGAGAAAAACTGGTAGAGAGAAAAGAAGTCGACATATCATAGACTTATAGAACCTGTCCCTCTACATATGAGTCTCAAAAAAGCTGCTTGAGATTCAAATCACTTTGGATTAATACCCATTCAAATAGGTATTTCAGGGACCCTAAGTGCTACATTGTCTCAGGTAGCCAGGGGACACCTTATTTCAAAAACAAAGACATTTAATTTAACATAATTTCAATATTTGACAAAATATTCCATCCATATACACATGGGAAATAGTCACTCAGTTATTGCCATACAACCAGTGGGTAAGGGAATTTCTATAGTAAATAAGGTAATCAGAGAACAGATACAGAGAACATTCATTTAGTGAATATGTGTGGCCAGGGGATATATGAGAATGAAGCAAAGAAACTAATTATTAGCTTCATTTAAAGCATATCTCATGGGTTCATTTTTTGTTGTTGTTGCTGTTTGTTTTTGGAAGGGGAAAGGCAAGGCAGTTGGGGTTAAGTGACTTGCCCAAGGTCACACAGCTAAATGTTAAGTGTCTGAGGCTGGATTTGAACTCAGGTCCTCCTGCCTCCAGGGCTGGTGCTATGTTCACTGTACCACCTACCTGCCCCAAGGAGTCACTTTTTATATGGGAGGAAACCAAACCTTTCCTTATATCCCCAGTTATAAACACTCTCCAGCTTGATTTTTTTTTTACCATTTTATATATACTTTGTACTTGGCTATTTGTTAAGTCTCTCCCAATAAAATGTTTGCCCGTTAAGGGCAGGAAACAATTTATTTTTTATTTTATATCCCCATGTATGTCTATGCTGAATAAACATTTGGTCGATTTTAAACTTAATTAACCTCACTTCTCTAATTCTGGACAGTTGTTGATGTTCTGGTTCTTTGCCAGGTGTCAAATCTCTGAAAAATCATCTTTACCTCGTTCCTATTGCCCATCTCCGCTAGGCTCTGAGACACTTCCCTGCTCTCTGTTTCTGTTTTCGAAGTAAATGGATAACCTCTTGCTGAAAAGTTCAGGCTGATGCTTTTTGTGGGGCATATCTGCTGTTTTAATGCATAGCCATGGATACAACAACAACACCTATCCTGAAAGCCCCCAAAATAAAAATAATAAGATAGAAGAATGCCCAAAGTGAAAATTAAGTTTGTTTTAGTGTCTTTACTTGTAGGCATCTAGACTTTGCAGGGCACAGACTAGAATCAGGAAGACCTGAGTTCTAATCCAGCCTCAGACACTTACTAAGTATGTGACCCTGGGCAAGACACTTAAGTCCCGTATGCCTCAATTTCTTCAAATGTAAAAAGGGGATAATAATAGCACCTACTCCCAGAATTATTATATAAAATGATATATTTTTAAGTTTTAGCATAGTGCCTGTGATGTAGCAGACATTTAATAAATGCTTGTTTTTTCCCTTTCTTATGACATTTTGGGGTCCACATTCATAGATAATTATTAGACATATTAAAAAAAAATAAATTAGTTCCCATTAAACCCTGATTGGAAACCTAGGTTCTCTTAAGCCTTTTTTGGAGATTATTTCCTGCCAATATCATCCCACCTGATGTCTGAAAAATGAGGTACCTACATGGTTCATCCTCCTTCTCAAGATCCTATTTGATCATTATTAAAAAGAAGTTAGTACATAAGAAGGCATGAACACTTTGGATACACAAGGGTACCTACAATGTCCAAACCTAAATCTAGAGGAAATATAATGCTTCCCACTCATTCCTCTTATAATAGCATTGTAGATCAAGTATTGGGAGGGACCTCAGAGGTCAGCAAGGAAAACCTCCTCATTTTACAGAGATAAGTTGTGCCTATGCAAGTTGGATGACTTGCCCAAGAAGAGAAAAGTATTAAGAATCAGGGTGGGAGTTGCTGTAATGGGAATGCAAATTTGGAAGATCTTCCCTGCCCCTAGGCTAAAGTGCACCTGCAGCCTGGGGTGGGAGGCTTGTTTTTCAGTAGATACTTTTTGATTGGCCAGTGGGTCAATAAGGTTGTTACATTCTCTGAGCCAGGAGAAGGCTATATAAGCCCTGATGTGAGGCTTTGTTTTGGGGGCTCACTTTGAGAAGTGTTCTGATCTGTATTCTGGGAAACCGTTGTCCAGCCCCCCCCCCTTTGAAAAACCCAGATGTTGAAAGCCAGATGTTGATTTGGTATGGATGTAATGCTTGGACAGTTTGGAAAGCTGTCTACTTGATCTGTTTCTGTCTTGATAATTCTGCCTGTCTTCTTCTTCGTATGGGGAGAGCTTCTACATTAGAAGACTCCTCATCTAACCTTGCTCCATTCTCCTCACACACATTCTCCTGGAAGCTGTCAGGGCAACTCTGCCCAGCCTGTACAAAAGCTGCATGCACATTCGTTCTGCTAGTTTTTTTGCTTCCTTTTAGCTACATGAACAGTAGCTTGCTCCTAGACCACATGAGTCCCTCCAGTTTGGTCTTCTGAGTGCTGTGACACAGAAGAATCCTCAGGCAAACCAGCTGACTCCCTAGCCATCTGAGCTCTTTCCTTCAGCAGCTTATCCCTACTTTTACACATAAGGCGATAACTTGTTAGCAGCACCCAGCCTCTCCTGCACACTCCTGCCAGTTCTTTGCCTGGTTCTATGGGTATTGCTTTCAAACATCTTTCCAAATCTCCAGGTTCTCCCTCTTTTAGCCTTGGTTCCCAGTTTTCACAGGGCCCTGTGCTTTTAGCCCATTCTCTGGCTAGAGAGAAATAAGGCAAATCCTCCCATTCTGGAATAGCCATTTCTCCCTCTAAAGCTGGGTTTTTTCAACGGGGGGGGGGGGGGGGGGGAGGGGAGCCCTGGACAACGGCTTCCCAGAATACAGATCAGAACACTTCTCAAAGTGAGCCCCCAAAACAAAGCCTCACATCAGGGCTTATATAGCCTTCTCCTGGCTCGGAGAATGTAACAACCTTATTGACTCACTGGCCAATCAAAAAGTATCTACTGAAAAACAAGCCTCCCACCCCAGGCTTCAGGTGCACTTTAGCCTAGGGGCAGGGAAGATCTTCCAAATTTGCATTCCCATTACAATTGCTGAGCCCAGTTTATCTGACTTCAGAGCTAATACACTTGCCACCATGCCACACTTGACTCATTAATCATATCCCAAACATTTGTGAAGCACCTATTCTGTGCCAAGCACTAAGCGCAGTATTGACACAAAGATCTAAATCAAACCTTCTGGGTTGTCAAAGAGAGGTCACTTTTTGTTTCCAAAAAGAGGAGTTGGGTCTTCCGGTCTAGTTTTCTGGGCCTTTGGGCATATCAATAGAATCACATCACTATCACAACTCTACCATGATTATTCATGGGTGGGGAAAGTCAAAAGGAATCAGACACATCTCCCTAACTATAGAAATTTCATAGCATGACACACCATCACTTCTTCCTTTTCCAAGTGCTTGCTTTAGTCTCAATTTGCCTTTAGATTACTTGGACTCCATGTTCCTATCAGAATATACTGCTCATTATGGAAATACAGATGTCACTGAACTCAATGAAACTTAGAAATTAGTTTGTCATTTCCTATTCATCTTTTTAATGATGATTGATTAATATACCAATGCAAAATCAATGAGATTTCTAAGACTGACCATACCTCCTCTACATGTATGTGGCTTGAACATGCTGAGAAAAAACATCTTTTATAAATAGCCATCTACAGAACCTTTTTACAACGTAGATAATTTTCCATCTGACCTGCAAGATCCTTGGAACTTCAGTGGGATCTCAACTGCTCCTTGGAGAGGTTAACTTTTCTCACAGATATTGTGAAGATGAACAGATTTGTGTATTTGAAGGACCATCTATCTCTAATTATATCAATTTACTGTATGTGCACACATACACATATATTTGTGTGTGTATAAATGTGTCTTAGAATAAAGAGATGAATGCTGCAAAGCATCTACTTTCCTTAAGAAAGAGGTAAGAATGACTTAGTCACTGGTCAATAATTCGTATTAGAATTTGATTTAAATATCAATTATGAATGGAATGATTTTCCCACAAGAGCTTGCAGGATGATGGTGTTAAAGGGGGAATCTGGACATAGCTGTGAGGAACAAAAGTAGCATTTTTCTCTCCTAGTACAATCATCTCATCAGAGGAGGGAATGAGAGGAATAGCAGGCTGCTCTGGAGAGGGTGTATATTTTAATGTGTTTAAGATAGCTAGGTCGCTCAATCAATAGAGCACTGGGCCCAGAATAAGAAAAACGAGTTTGAATCTGGTCTTAGACACTTTCTAGCTGTACGACTCTCAGCAAATCACTTAACCTCTATTTGCCTTCATCCACTAGAGAAGGGAACGGCAAAGCATTCTAGTATTTGCCCAGAAGGTCCCACAGATAACACAATTCATGGTGATATGAAGAGTCAGAACCAACTGAACAACAATCGTTAATGGACTGCCTTTACTCTCTTCTAACCTCACCCTCTTCTTTCGGAACTTCCTCCACATTCTGGAACTGGCCAGGATACACATTTCAATTTGACATGAAACATTGCCCATTAACATCTTCCTGACTGATCTCACAGGTGGGAGGCAAAGTAATTGCACTTGAATGAGACCCTGGGTCTTCCTATAAAGCAGTTTACCTTATCCTTTGTGCTGCCGTGGTGGAGAAAGGAAGTTACTCAGCACAGGGTACAATGCCATGCTAGGCATGAGGACATATATCATAAAAATAAATGATATATGTCCTCTACTGTTAAGGAGCTTTCAGTAAAGTTGGTGAGACAATTTACATACACATGCATAAATTTTTTTAAAAGTGCTGAACTGTGCAGTATTTATTTCCTGTAAGGACAACCAAAGTTCTGGTAAGGTAATATGGAACCATGAGGGTGGGTTGCAATCATCAGACAAAGCTTCTTGGAGGGAAAGAAATTAGGCAAAATAAGTTTTGTGATAAACAGCAAAGAGTAGTGAGCATATTCCAGGCAGAATGGAGCATGGAAGACATGGAGTCGGGAAGGTATATCTGGTGAGAGCCAATAAGGAAGCCACCCTGATAGGAATAGATCTATATTGGAAAGAAAGGTAGAAACAAAGTTGGATTGGAAGGAAGGGAGGAAATAAACATTTATTAAATGCCTACTATGTGTCAGGCACTGAACTAAGCACTTAACAAATATTTCATTTGATCCTCACCACAACCCTGGTAGATAGGTGCTATTATTATCACCATTTTACAGCTGAGAAAATTGAGACAGACAGAAATGAAGTGATTTACCCAGGGCCATTTGAGTAGGAGGGGTCTAAGGCTGGATTGGAATTCACATCTTCATATCTGCAAGCTCACTGTACCATCAGATGCCCTAGGAGCAATGAATAGAGGACAGAACTGGATTTTGTTAAGTTGGTCATATTTTGCCTCCAATGCATTTTGTTTGCTATTTATTCATTAGCAGCTTCCAGCATTTAAGGAATCTCAGACATAATGAAAATTTTTTCTTCTGTTTCTCCCTTCTCTTCCTTGATGAAGAATTCACTTACTTCCCAAGAAGCTAAAAAAATAGAGAATTGCTGTGTTATGAACAACATTTCCTCTAGTATATGGTCATCCTTATGTGACTTCCAGATGTATGTCTTTGCTTAGAACAGAATATCAGAGAAGGAAGAGAAATTAGAGATCATCTAGTCTAATACCCTTATTTTACAAAATGAGAAATAGAATCTCCAAGAAGTGAAGTGCTATTTCCTTTTGGACAGGTTAAATGCAGATGCCCCCACCCACCCATAGCATCTTCTTTCTTTTCCTTTTTAACATATCTTCCTTTCCCTAGAACCTACTTTTAATGATCCACCAAAACTCCATTCCCAAAAGTTCTGACCCTGGTCATTTGCAAATCAGTATGGATTTATATTTCTATGTTCTTTCTAAATTAAATTGAACAGGTATGTATTAAATATGTGCTTTATCCTAGGCACTGAGGCAGGTATTATTCCCATTTTGAGATAAGAAGTAGGAATTTGAGTGAGGTTAAATGCATAATAGGGCTTAGAGGTGGAAAAGTCAGTGGTCTAACTTCCTCATACTTCAGAGAAGAAATGAAATTTCAAGGAGGTTAAATGATTTGCCAAAGGTTAAATGTCATGAGATAGTAAATTAGAGGCAAACTAGCTGAGCTCTCTTAGCATTCCCCTCTAAACAACTTTAAAATAATGCACCAAATCAAATTTTGCAGTAGCAGAGTAAATAAAAGGTCAGGGTGAGATAAGTGCTCTGATATCTTAGAACATAACAGTAAAATAGAAATTGCAGAAGTCCACCAATCAGCTCCTGAAATGGATTCCAAAATGAAAACTTCCAGGAATATTATACCCAAATTCCAGAGCTGTCAGGTCAAAAAGAAATACTTCAAGCAGTCAGAAAGAAAGAATTCAAATATAATAGAGTTGTAGTCAGTATCATACAAAATTTAGCAGTTTCCTTGTTAAATGAGTAAAGGACTTGGAATATATTTCAGAAGGCAAAGGACCTAGCATTTAAAATAAGAATAACTTACCCAACAAAATGGAGTTAAATCCTTTAGGAGTTACATGGATATTTAATTAAGTAGAAGACTTTCAGTCATTGCTGATTAAAATACCAGAGCTCAACTCAAGAGAAGCATGAAAAAGTTAACATGAATGAACAACCATAAGGGTCTCAATAAAGTTAAACTATTTACATTCTTGTATGGTAAAATGATGGATGTAACTCCTAAGAACTTTATCATTATTAGGGAAGTTAAAAGGAGTATATATAGACAGAGGAAATGGATATGAGTTGATTATGTTGGGATAATCTCAAAAAAAAAAGGAGTTAAAAAGAGAAAAGCCCTGGGAGAAGGGGGAAGGAAAAACTAGAATAAGGAAAATATTCTCACATAAAATGGGCATGCAAGGAAGTGCTTATACAATAGAAGAGGTGGAAGGTGATGCTTGAGCCTCACTTTCATTGGAATTGGTTCAAAGAGGGAAGTGTGTGTGTGTATATACATATATGTATACATGTATACACACACAAATGAATATTTGAAAGAGTTGTCCAACCATTCTGAAGAACCATTTGGAACTAGTCCTAAAGGGCTACAAAACTATGCATAACTTTTAACTTTTAAACCAGCAATAACTCTACTAGGCTTGTATAATGAAAGAGTTTAAAATGGAAACACCTGTATGTCTAAATACTTTTAGAAAAATTCTTTTTGAGATGTCAAATAATTAGAGATTGAGGGAAAACTTATGGACTAGGGAATGTCTCAATAAGCTGGGGCTTATGCTTATGATGGATTATTATTGTGATGTGGGAAAGGACATGGGGAGTGGTTTCAAAAAACATGGCAAAAACTATGGGAAGTTAAACAAAGAGAGAAAATGGTGTGCATTGTGCACAGTAACAGCAATGTTATAATGATGATCAAATGTGAAAATTTGTCTACCCTCAGCAATATAGTGATCCAAGAAAATGCCAAAAGATTCATGATAAAAAAAAATGCTATCCACCTCCAGAGACAGAACTGATGAAACCTGAGTAGCAATTGGAAATATAATTTTATCACTTTATTTTTCTTGCTTCTTTTGGAAATATGGCTAATATGGAGATATGTTTTGCATGATTTCACAATTTATATTATATTGTTTGCCTTCTCACTGGGTAGTGGAAGAGGCTGATAGAGAATTTGGAACTCAAAATCAGGAAGGAAAAGAATGTGAAACACAATTAAATAAATAATATGACATTAAACATATTTTTAAAAGCAACGAAAATTTTCCATTTATTAATTTAAAGAAACCATATGCCTACTTAGTTATAGACTATTAAGCAGTATCTGGACATCTTGTTATCTTACTCTATAGTCATTCCAATATTATCCAGATTCTCAAATTCCATAGCTGTCACTAGCTTAAATTGACTTTTCTGAAGGATAGTGGACATGGGTTCTTCTTGCTTTACAGCAGGTCAGAGAAATAAATTCTTTTTTTAAAACCTGGTTATTAAGCAAGCTAATTAAATAAGACTTTCTTGCCAAGAACTTAAAAGCACTTTCTGAAAATACAATTTCTTTGTGAAATAATGCTGTCTAATGATAATGTACTAACCATTATAGAAGCTTTGTCTCTGTGAATGATAGTTGGAAGCCATAAACGTTACTATTGTTTCAACATTGTTCCTAGTAACATGGATTTACATCATTAAATAAGCTGTTCTTAGGTAAGGAATTAAGTTCTATGAACAGAAACATTTCTATTAACTCATATCTTAAAATGAATGTGGGGAGTCTCATAGTCTGGGTGGGAAAAACCATAGGCCAGGAATCAAGGGAACTGGGTTCTACTCCAGTTATTCCAGTCCTGTTTCTACCTCTGTGTGATCCCTCAGCATTATAGTGTAGATTCATAACTAGCCAAATTGTGTTGTTCTTCTAAATTAATCCCTCAGTGTTATACCATAAACTCATAACTAGATAAAATATGCATGGGGGAAATTAATTTGGGGAAAAGAAGGCAGGGTAGTATAGAGGACAGCTTGAGGAGAACAGGGGAAGGGAAAAGGTGGGAAAGATAGGAAATGTCATAGCATAGAGATAAAGGGGTAATCCTTGCCATAGTGACCTTTGGATCTTGCTCTTCTGACATAGGGGTGTGTGTGTGTGTGTGTGTGTGTGTGTGTGTGTGTGTGTGTGTTCCTAAGTCAGAGTAGCAGCACACAATCAGGACCCAGGGGATGATAGCTAAGAGTAGTTATGCCCTACACTTCTGCAACACTGTGAAGTGTTGGGATGAGGCAGATGCCACAGGGAATAATTGTACCCACCCCTTCATGTCAGCACCCTGAGGCAAAGCTCCATTTATTCAGTGCACATTCTGGCTCTGTCATACTAAATTCTTATTAAAAGAGGGATTGAAGAACAGCACTTATCTTTTACTATAAGCCACCTGAAGACAGCCATGTATATTGTATATTGCAGATATTAGGCACTCAAATATTATTGAAAAAATAGATTGATGAACTAATCTTCAGTCATTTTCAGAAAAAAAAAGGATAGTGGATTAGAGTTCATTGACAGAAACACTTCAGTTATCTCATAACCTAAAATGAATGTGGTGAACCATGTAGAAAAAAACATGGACCAGGAATCAAGGAAACTCGGTTCTAGTCCAGTGGTTTATAAAAGGTAAAAATACATTGACAGAAGCATAGTGCTTAAAAATATTTAGATTATACAAGTCATACGGTCATTATAGTCTTAACTGTTTGCAGGAACATCTGCTAATTTTGTGTTATCATGTTTTAGGACAGAAATTGATAAAGCAGATGACATTAACATAAATTTGTCTTAAGTGATGAGAGGACAAGCATGAAACCATGTCATTTTGACTAAAATAAATGGCTTTTTTTTTGGGGGGGGTCCTTGTAGAGTTTTTCGTTTTTTTATCAAATGCTTTATTAACTCCTTGTTTATATCATTCATTTCCACAAGATTTTGAGTTACAAATTTTCTCCTCTCCTTTCCCTATCCACCACCCCAAAACAGCAATCCCACTGGATATCCCCTCCTCCAGTCCGCTCTCTCCCATATCCTCTCCCATACTCCCTCCGACTCTCCAGCAGGGCATGGTGGGATCTCCATGCCCCAGTGCCTGCACATCTCATTTACCAGTTACATCCAAAACAAAATTAATAATAGTATATATAAATATATATATATATATATTTTAACATTTGATTTTAAAACTTTGAATTCCTGATTCATTCCCTTCCTCTCTTGTCACCCACCCTTACTAGGAAGATAAGCAATTCAATATAGGTTGTACAAGTGTAGCTATGCAAAACATTTCCATAGTGGGTATATTGTAAAAGATTGACTATATTTCCTTTCCTCCTACCCCACCCCCCATTTGTTCTATTCTCTACTTTGATCCTGTCTCTTTTCAAAAGTGGGTGCTTCCAACTTTCCCCCCCCCAGTCTGCCCTCCCTTCCATCATGCCCCTCTCATCTCCTTCCCCCCTACTCTCCTGTAGGATAAGATATTTAGTGTGTATGTAGTTCCCTCCCTAAGCCAAATTCAATGAGAATAAGGTTGACCCGTTCCCTTTTGCCTTCCTATTCTTCCCATCCATTGTAACCATTTCCCCTTGCCTCTTCTATATGAGATAGTTTACCCAATTTGGTCTCTACCCATTTCCTCTCATTATATTCCTCTCTCACCTCTTAATTTCACCTTTTAAGTATCATCCCTTTCTATTAAATTGGTCCTGTGCCTCTGTCTATGTATACCTGTATACATATATATACCCACTCACATATGAATTCATATGCCCATATACCATCCTATAGAGACATATATATGTATGTATACATAAACACACACATATACACACATACACTCACATACATACATACATTTATATTCCATTCAATTATTCCCATATTGAGAAAAGTTTCATAAGTTACAATTATCATTTTTCCAGGTAGGAATGTAAATAGTTCAAGTTTGATAAGTTCCTTATGATCTCTTTTTGCTGTTTACCTTCACATACTTCTATTGTTTCTTATATCTGAATGTCAAATTTTCTATTCAACTGTTTTTTTCATCAAGATTGCTTGAAAGTCCTCTATTCCACTGAATGACCATATTTTCCCCTGAAACATGATACTCAATTTTGCTGGCTAGGTGACTCTTGGTCTTAATCCCAGCTCCTTTTGACTTTGGAATATCATATTACAAGCCCCCCAATCCCTCAGTGTTGAAGCTGCCAGATCTTGTGTTATCCTGATTATGTTTCCACAATATTCACATTGTTTCTTCCTGGCTGCTTGTAATATTTTCTCCTTGATCTGGGAACTCAGAAACCTGGCTATAATATTCCTAGGAATTTTCTTCTTGGAATCTTTTTAAGGAGGTGATTGGTGGTTTCTCTCAACCTCTCTTTTGCCCTCTGGTTCTAAAATATCAAGGCAATTTTCTTCGAGAATTTCTTGAAGCATTGTTTTAGGTTCTTTTTTTGATCATGGCTTTCAGGTAGTCCAATAATTTTTAAAATATCTTTCCTGGATCTATTTTCCACATCAGTGGTTTTCCCAAGGTGATATTTCACATTGCCTTCTTTTTTTTAAATTTATTTGGATCTGTTAAATAGTATCTTGATTTCTCATAAAGTCACTAGCTTACATTTGTTCCAGTTTAATTCTTAAGGAAAGATGCTCTTCAGTGATCTTTGATATTATTTTTCCATCTGTCATATTTGGCTTTTTAAGGCATTCTTCTCCTCATTGCCTTTTTGAGCCTCTTTTGCCATTTGAGTTAGTCTATTTTTTAAGCTCTTATTTTCTTCAGTCAGGTTGTTGACTCTAATTTCATAATTTTCTTGCATCGTTCTCATTTCTCTTCCCAATTTTTCCTCCACTTCTCTTATTTGTTTTTCAAAATACTTCTTAAGGTCCTCTATGGCCTATAACCAGCTCGTATTTTTCTTGGAAGCTTTGGTGCAGGGCTTCTGACGTTGCTGTCTTCCTCCTGTTCCATGATTTGATCCTTTTTGTCCCCAAAATAGTAGTCCAATGTTGGATTGTTCTGTTTGCTTTGCTTCCTTTGCCTGCTCATGCTGCCACTCAATTACTTGATTTTGAACTTTTTGCCACAGTAGGACTCTGCTACCACAAAGAGGAGGTTCTTCCCAATCACTTGGGTTTTCTCAGCTGCCAAAGGTATTAGTTGGGTGCCCTGTATGAAGCCTCCACATGCTCTAGCAAACTGGTCACACACCCCATGACCTTAACCTTATACCACAATCCATATCCAAGCTGGTTAAAGCAAGGTCAATTATCCCTCAGATTTGTTGCTTGGTCACCCTACAATCTGCAGGCCAGAAACTGAAGCTGCCATGTGTTGGTAGCCACACAGCTGCTGCACCTCAGCAGTTTCTCCCTCTAGGGGTAAAGTCCAGACTGTACTCCCAAAGTACCAGATCCCAAAGTCCAGACTGCACTGACCTCTCCACTTTCTCCTTAGCATCTATGTGTTGATAATTCAGAAACCCACCACAGGTGCTGGTGATCAGAAGTCCCTCCAGCTGGGAACTGGTCAGGCCACTCTGAGGCTAAAACCTTACAGCTGGGGTGGGACTGGGATCAGCTCTCAACATGTTGTGCTGGCTGCTTCCTGCTGGCTTGTCCTCAGTGGCAGGTAAGCTTCTCTGTGTCACTTTGTGGGTTTTGTAGATCCAAAGTTTGTTCAGAGTCATGTTTTACATGAATTGGAGCTGTGTGGAAGTCATGATTCTACTCTGCCATGTTGACCAAAATGAGTCTTTTTGGAGAAGATTTAGATAGGGGACAATATATGTCATATTACTTAAAGACTTGTCATGGAGAATAGGGGTTAGACTTGTTCTTCTTACCCCTTAAGGTTAAAAGTAGGGTCAATGAGTAGATATTATTTAAAGACATGTTCAGGAATACGAAGGAAATCTTTAAAAATATTACATCTGACAAGATGGGGTTTCCTCTTAGAGAAGTGTTCAACAAAGGCTGGATGACTATTTAGTGGTTATATTACAGAGGACATTCATCTTTAAGTATGAGTTAAATTTTGGGAGTTTTTCTAGCTCTGAGGTTCTATAATTCCATAAATCTATATGCTATTGCTGCTGTTATGGTGTTTACAAGTTATTTGCACACATGTGTAGTCATGTAAGAAGATACAGATGTGTCTACATGTAACTCAATATATGGGATCTGGTAACATCACTAAGAAAATTGGATTGAGAATACAGTTTGCAACAAAGCATTCATATTTATGTGCTATGGAGAAAAAAAATTTAAATGCTGAAGAAAGGGAAGACCTAATAGCTAAAATGTTTGAATGCATTTTGAAGATTCCATTACAAATAACCCTTCTTAATTCTATTCATCAAAATTATAAGATTCTTGGAAAGACCCAATTCCAAGTCTCATTTAACTATCTAATAATTAAATTCTGATCATAATAACATAAATGATTAGTGAATTATGGTTGTAAGTGACAAACATCAGCATTATATCCACACCTTTCTCCATCAAATGAATTTGCAACTGTAAATAGATTGCTTGGGGATGTGGTGGAAATGGACTTGGTCACAAATATTTGAATGACACCCAGAAGAACTTGGGGCAAGGCCAAATGTAAGTTCTTCCATTTACTAAAAATGACATGTCCGAGTTGTTGTTGTTGTTGTTGTTGTTTTCCCAAAGGGTAATTTCTTTCCCAATGCCTAATGTACTTGAAACTTCAAATTCCAGCCCTCAAAATGTTAAATTGCTCAGTATAACTCTAAATATTTTTACTTGAAATATACTCTCGATTGCCAGTGAGGATAGAATGTTTGTTTATTGGTGATGAAATAAACTCAAAGTTGTTTTTCAGTCCTCCTGCCATCATTGGTGTTAAGCTCCTCATTCAATAAGAATAAAATTTGGGTTCTTTGTACAAAGTAGATACCAACTGAAGATAGACAGCTAGGTGGCACAATGGGTAGGGCACTAGGCCTGGAATCAGGAAGATCTGAGGCAAATCGAGCCTCAGAAATGTATTAACTATGTTACCTTAAACAAATCATTTCAGATTCTCTTTTTCTCAATATCCTCAACTGTAAAATGGCAACAATGGTACCTGCCTCTCAGGATTGTTGTGAAGATGAAATGAGATAATACTTGTAAATCACTTAGTGTGATACCTTGTATATGGCAAATGCTATTTTAATATTAGTTTGTTATAACTGTTATTATTAAGTGTCATAGTAACAATTTCATATCGGGTAATATATTGCAATTAACAATAACATAATTATTATAATTATATTATCATGATATTTATTTTAAGTGAATGATACATAGTGAGAGCAATGAACAAACTTGGGCTTGACATGGGAAGATGGCATATGTTCTCAGTACTACTGACTATTTAGAGTCCTCTGAAATCCTTTAAAAATAACCTGCTATAACAACAAAAATTAACTTAAAAAACTTTGTGGATAAAAAAGTGGGGAAAATTGACATCATAAACACTAACAAGAGAAGATCAAGTTCAGGTCTCTTTGCTCCTAGACCAAGATCATAAAACAATTTTTTTTTGCTTTTTGGAGGGGGGAAGGCTGGGCAATTGGGGTTAAGTGACTTGCCCAAGGTCACACAGCTAGTAAGTGTTAAGTTCTGAGGCCAAATTTGAACTCAGGTCCCCCTGACTCCAAGGTCAGTGCTCTATTCACTGCACCACCTAGCCACCCTCTCTAGAATAATTTTACATGTAACTATATATAGTCTATCACAATGTTGATCTTCAGTTTACCTACTATATTTAACTACCCCCAAAAATACTTCAAGTTCAAAGCACTTGGTAGGTCATCACCCTTCCTCCCAACTATAAGACAGATAATTCCTTTAAGCATAATGTAGTTTGCCTGAAAATCATCACACACACAGAGCTTAGATCACTTTTGAGTTATTATACTAAAAAGAAATACATATATGTATGTATATATACACACACACACAAACATACTTTGTGCATGCTTTGTCTTTTCTCCTCTACTTTTTCCAAAGACATCCTTTATATCATTTATCAGGTCTACATCATCACTGGAAATATATTTCATTTTATTTTTATTAAAATTCTGGAGAGAAATAGACCTAAGAGTTGAAATACTTGACTATGTTTTGAAGATTTCTGCATTCCAAAATGATCCCTTATTTATTCCAAACACATCAGAATGTTACAAAATGCATCTCTCCATTGACTTTGGTTTATCATAACTTTTAATTCTATGGAGATTATGGTGTGCCAAGTTTCATCCATAAGGAAGCCATGTGAAAATTTTGTGTTAAAAAAGACAGTTCTGATTGGCTCCATGGGCCTCCTGACACTCTGCCCTCTCATCCCCAAAACTGTGTGTGAGGAGCCAGGCATAATGAACACAGTATGACTACAGCAACAAGAAGTTCTGTCTATACAGCAGAATTTTCAGGCTTGTAAGGAGGAGGCATGCAGCACTAGGGCTGATGAAAAATACCATCAAAGAAAAGCAGTACATTTTTAATGAAGTCACAATGTTGTTCCAGAAAGACAAAAAACTTATGAATTCAGAACTAATTAAACAACATATAACACAGCAAGAATTGAAAGAGGATTGCATTATCAGATCCCATATCCAAGGCCAATTCACCTTCCTCCAAAGACCCTCACTCTATCAAGTTATAAACTCAGGAGAATCTAAGAAAACTTCCCAAACCATTATATCTCAGTCCTCACAATGAAGTTTCTCAATCCAAGAAATAGTTTCTCTGTAAGAACTGCGAGCCAAGCAAGGTCTGAGCACAAACTAGATGATAAATCTTTTCTCCTTGACTTTAGTCCTATCAGAGAAAGGAAAGAAAAAGAATTTAATCCTTATTATAATTTCTCTTAAACATCCAAAGATTTGGGTCCTTAATCTTATAACACTAGTTTATATGTCCTTGCATTTATCAATACCAGTGTGTTGCTACTAGATAGGAATATACTACTTCCCAAAGCTCATTTCTAATCATGATCTTAGTACCATCTTAGATGAAAATCTGAACATAGCAAGAATTGGATTGAAATTTTAATTTTAATTTTTTTTTTGTTGAAATAATGTAGCTGTATACAGAGAAAGCTACAGAGTAGAGGAAGGGCAGTATCGGTTAGTGTCTTCTCTTGGAAGATCTTAAAGATACTATGACCATCAGATACTAAACTCACATATGTAAATATCTCTGGCTCTATTTTATTTTGTGTTTAAGTTATGGATATATTTAAAATAAGACTTTTTTATATTTTAGTAGTTCTATTGATATTCTTTTTTGAATGTTGTGACTCAAAGATGTACTTTTTTATTAATATTCAAGTAGGCTTTCTCTTTTGCCACGCTAGCAGAGCTCATCCAATATAATATAGACCCATCACAGCCTTAACTGTTAGTGCAAGATGTTATAATATCTCAGAAAAATTTTGGTGAAGAGGGAAATATCCTAAATCTTCAGAAACTAATGTAGTGTATTTAATTCTGTTCATTAAATGTGTACAATGTACAAACAAATTCCAAAACATGTTACTTATAATTCAAACCTCAAAGCCTCACTGCAAACTCATACTACAATAGGTAAAAGTAATCATTATTTCTAATTGACAACAAAAAGGGGAATCTCACATGCAGAAGAATTGCTATCTAAATTAAAAGGCTAGGTTGATTTTAAAATTATGTACAAATAGGAAATGGAAAATCTAGATCAAAAGGAAAAAGGACTATGTCTTTGTGATAAGCCAAGAGAAATTCTACTGAGAGCCACTATACATCAGTGTTTTCTTTTGTGTTAAAAGATTATTACAATCTTCAATAAAAATTGTTCATAAAAAGACAGGTCTTAGGATTGGAGAACACTTTTCGATCTTTAATAAAACTTCATAGATTTCAAGATATACCATATCCTATTTTCTCCCCTCACTCTATTCAATTCAGGGCTCATAACTGAAATGGAAATTTGTAATTTCATTCATATACATGTCCATGTATATGTGCATGTATATATACACATATGCTTATGTGTACATATATGTGTGCATGAATGTACATTGTATATATCTATACATGTGTGCATTCGCATATACATACTATGTATATATATCTATCTATCACAAATATAGTAATGTTTGTAAAATGTATATGTATATATTTATAAATGCATGCACATATTATACTTGTATGAATCATATCTGTCTATATACACACAAATAGCCATACATATACATACATGCATGAATATGACAGGACTTGCAGATATACAATTATCTTAGGCCATAATTGAAGAATTAAATGTGTATGTGTGTGTTGAGAGAAACAGAGAGACAGAGACAGAGAGGGAGAGAGAGAGAGAGAGAGAGAGAGAGAGAGAGAGAGAGAGAGAGAGAGACTGAGAAAGTAGGGACTATATACTATATCTGGGAATCTCTGAATTACTTTTTAATGATACAAAGATGCTACAACTCAAAACCTATTTTTTTTTAATATAAAAGGTTCTCTGGTGTTGTTCTAAGGTGGTTAGTTTTGGCACACCACAATCTCCATAGCATTAAAGTTGTGATGAACCAAAAGTTAATGAGAGATGCATTTGTAAAAATTCTGGTGTGTTTGGAATAAAACAGGCTAATTTTTGAATGAAGAAATCTTCAAAATATATTCAGGTTTTAGACATTTTATTTCCCCTTCTTTCCAGAATTATGATACACTAAGGTAAAATATATTTCCAATGATGATCTATACTTGATTAACAGTTTGAGAGGTGCTATTGATACAAGATAGGAAAAGGAGGTCAAGATGACATACAGTGCGATGTGGCACACACACATATATACTTACATACATGTATATACACATGTGTATGTATATATAATGCATGTATACATGTATGTATGTACGTATGCATGTATTTTGTTCCCCAAGTCATAGTTCTAGAAAAAGAACTCCAGTACATTGATTTGTTCTCTCGAGAGTATTTATAGAACAAGTGGTACAGAGTGGTACATAGTATTACAATAAGGTGTGTGGGCATTCAGTTTGCATCAATCTAAGAAGTTAGCACATTAATAAGGTCACAGATTTTCTAAAGTACACTGGATTATGCCCATATCTTATCTTCTTTTTCATAGATTCTAAAATGATGTGGTTAAATTTCATGTTAGATTCCCATCATTCCTAATTCAGCAAGTAATTTTTTGTTGTTAGTGAGAACTGTGTCAAAAAAAACAAACAAGCAAACAGACCAGTTCCTCTCATTGCTTCTTCCATGTTTTGAACAATGAAATTGTCATTAAACTAATTCCAGGATTTGCTAGCTTCTCTTTTTTGGCAGGATTTCTAACAGATGTCCCAAATATTGGTATCCCTCATCATTATTACATATAATTCCTTCTGTCAGACTTGTTACCATCTTCTTAAACTTTACAATATCCCTATGAAAATTTAATTTCTACTTCATTCTTCAGTAATTTACATCTACTCTTCATTGTTTGCTTGATTCCTAGATTTTCTCACCTAAGAATATTTTCTTAATATTACACTTTCCTTTTCAACCTACTACTTCAATCAATTTGTTCCTTTTGTATACTCTTCCAGAACACCATCCCAGACATAGGTAATATTATTCTAATTTCAACTATAATTTTGAATTAAATTTCTATATATGTTCTATTTCTCCTTTCTTATTAACCCTAAATCAATCATTCATGTGTAGAAATCAGAGGCCATGGCTTATATTGCTGATTCTTTCATTGGATTATGTCTCCTATGAATCATGGGGAATATCCACTGCTCTTCTTCCTGCACTATAACATCTCATTATTGCATCTAGCTCAGTTTAGATGTAGGACATTTTCTCTCTACTTCCCCTTTTCTGCTTTATATCATTTTTATCAGTTTTCCAGGATCTCAAGCATTTGTTTTACTGATCCTTTTTAGGTAACTCTGGAAATAAATCCACAGAATTTTTATCGTAAACTTGAGTCAAGAAATCTAAATGGATTAACCAATAGCACATGTTTAATATGCCTCTTAAAAAAACACCTTACCTTCCTTTTACAATAATGAAGAAAACATCATATTTGTCACTAGAGTCTCTAGTTCCTTATCCACAACATCATAGTCCATAGCAACACCTCTGGGTTCTTTCAGGAGGAAAGTTTGTCTCCTTCTGAATCTCCAATAGTCAATAGTAAAGTAATCATCAGGTTTGATAAATCTTGAGAGGTTCTTCCTCATGCCTCAGATGCAAGCTGTGGGGGAACAGTAGACTTTATTAATCTCATATTGTGAAATTGTTGCCTTGGTACCCCTCAGAAATTGATCCCTATTTATCCCTACTTTCCCCTACTCCCATCTCCTTTTGACTTTTGTGCAATGATCTCTTAACTGAAGACTCTTTGTTATAATTCTTTGATGTCGATCCAGCTTCTTCATCTTCAAAAAAAAGCAACTTTCCTTCCATTTCTATAGGGAAAGTCTCATCATTTTACCCTCCAAACTCCTCATGGAGGTGAGCATTCCATCCTCCTGTTTCATAACCACATTTTTCTTTGACCTTAAATTCCACCCTCCAGTTTTTTTTTTCTAGGAAGATAATTCTTCCTAACATATTATAGTAAAAAATTCTTTCTATGTGCTTCTTTAACTTTTTTCAAGCAAATTATAGGCATCAAAGACTCACAGAAATATAATAAGACATATGAATTGTTAGTTAAGAAGATAGAACAGAGAACATTATACACAATTACTATATTGGACAGCTAGGTGGCACAGCCAATAGAGTGCTATGCCTGGAGTCAGGAAGACCTGAATTCAAATGTTACCTGAAACATTTATTAGCTATGTGACCCTGGGCAAGTCACTTAGTCCTGTTTCTGTCATTTTCCTTATCTGTAAAATGAGCTGGAGAAGAGAATTAAAAAACATTCTGGTATCTTTGCCAAGCAAACCCAAAAAAAGGACATGAAACATCAGAAATGACTGAAAAGAACTAAACAAAAAGAGAATACTATAATGGTGTAAATTGTATAAAAAAGAATTGGAATGCCAATGAATTGTAATGAATGATCTCAGTTCTGGGGACCTGGTGAGGAAGCATACCTTCTTACTTTCAGTAGATGTGGGAAGTACAGATGTGTATGATAATATATATTATCAGATATACTAAACTGGTTGGTTTTACTTAAATGTCTTTGTTTATAATAAGTCCATAAAGGGATTAGGGAAGTAAGGAGAAAATTTTTGTGGTATAAAATATAAGAAAACAAGAAACTTAGAGAGGTTAAACAATGTGTCTAACAGAGGTTAACAATATATCCAATAGAGTCAAGTTTCCTAAAGTTATTTGGCCTACTGACCCCTTTAAAAAATATTCAGCACCCCCTTGTAAATCTACTTTCTTTAGTCCTTGAATATTTTTTAAATTTGTATCATTTCAAATTATATAAGATATATATTTTAAATGACATATCTTAAATTTAATAATTTATTGTAAATTTGTGAGTTTTTTTTCCTGCATTGAAATTTTGATGCAATTTGATGGTGCAATATTGCAGGTAGCTGTATAAGTATTGTATTGTATTATATTTTATTGTAAACAAGTCATTACACACACAGCATGCTGATGCATGCTGGACTTTCCGACAATGTGCAATATACTCACCTGCCAACACTTGCTTGTTAAGACCTGTCCGCAGATTTGGCAACTGAGATGTTTAACTTGCATTTTGTGTTTTTATTTGGAAAATAATGTAATCTCTATGACTTTAACTTTGTTACACAATAGATGAAACATGTGTAAATGGTTTTTCAGAATGGTCTTCTCTCTTCTTTCCATATCCTTCTACTACCCCCTTTATTCAATGCCCCAAAATTTCACCCAAGGCTACTACTGCACTCCCACCATTCTAGTACCCCTCAGGGGTTGTTATCACCCACTTTGGGAGGCTATGGAATAGAGGATAGTAAATAGGAAAATATCTGTAGATTATTTCTCCTGAAATAATGGTCATTCAGATCACTAATAGTCACCAATTAATTTACCTACTTGATCATCTCTACAAATTTTAACGCATCTGTGATGAGATCATTGGAAGGAAAAATCTAATTTTCACCCAATATAGCAAAAACTACTTTTTAGAGTCATACAGATGACTGATGGATGAAGGCTATGGGATTCCATTGTGCTCATTGCTTTGCTAAATATAAAAAGGGATTTGATTTGGAAGAACAAAATGTAGTTTTAAATTTTCTTGTACATATAAAAATCATAAAAGATTTATCAAAAGACATAAAAATTGTTTGTCCATTATTTCCCTAACTATTAATATAAAAGCATTAAAAAGGTATTTTATATTTTCTTAGAATATGTTCAAATAGGAAAAAGGGATTCCATGATCCATTATATAATAAAATAATGATGCCTTTTAGATGTTTGCTTTTGCTGACTGGAATTCTATTAATTATATCAAGCTCCAGAGCATTTCAGATTCCTAAATGAGGTTTTAAATCACACCCCAAAAGTACAACTAACTCACCATATGGGCAAAATACAAATAAGTGAAAAATGCCAGCTGCCCATGCCTTGCTATCCATAGGAATAGCTAGTCTATAGATCTTGTCTATAACTATGCATATCTTGTGTAAACATGATAGATATAGAGTGAATCACACCCATAATTGAATATAGGAAAGTGGACTGGATTGCACTTGAAAATTGTCTTCTCCTTTTAATTCTCCCATGTTTTTCCTTTAAACAAAGGCCAATATTTAAAACATTTTTCCAGCCATGCTATATAGCTGTATATAATGAAATAGTGATGATGAGGATAATAATAATAGCTAAAATTTATAGAATTTTTACTAATGCCAGGTGTTTCACTAAGTCCTTTAGGATTATTATGTTATTTGTTCCTCACAATAATCCTAGGAGATAGGTTGTATTTTACACTGCTATAAAGTAAATTAGTATATGTAGCTCAAAAGGGATGCATGGTGAGCATGTATAGGCTATACATTATTAACAATAGAAAATTGTCTTTGCCAATTTGCAAAAATATATTATTAGATATATATGAAGAAAATGAGGTTAACTGATTTGTGGAGTGAGAGAAAGGAAGGACAGATAGATATCTCATATATTGCACCAGTGTGGAAACAGTGTGAAGAGTTTTAGAAGAAATATCTTAACATGTTTGGTGGAATTCCTGTAGAGAAATTTCCAAAGAACCTGAGCAAGCATCATACAGGATGAAAAGGTATAGGGCAGGGATAGTCATTAGTACTGGAAATATCTACCTCATTGAGATTATAAATTCTTTGATGAATCCATCAAAACATCAAATTTTGTTGATATAACAAGAATGCATGTGAGTCTAAATCTGGCAGGTTCAGTGAGAATGGAGAGAAATGACTATATATCTTAGATATTATGATAGCATAGACTAAATGATGTGGTAACTGTTTACTGAGTTAGAAGGGAAAAGGAATAATTAAATATACTGCCAAGTTTATAAGCCTAGGTAACTGGAATGAGAATCAAACTGTTGGCAAAAATGCTCAATTAAGGTGAGGAGTAATTCTGTAGGAGGCTAATGAGCCCTTCTATTTAAGACATGTTTGAGTTTGTGGTGCCAGAATGACATCAAAGAAAAGATATCTAGAAATATGTTGGAAATTTGGGACTTGATTTCTACAGATGAACTGTGGCTGAAATACAATGTGTAGAACCATCTTCTTTGTAGTATATATTGAACCTATAAGATTCTTAAGAGTGTAATCCTAAGAAAAACTGAGACAAAAATATTTGAATGATAAAAGGAGGGGCACTAATACTATCAGCACAGCAGATGTGGTGAAATTGAGAGGAGAGACTGGTTCAGTACTAAAGCAGCTGATGGCAGAGCCAAGATGACAGAGTAAAACCAAGTTCTCCCAACATTCTCCACTAAACAACTTCAAAATAACACATAAAATCAAATTCCAAAGTGTTATAACCAAAAAAATTTGGAATGCTATTTCCCACTTTAGGACAACTTAACAGGTCAGGAGAGATCTGTAGCACTGATTGGCACCTGGATGGGAGTACAGGTCAACAGTGACAGGCTTGGAGGTGGTAGTGGGGTGTTAGCATCAGCAAGAGATATACCAGAACCTTCACTGCCCTGAGTCAGTAAAGGGATTGACCATCTGATCAGAAAGAGATTACAGGAGACTCCTGTGCTTGCACTAAGTGTAGGTCTGGGCACCATTTGGCAATGCCATTGTCCCTTACCCAGTTATTGGTCACTTTCAAGACTAAACAAAGCACTTGTGATTCACTGAAGGGGACCAGAGTCTTACCTTAGCATGGAACACAGTTTTTGGGAGAAAAGAAGTTTTGGCAACCAGAAAGGAGTGGTACATTGGACAATACCAGAACAGAGCAGAAGAGCTGTGACTCCTCCTCTTCCTGATCACACTACCTTAGAAGCACTAAAAATTCACAGACTTCTAGAATTAGCTATGAAAATGGCAGGATGAAAAAATCTGAGGATTGAAGTAGTGATCTTCCTCTCCCTTTGCAGAAGTGAGCAAATTCCAACTCTACCATAAAATCAAAAGTCAAGAAATAAGTTGTCTTCTAGGTCTGGATCCCAAAGAGATCACAAAAATGGGAGAAGGACCCACATGCACAAAAATATTTGAGGGGATGTCCATCAATTTGGTATTGGATAAAAAAGTTCTGGTATATGAATGTAATGGAATACTATCATTCCATAAGAAATGATGACCAGGACAACTTCAGAAAAACCTGGAGAAATTTATATGAACTGATGTTGAGAGAAGTGAGCAGAACCAGGAGAAAATTATACACAACAACACAGAGGATGCAGTGACTAACTTTGATAGACTTATCCCTTCTCAGCAATGCCAAGTTCTAAGATAACTCTAAAAGACTCATAATGGAAAATGCTATCCACATCCAGAGCAGTAACAATGGAATCTGAATGTATATCAAAACATACTATTTGTGCTCGGACACTTAGCACTCACCCAGAAACACCTGGCCGTGTAACCTTGAGCAAGTTACTTAACCCCAATTGCTTAGGGGTGGCCAGGTGGCTCAGGGAGTAAGAGCACCGGCCCCAGTGTTGGGATGACCTGGGGATTGAATCCGGGCTCAGATACTTAGCACCACATCCAGAAATAACTGGCCGTGTAACCTTGAGCAAGTTACTTAACCCCAATTGCTTAAAAAAAAAACCATACTATTTGCTGCATTTTTTTTGCTTTGTTTTGTCTCTTGTGGTATCTCCCATTGGTTCTAACTCTTCTTTATAACATGACTAATGTGGTTATCTCATGGTATTTCCCATTGGTTCTCATGGTTTCTTGTGATATCTCCCATAAGTTCTAATTTTTATTTACAACATGACTAATGTGAAAATATGTTCAATATGAATGTACATGTAGATCCTATATCAGATTAGGGAGGATGAAAGGGGAGAAAATTTAAAACTCAAAATCATATGAAATAGAATGTTTGTAAAGCCACACATTGAACAGCTAACCAGAGGACTGCTGCTGTAAACAATTTCCAAGTTTCTGATTACATAGTATAGTGAGCTCTCTATTTATTCAACAACAAATCAGAGCAAAACATTCATAGAAAATCAAAACACAGCATTCACAGTGTTACAACTTATCACAGAAAATAAAAATACAGCATTCATCATATCACAACTCAAGAACTTATCACTAAAATGGCCATATAGTTTTCACCAAAGTGGTCACATAGTTTTCAATAAAATTCATTCATTTAGTCAATCACAAAATCCTTAATTCAATTACAAAATACAAAAGTCAAAGTTCTCCATCCCTAGGTCACAGCAAATCATATTCTTCGCAGTCAGTATACAATATCCAAGTAAAATCTTCTTTCAGCTTGACTTGAGGCTGGCTCTCAGCTTACATGGTTCCTCTTCCATGGTCCCAGCTTCAACTGTCACCTGGGTTCAAAGGCAGGCAGCTCCCAGTTCCTTGTCCAGGTCCTTGTCCAGTTCTTCATTCAGTTCCCATTTCATATTGAAGCTCACAGTGTCTAGTCCACCTCAAGTCCTTCACAGTTCCTGTTTCTGGGAAACCAAAGCTTAACCGAGCCACAATAATATTCATGCACATTGCTGGCACAAGCATCAATTCAATATCTGCCTGTGAAATCAACTCAGACCCACCAAGGTCTGAGAACTTAACACAAATCATCAACATAGAAATCAACACAAACCCACAAACAAGGTCCAAGAGGTCAGCACAAACCATCAATAAAGTCCCAGGACATCCAAAACACTCCTCCAGGACTTCAGTAAACATACAACCAGAAAATCCTCTTTCAGGGCTTCCTGCAAGGTCCCAGGGCTTCTGTACAAAGTATCATAAGCAAACATCAACACAAACAGAACAGACAAACAAAGTGCTTGGATACCACATGTTTTCTCCTTCTTGACTCTGCCACCACAAGAGTCTTCTTTTCAATATACTGTTGCTAACCTGGGCATCTCCTTATATATGGTCATTAGCTCCTCCTTTTCCTGTTGCAGGAGTTCATGAATTTTAGGGTTCACAAGTTTTGGGGTTCACAGTTGTGCTTCTTAACAGACTTGATACAAGGCTCAAAAGAAACTTGAACTGAAATAAAGTGTTAAGTCAATAGCTGAAACAAAGTGTGAACTACTTTTGTGTTTGCCATTACAATGTTGAAAATTAAAAATAAATTAATTTAAAAGAGAAATGAGCTGGTAAATGATCAAACCACACAAAAAAACTTGACTGTAAAACTATGATGACAGGAAAGCTCAAGTCATAAACTCAGAAGAATGTGATATGAAAACATTTATGAGTAAAACCTCAAAGGAAAATCCAGATTGTACACAAGTACAAAGAAAAATCCTAGAAGAGTTAAAGAGTTAAAACTAAAGAAAAAAATGCACAATAAAATTAGTGATAGAAGGAAAATAGGGAAAATAAATTACACAAATGCGAGAAAACAATGAGAAGAGAATTAACAGCTTAGCAAAAGAAGTTCTCAAAACACCAAAGAAAATAGCCCCTTAAAAAAATCATAATTTACCTAATCCTAAGAGGTACAAAACTGAAAAAATAGTTCCTGAACACATCTTAAAGTACACTTGAAAATCATGATAAAAAGATCTGATTTCAATAAGTTATAAAGTAAATTGACCCCAATATCTTACTAGCAAAGTGCAAAATAGAAATTGAAAGAATCCACTGATCACCTTCTAAAAGAGATCACAAAATAACAAGTTCAGGGAATATTATAGCCAAATTCTAGGGCACCCAGGTCGAGGAGAAAATAGCCAGGAAGGAACCATGAAAATACAGTGTAGCTTCAGTCAGCATGGCATAAGATTTAAAAGCTACCATCTTATATTAATGAGCAGAGGTCTTTTAATATCATATTCCAGAAGACTGAAAAGTTAGAATCACATCCAACAATAACCTACATAGTAAAACCAAGTGTAAGCCTCTAGGACAAATAAATTGAACATTTAATGCTAGGGAGGAATATTGATAAAATTTTAAATAAAATACTAGCAAGTATATTATAGCAATGTATCACAAAGATTATGCACTATGTCCAGGTGGGATTTAAACCAGGAATACTGGGCTGGCTCAATAGTAGGAAAACTATCAGCATAATTGACCATATTGGTAACAATCACAAAAATCATATGATTATATCTATATATGTAGAAAAACCTTTGATAAAGCATAAACCCTATTCCTATTGAAAAGACTAGTAAGCATAGGAATCAATGGAGCATTTCTTAAAATGGTAAGTAATATCTATCTAAAACCAAGAAGCATTCCCAATAAAGAACAAAAGTGTAAAAAGGGTATCCATTATCACCACCGTCATTGTACTCAAAATGCTGGATATAACATGACAAAAAAAGTGAAGGAATAAAAGTAGGCAATAAAGAAGTAAAACTTTCACTCTTTGCAGATGACGCTTTGGTATATTTAGAGAAACCTGGTGAACAAACTAAAAAGCTAGTTGAAACCATTAACAACTTCAGCAAAGTCTCAGGATATAAAACAAACCTACATTAATAAATAACATTTCTATGTACTACCAACAAACCCAGAAAGAAGAGATAGAAAAAGAAATTCTATTTAAAATGAATGCAGAAAATATAAAATAAGTGGCAGTCTACCTACCAAGACAGATCCAGGGATTATGTGAACCAAATAACAAAACATTTATCACACAAATAAAGATAGATCTAAACAATTGGATAAATATTAATTGCTCATGGGTAGGCTAAGGAAATATAATAAAAAATGGCAATTCTACCTAAATTAGTTTACTTATTCAATGACATACCATCAAACTACCAAATAATTATTAAATAGCAGTAGAAACCCATAATAAAATTCATCTTGAAGAATAAAAAAGTGGTTGTTCAGTGGAACAAATAAAGTCCACAATATATAGAAGTAAATGATGACAGTAATCTAGTTTGATAAAACCCAAATCCAAGCTTTTGGATCAAGAAATTATTATTTGACAAAACTTCTAGGAAAACTGGAAAGCAATTTGGAGGAAGTTGGCACACACTAACATTTCACATTTTATACCAAGATCAGGTCAACATAGGTACATGATTAAATATAGTGGGCGATATCATAAGCAACTTAAGGGAGCACAGAAAAATTTACTATCAGATTTATAGATAAAGAAAGCAGTTATGACCAAATAAAGGATAAAGAGAATCACAGGAGCTAAATCATTAATTTTGGTTACATTAAATCAAAAAGATTTTGCACAAACAAAATCAATGCAGTCAAAATGAGAAGGCAAAAAATGTGAAAACATTTGTAGCAGGCTTCTCTGATGAAGATATCATTTTTCAAATATATAGGAAATCATCAAATTTATAAAAATAAGAGCCAATACCCAATTAATAAATGGGCAAATTAAGAAATGTAAACTAAAAGTAAACAAATTAATAAAGACCAAAAAATTAAAAATAAATTAAGATAAATTTAAAAAAAAGAAATGTACAAAGTATGAACAGGCAGTTTTCAGAAGAGGAAATTAAAGCTATCTATAGTTATATGAAAAGTGCTGTAAATCCACATTGAGGTACCATCTTGCACTTACCAGATTGGCTACCATGACTAAAAAAGAAAATGACAAGTACTGGACAGGATGTCATAAAATAGGGATACTAATGCACTGTGTGGGTAAGTTGTGAACCCATCCAAACATTCTGGAGAACAATTTGGAGCCATGCTTAAAGAGCAATAAAACCATGCAACACCTTTAACTAAAAAGAACCACTCCTAGGTCTGTATCCCAAAGAAATCATTCAGCAGAGTAGCGGTAATATTGTAACAATGATCACCTATGAAAGACTTAGCTACTCTGATGAAGACAATGATCCAAGATAATTCCAAAGGAGTAACGATGAAAAATGCTATCCACCTCTGGAGAGAGAACTAATGAATTCTGAATATAGACTAAATTTTATTTTTCTTGCTTTTTTATAATTTGGCTAATGTGGAATTGTTTTGTGTGGCTTTATATGTATAGTTGGTATCATATTCCTTACATTCTCAGTTGGTGGTGGAGAGGCTGGTGGAAGGGAGAGAATTTGGAAATGGAAATTAAAAATAAAGAAAAGAAGGAAAGTAGACAAGAGAATCAGGATCTGCTCAAATGGACTGAATTATTCTATCATTTTCATGGTGTTTAGAGAAAAAATATTCCTGGGAAATTCAGGGAATCAAAGATTTACTTAACATTTCAAAGGAGAAAAAGGGGGTTTTCAAGGAAGGTAGATTTAGTTAGCCTAATAGAAATTTTTGCTTCTCTAGGAAGCTTGACTATGAACAGAACAACTCTCAGACTGAATTACTAGGGAATGCATAATTGCTTTGTGGTCATATCTAAACAGAGATAGCATGCCAAGCGATAATAATGTGCAGCTATAGTTATTGCTACAAGTAAGCAGTAGGCAGCAGTGAAGAGCCAGGGACAGACTGAGAAATTAATGATATAAGATTAATTGGTTGGCTGTTGTCTTTTGTTCTTGAAAAGGACCGAAATGATATCATGTTGAGTTGAGTGTGTCCTATTGTAGTTGATCAGACCAACATAACCTTGGAATGTCCATACAAACATTTGTGTTGGAGTTATCTCTAAATTTGTTCATCTTTTGAGCTACTGAAATTCTGCTTCACTCATAGAACACAGCACTTTCTTTGATGCAGGCATGCCATGCTGTGTGGTCCTTTGCCAGTATCCTCCATATCATGCAATTGATTCCAAAGTTTTTCAGCAAGGCCTCAAGAGTGTCTTTGTATTGCTTATTCTGACCACCACGTGAGCTCCTTTCTTGTGTGTTCTCTGTAAAACAGTCCTTTATACTCACTTAATGAAGGAACTGAGATAAATTTTCAGTATTTTCTTGAGCAAAATTAAAGTTTGGATTTCTTTTTCCTCTCTGACAGGGTAAGAATAAGAGGCACTCAGGTTAACTATCTCAAAGTTAATTAAGGAATTATTTATGAGTTTTGGGGAAGGGGTGTAGGTAGTGTAAACTGAGTTTCAGGAAGAATCAAAAGCTGGGTGAGAGTGCAATCTAAAATCAGAATAGAGTGGAATAGAAGCGTAACAGGATGCAAAATATTTTTGAAATAGCACTCTGAAATCAGAAGACTTGGGTTCAAATCCTGTTTCTGATAATTTCTGCTCATTTTCCCCTAGAAAAGTCCCTTAATCTCCCTGCATTTCAGCTTCTTCATCTATATAAAAAATGATGGTTATATTAGATGGTCTCTTATATTTCTTCTAACTTTCTACATAATATCTTAAGTGTGGTTTAAGGCAAAGCTTTTTTTGTCGTGTTTGATTTTACTTCACTTTATTTTTTAAAGTAGTTTATTTTCCCCAGAAACATGTAGAAATAATTATTAACACCTGTTTTTGAAACTTTGCATTCCAAATTCTCTCCCTTCAACTCTCCCCATACCCCTCATTGAGAAGTCAAGCAGTTTGATAGAGGTTATACATGGTAGTTGTGTAAAATATTCCCATAGCATTTGTGAATCTTGTGAAATGTTATGAAAGAAAATATAGCCAAAAATTCCTCAAAATTAAGTTTTTAAAAAAGTATGTTCTGTATTCAGACACCATCAGTTCTTTCTCTGAGGATGGAGAGCATTTTTCATCATAAGTCCTTCAGAATTGACTTGGATTGTTGCATTGTTGAGAATAGCTAAGTCATTCACAGCTCATTATCTTACAATGTTGCTGTTACTTTATACAAAGCACATTTCACTGTACATTAGCCCTTTCAAGTCTTTTCAGGTTTTTCTGAGAGCATCCTGCTCATCATTTCTTACAGTACCATAGTATTCCATCATGATCACATACCACAACTTGTTCAGTCATTCCCTAATTGATGGGCATTCCCTTAATTTCTAATTATTTGCCCCCAGAAAAGAGCTCCTATGAATATTTCTGTCCAAATAGGCCATTTCTCTCCTTTAAAAATCTATTTTATTATAAAGACTTAGTAGTGGTATTGGTAGTTCAAGGGATTTGTATGCTTTTATACATATTTGGGCATAGTTCCAAATTGCTCTACAAAATGGTTGAATCAGTTCACAACTCCACCAAGCCTGCATTAAAATCTCATTTTTCCCATGCCCCTGTAACATTTGTCATTTACCTTTTCTGTCCTATTAGCTAATCTAATAGGCAATTGGTTTACCTCCTTTTCTTTGTATATATTTAATAATATATTTATACAATTTCTTTTCCTCTTATTTGCTCCTTTATCAGCCTATTAGTTGACTTTTAACTCTTTGTTAAAGTAGGGTTCTGCTTCCAGGATGGAGGGCACACTATCCTAAACTTTAGCAGTTTTGTGCAGCTGTTTTCACTAATACTTCTAGAGACCTGTAAGTTTTCAGTTCTTCCAAGGTGGTATGATCTAAGGAGAGGTGCTTACTAGTTTCCTGGCCTGTGCTCTGGTCTATGAGTGACCACAAGCACTCTTTTCTGCCTTGGAGCTGTGAGGAAGATCCCCCTCCATTGTTGCAGGAAGCTTTGTTATGCTACTGCTTCTCCTTTCCCTGGGACTGCCAGCTAGGACTATGATCTGGATCTGAGAATGGGCAAAGTAATAGAGTCCTGCCTCACTACTTGTAAAAGAACCCCTGTAATCTCTTTCTGACCAGCTATTTGACCACCTTACAGTCTGTGAACGGAGAGCTTCAGAAGCATCTGCTGCCCCTGCTTTTGGTGATTCAGTTACGCCTAAGACCTGTTCCTGGTTTTCTGGTTATTGGGCTGTGCTGGTATGGCCTGTGCTGGACTGTGCTCCACTCTCACCCATATATGACAAACCTGTCCTGCTGATCTTACAAGGTGTCTTTGGAGATTGTGGGCTGAGAAGTCTGGAAAGTGCCACTTTCTGTCAGGGATTCAGTCACCCCAATATGTGCTCAGGATTTGCTAGGATCCAGTATGCATTGCTACAGCCTTGCCTGGACTGTGCTCCTCTTTCAACCTGGTGTGACAGGCCTTTCCTGCCAACCTTCCAAGTTGTCTTGGACTGGGCATTTATTTTATTCCATCTTTTTGTGTATTCTATTTCTCTAGAATTTATTTGGAGTTATTTTCATTTTTAAAGGCATTTGGATGAGTTTGGGGGAGAGCTCAGGTGAGTTCCTGCCATCTTGGCTCTACTTCCCATTTTTCTTCATTCTAAATGTGGTGGAGGTGCAAGGCTCTTTGTTATGAATGTCTTTGATCTTGAATGACAGACAACACCTTATTCTATAAACAGTGAGTTGATGTTGAATTTTGGGGGGAATAATTGAGTGTCATGATAAAAACTGTCCATTTGGAAGATAAATCTGGCAGAGATATGAAAGATGAATTGGTAAAGAGGAAAAACTAGAGTTAGAGTGATGGGACAGGATGCTATAACAATGGTCAGTGAGATATTAATGTGATAATTAGTACCATAATTTGGGTTACAAAAGTGGGAGTGGAAAAGAGAGGTGAGATTGAAAGTATCATCTGCACTGGGACCTTGGAGATGGAAGCATGTAGACTGAGAGTGTTAGGATTTAGGAATGTGGATCTTTCTTTAAGACCATTATTGGAATTCAGATGGGGAGTTTCCAAGTGGCATCCCCTGTGGGTGAGAGTGCTGTAATTATCCACTCCTATTTGAGATACTGTAGATATTTACTGTCATTATTTTGTATTTAACAGAATTTTGATTCTCTCTCCTCTGCCTCCTTAAATTATTTCCTAATCCTTCATGTCACTTATCCCTCATTGGATGTCTTCACGAAAGAGAGTAAGTATATTAGAATGTGTGCCTCTAGCTCGCTCCACAAGGCATCATTAAATGAAAGGTATGAATATGTACTTTAATATAGTCTCACTAAGAATCAAATTGTTTTCTTTTATAAAGTTAAAAATAGTTGGTTTGTTATTGACCATAAAAAAGAAAAAGAAAGAGGAAATTCCTGGGATTAAGCCAATCAAGCAAATTATTATGATCTCCATTCCCCTCTTAGTTCCAAAGGGCGCTGAGCTTTAGTTCCCCAAGAAATGACTATGAAGTAAGATGAGGAATTTTAATTACCCTGGGAAAGAAAAGCTTCTATATCAGTTATAAACCTCTAATCCTCAGAGCTCTCCTGCACAGGCTCAGTACCCCACTGTTTGCCAATTGATGAAGGCATGGTCAATTATCAAGGGAAGCATGTACCCAAGTACTATGATTTAAAATTCACACCAAATCCTATCAGTCACAAATGTTCTTCAGCCCAAGTGAGAGCATATATAGTTCCATCCTTAGAATCACTCCTTGGTTTAGGGTATGTTATGTCCCAGAAGGTCTCTGTTAAAATTCATATAAGCACCCTGGATTTGGAAATTAAAAAAAAAAAAGAGTTCATGTCCAGATTCAGCCATTTCCCAATTCTTTGACCAGGTGTAAGTCAGTTTACCTCATTGATGCTCCATTTCCTCTTCTCTAAAATATACTATAACTTGCATTATTTACCTCATAGATCAAATGAGATAATGAATGTAAAGGACTTTGTAAAATATAAAGTACTATGTAAATGTCAGCTATTCTTATTTTTATCTGGGAGAGGAAATACATTATTCCCAGCCTTACTCTGTGACATCACACACACATTTAACTTGAAATCAATTATATCTGGACTGAATCCAACTACATCAAATATTTGGAGTCCACAGAGCTATTGAACCCTTCTGAGTCTATCAGGCTAAACAGAACATTCTTGTAACTGGAGATCAAGACCTGTAACACGGGCCTTCTCTGAAGGTACCAAGGATTTTCTGTGTATCTGTTCCCTTAACTTTTATTTGTCTTCAGAAACCTCTCCCCTATCATCATAGCAGGGAAAGTTCACACCTCTCATGTATACAGGGAGAAAGGTTCTGAATTTTGTCCTATGGAAACACAAGGGTGCTTCTGATTCTACCCAAATTCACTGAGCTAATTAGTGGCAGAGTCAAGGTCTGTAACTACAGCATCAGTTAGTGTCATTGCCATGGGGGTAGATGGCCAGATTGCGTGATGAACCAGGCATCCTTTGTAAGACCCAGGATCCAGTCTGTTGCTTCCTTCCTTTGGGCAGAAAGCATAAAGCAGATAAAAAGGAAACTCCCTGCTATGCATTTTGAATATCCCCTTTGTAAATCAACCCTTGTTTATAGTTTATCCCCTTTAATTTTCATCCTCTCAGTATAGTCAGGGCATTGTGGTAGCAAAATTACTTTAAGTTAGAACTTGTTCCATATAAATAAGAAAGTAATGGTCCTTTTAGTTAATTAAAATTATTAGAACATTAATAAGACTGAAAATGCATTAAGTTAATATTGGTAGACATGAAACATAAATGTATCCCTATTGATAGAAAGTCATTTGTAAACAAAGTCTCAGTCACTATGAGCTCCTCAAACATCCTACCAAGGATATTCTCATCTATCTTTTGATGAGAAAGAATTCAAAGTTAGACCATTTAAGGGTATTCCAAGGTAATTTAGGATATATATGTTCTTTATTTCAATTTACCTTTAGAAATTAACCCCATGTAAGTTGTATCTCCATTGTAATCCACTGGTACTATGAATATATAAATATGAATTAATATATGAGACTGTGTTGAGTTAGGACTACTAGAAAATGGTGCCAGGCACAGGTGAATTTTAATAATGAAGACAACAAATTTGGGAGCATAGTGATAAGGCTAAGAAGAACAGGCATGGTTGGTCTCTATAACAGGGGATCTAGGTATGGTGACCAATCCAAAGATCCAACTGTTTCAGTCATGTCTATAATGGGCACAAAGTTGGCGCTTCAGTCATTCTACTTCATTTGTGGATTGATCTGGTGTAATTCAGCTGTCTCATAAATAAACAATTTCATCACAAGGAGAGCCAGAAATCAAAGTGATTACCCTAACACAGCTCATCCTTACCACAAGAAAACAATGCTGCTGCTTAACAGTGAATCAGTTATCTGAGAGGCAGTGTGGCATAGTAGAAAATCAAGAGACCACATTCTAGTTCCATCTCTGTAACTATCTGGGTGATATGGGCAAGATATTGCCCATAGGTCTCCTCTGAAGTTATTAATTGAAGAGATTGTAATTACATCTCTGAATGTAGCCTAATACTTCATTAGCTTCCTTTTTATTGCTAAGTAGCTAAATGGCCCAATGGATAAAA
This sequence comes from Petaurus breviceps papuanus, assembly GCF_028583685.1. Classification (NCBI taxonomy): domain Eukaryota; kingdom Metazoa; phylum Chordata; class Mammalia; order Diprotodontia; family Petauridae; genus Petaurus; species Petaurus breviceps. The sequence goes on from NW_027187378.1 coordinate 18,698,501, forward strand.
TGCCGTGATTGGAGTTGGGATATTTTGAGTTCAAATTCAACTTTACTATCTGTATGATCCTGGGGAAGTCACTTAATCTCTTCCTCTACTGTAAAGTGAAGATAATAATAGTACCTGCATCCTAGGGTTGTTGTAAGGATTAAATGAGATAATATTCATAAACTGCTTAATACAGTGCTTGACATATAGTAGATAATAAATGCTTGTTTGTTTCCTTCTTATATCATATTTTAAATCTGTTAAGTTGGACTAACTTGAGTCAGAGCAAGTCATGACAAATTAATATCATCCTCTATCATTGGTTACTTAGATTTTAGGAAAATTCTTAATAAAGTCTCTTAAGCTTTACCTTTGGGGGATGTGTGTGTGTGAAGGATTGGTAAGAAAAGAGTTAGATAATAAAAGTGAGCAAATTCATAGATAGATGTGCTGACTCATCTTCACAAGAGGCCTCCACTGGAGTTCCCAAGGGACTTTTGTCCATCGCTGTGCCTTTTAATGTTTTTTGTCAGTGAGCTGGGCAAAGAATAAATGACTTGCTTGTGAAATTTGCAAATGGCATAAATCTAGGAAGGATTTCAAGCCCCTGGGATATTAGAGATATGATCCATAAAGATTTTGACAGGCACTTCAAATTCTGAGATTTTATGATTTTATACCAAAGCATCAATTTTTAGAGAGGGAAAGGAATTTACAGCTACAGGCAGCAATGTTCATTCTTTCATTCAATCAGTCATTTAACAAGCACTTACCGTCATCCAAGGGCCATGTACTACGCTGGAGAAACAAAGATAAAAACAGTTGTTGCCCTCAAGAAGCTTACAATTTGTTAGGGAAATGTCTATATGTAGGTAGATAAATAAATGTAAGTTGAAGATAAATACAAAATACAAGCAAAGTTAAAAAACAATTCAGGGGGAGGGGACACTAGTAACTATGGGATCAAGTTAGGCTTCTTGTAGGAGCTGGCATTAGAGCTGAATCCTGAGGGATTGCAAAAGGCAGAGGAAGGGGAAGGTACATTCCAAGCATGGGTGATGTCCAGTGCAAAGGCACATAGTTGAGATAAATGATATTTTGTTGGGGCAACAGCAAATTGACCACTTTAGTTGGAATATCTTATGGATAAAGGAAAAAATAATGAGTACTAAACTCAGAGTGAGGAAGATATGGATCCAAATTCCAGTTCTAATACTAGCTGTTTAATGATAGTGACAAGTCACTTGATTCTGTAAGCCCCAGTGTCTTTGTATGTAAATGAGGATAATACCTACAGATAACTGCTTTGTAGGATTGTTGTGAGTTTAAAATGAGATAATCTATGTAAAATTCTGTTCAAACTCTAAAGGTCTCTATAAATGTCAGTTATTATGGTAGATTTCAACTAGTCCAACCTTCCTCATTTTAGAGATGAAAAACTGAGGCTTTTTGAGGTTAACAGCTCCAGGTCACTCAATTAATTAGCATCAGAGCCCAAACTAGAACCCACATTACTAAAAATCGTTAATGAGTAATTCATGTCCTCTAGGAGAGGGAGGCATACAGGGATCAGGCATAGCTCTAATTATTATTCATGGAAATATCATAGGCATGTAAATTATCATACCCTTCAGTGAAAGTTTACTGAAGTCAGGTCATGATCTTCCAAGTCAGAATGAGTAGGAGGGAGAGGTACTCTTTATTGGTTGTATTGTATATGGTAAATGGCATTGAGGATTATTGTTTATCTACCTGTGGATGTAAATGAGCACTTTTTATTGATGTTGTGGAAAGGGGTTCGAAAGCAAATAATATCTTTCAGGCAAGTTGGCATTTGCTAATTACTAGTTTTCAGTAAATGTCAGTGATTAGAAACTGAGCATATTGTTGAAATGAAAAAGAAAAAAATAAAGGAAAACAGATCTACAGTGCTATGGATTAACATTCGTTCAGCAAAAGCTGCAAATGACCCATTCCCCAATCTGGCCATCAGCCCAGTAGTATGCATTTTTCTGTGTTCAGGAAAGGTCTTCTCTCATCTGTCATTTGAAAAAAAATACACACAAAAAATACTGAAAACTAACCCACTAAATTGCCTAGAAAGGAAATATAATGTACAATAGATATTTTTCTCTCTTTTCTGGGAAGAAGAGTTGGGGATTTGTCCTAGGTTCTTAGATACCATCTCTATATTAACTTTTTTGATTGAGTAGCTAAAGTAAAATGCTTTCCAATATTCAGATGCAATGCACTGGACCAAAGGAAACCTTTAACACAATGCATTTAGGTTTGTGGTAATTTAATTATTTTGCTGGTTTTTATATCTGTATGTAGAGTAGCTCAAAGGTGTGTTCTTGTCTATATCACACAAGAAAGGCAGCACTTGTAACACCAGAAAAGCCTCTAAGTGTTTCCACTAAGAGACTTTTGTTCTTCATTCTTTGCCCTCCCAACCAAAAAACAATAATAATTTGGGGAAAACTTGAGGACCTCAGACAATTGGTGAGTTATTGAAATGGCATACACAGCAATGATTCTGGAAGGGTATGACTTGCAGTTAGAAACTGAGTAGAAATATGTGTCTTCCGGCCTTAAATAACAGATTTGTCTGTGACAAAGGATAAACAATCAGCATCATTCATAGGGAGTTGAAAAAAACAGACAATCTGGGGCATCCTGTCTGGCTTTGGCCCTCCTTGGTTAGGGTGAATTAGAACCTTGGCTCTTACTAAAATGCTGTCAGTCCACTTTTATCTGAGAAACACTTTCTAGCCACTGCACTTAGTGGTCCAGAGCCAAGCCATCAACACTTTGAAGAGCTAGAGCTCAGAAAGTACAGCAGAGAGAAGTGTGGCAGACACAAGACCATGAGTACTATAGAGCAGTTCCCATCACCAGTGGGAACATGTTTCCATTACTCATCTTCCCCTCCATGCATGCACAAAGACAACATGTTTTGTACATTCCCCAGATTGGGGAATGGGTCATTTGCAGCTTGTGCTGAACAAATGTTAACCCATACCGCTGTAGATCTATTTTCCTTTATTTTTTTTTCTTTTTCATTTCAGCAATACACTCAATTTCTAATCACTTACCTTTACTGAAAACTAGTAATTAGTAAATGCCAACTTGGATGAAAGACATTATTTGCTTTCAAACCCCTTTCCACAACATCAATAAAAGGTGCCCGTTTACATTTACAGGTAGATAAACAACAATTCTCAGTGCCATTTACCATATACAATATAATCAGTAATAAGTACCTCTCCCTCCTCCTTCTGATTTCGAAGATTCTGACCAGACTTTGGGAAACTTTCACTGAAGGGTTTGATATTTTGTATGCCCATGATATTTCCATGAATAAACACAAAATACATTTATTATTTCCACTTATGATATATATATATATATATATATATACTTATAGGTGAGCATACCTCAAGTTTCTGAGAGGTTAATATTCTTTTGCTACTTACAGAACAAAACAGAACAAAATAAACCAGTTTTTTTCTTTAAATATGCTACTTTTTAGCTAATTTTGTCCCCAGACTACCTAATAAAAGTAAACGAGTAGGGGCACATGAGGGTTAGTTTTGAGTGAATGTGAACCTGGGGAGGTTTTTGAGGAAACTCCATGTGCAATAATGAGGGCAGTACCGATTCTGCATGCCTTTCTCCAATTTAACTGTCTTTTTTTTCCTTAGTTTTCTCTTTTATGTACACACCTTCCTATTTTGCTAATCTTATTTCTTTCCTTCTCTATTCTTCCCCTCTTCCATTTCTCAATCATTCTCATGTTAGAAAAGAAAAATTTTTATCTTATTGATTTTGGAACTTTTTACTTAAAGGTAACAGGTTGTAGAGGGAGAATTAATTATCCAGGAAGAAGAATGTGCCAACTGGATTTCAATTGGGGTTGCTTGTCTACATTCTCAAGCTGTTGATTGTGCTTTAGCTTTTCAGTACCCAATTTTATTTTTTTCCTGTCCTTCAACAATGAATTTTTAAATAATACATACATGAGCCAGCTGCTCTTAGAAATGTTCTTGCTTTGAGATAACCCTTACCTAATACTATCCTTAAAGATGCTTTAAGGTAAACTACTTCCTACTGCTATTATGGTTTAAATAGATAGCTAAGGAAACATTTAAAATGACCAATTATTTTTAATCACTTAAGCTTAGAAATAGCCTAGCAAGTCAACAGAGCCAGGAGCTATGAATGCAAAATAAACCCTACAGTACTATTAAGCCACCTCGATATAATCCCTGGTAATTCTAAAGAGATTGTCAAATGCTGTACGTGGAAATAATAAAGTAGATATGCAATGCCTTTGTCCAGATTATGACACATAGTTGAATGGACACTTTATAGAGTTAGCCTACCAGTGCATGAATTTTGGACGGGCACCTAGTGGGAAATTAACTAGACAAGTTAGGCTTCTTGTAGGAAGTGACATTAAAGCTGAATCCTGAGGGATTGCAAAAGGCAGAGGAAGGAGAAGGGAGTACATTCCAAGCATGGGTGATGTCTAGTGAAAAGGCACATAGTTGAGATAAATGATATAAGAAAGATAGAAAGAAGAGAGCAATTTATATTTGAGAAATTATTTTGTTCTTTCATTAATCCCAACTACCTGGTGACATAAAACATCTTTTATATATAAATATTCATCTGATGATGTAATGTAATACCAAAAGAAGGCAACTTCCCAGGTTCAAAATACCAGCATAGGTGCTCTCTATTTTATTCAGTGACAAACCAAGAACAGAGAAGATCAAAACATGACATCATTCAAAGTACAGCATTTACTAAGCGTGATTAAATAATCTCCAAGTACTACCCCACCCCAGGACCTTCCAATCATTCAATCAATTACAAAGTCTCTGTTCTAAATACTTCTCCACCCCTAGGCTATACCTTAATTAAGTCCACCACAAAGCCCCTCTTCTCAAATGGAGATTAGTTTCCAAACATAAGGTCAAAAGTTCCCCACCCCTGGATCACAATTGAATCTACCCCAGAGTTACATCAAGTTTAAGCACAGCACTTAATACCCAAATGGAGGTCTTTTCTTCATCTTGACACAAGGCAAGTTCTCAGCAATCTTAGTTCCTGGGGAGACAAGGCTTAGCAAAGCCACAAGATACATTGCCAGTCCCTTCATGAATTTATCCTCTGTCTGTAGAACAGTCCTAGAACCCCTGAACACATTAGCAAAGCCCTCTCCCAGGATTTCTGTAAACATACAACAAGAAAATCCTTCTTCAGGGCTTCTGAACCAACAGAAAGGCTCCCAGACCCCTGCAACCACAGCACTGTCCCTCACCAGTGGACAGTATTCACTCTGTCTGCAGGACAGTCTCCAGACCCCTGCAACAACAGTACTGTCCCTCACCAGTGGACAGTATTCACTCTCTGTCTGCAGGACAGTCGCAGGCCTTCTTAGCGAACAGCCAGGTTCCAGGACTTCTTCAACAAAAGGACAGTCTTTCACCAGTGGACAAATCTGGCAAAATAACATCAAAACAGACAGACAAAGTACCAGCAAAACAGCCATGTCTCCTCAGTCCTTGGCAGCTCAGGGGGCAGGTCTCAAAAGTCCAGGGCAATTCAAAGCGGCCACCAGCAATTCTCTTAGTCTCTCTCTCTCCACGAGGTGCTGCTTCCAAAAAGATCTTCCGCCTCTCTCTAGTGTCTCTCCAAAATCTACATCACCAGCTCCTCCCAGTTCAGGACTTTCTTTTCACATCAACAAGCCCATCCCACAGGTGGGATTAACAAACTCTGGGTTTTAACACAATCAGTTTGAAAACCAAGCCAATACAGGGGAATCTTTAATTGCCATTACTATCACAGATGATAGTATATGATTTCAATTCAAAGACCATAACAATCTATGGAGAATCAAAATAGTGATTTATATAAATGACAATAGAGAGATAAATGATAGGTTTAAGTCAATTGTAGCATATCACTAATGGTAACTTGTGAACATGAAATGGAATAAAAGATACCAGCTAGAAAACATCTCATAGAAAATGGATGTGGAGTGATGATAAATAGTGAGAGCAAGAGAGAACAAATGAAGATTGATACTATAAAAAAAATTAGGGGAGCAAGGAAGAGTTTACCTGACAGATTTATGGAAAATGGAGGTATGACCAAACAAGAGATAGAGAACATTATGAAATGCAAAATGCATAATTTTGATTACATTAAGTTGAAAAGTTTTTGCATGAACCAAGCCAATGAAACCAAGATTAGGAAGGAAGCAGGAAACTGGGAAAGAATTTTTGCAACTAGTGTCTCTAACAAAGGTCTCATTTCTAAAATATATAGAGAACTGAGTCAAATTTATAAGAATACAAGTCATTCCCTAAATGATAAGTGGTCAAGGGATATGAATAGGCAGTTTTCAGAAGAAATTAAAGTTATCTATAGTCACATGAAAAAAATGCTCTAAATCACTATTGATTAAAGTTGCAAATCAAAACAGCTCTGGGGTGCCATATCACACCTATCAGATTGACCAATGTGACAAAACAGGAAAATGATAAATGTTGGAGAAGATGTGGGAGAAAGTTGGACTACTAATTTGTTGTTGGTGGAGCTGATCCAACCATTCTGGAAAGCAATTTGGAACTGTGCCCAAAGGGCTATAAAAATGTGCATACCCTTTGACCCAACAATACCACTTCTAGGGTTATATACCAAAGACATTTTTAAAAATAGGAAAAGGATCCACATGCACAAAAATATTTATGCCAACTTTTTTGTGGTGGCTAAGAAGTGGAAATTGAGGGGATGTCCATCAATTGGGGAATGGCTAAACAAGTTGTGGTATATGAATGTAATGGAATACTATTGGGCTATAAGAAATGATGAGCAGGAAGACCTCAGAAAATTATGGAAAGATTTATATGAACTGATGCTGAGTCAAGTGAGCAAAACCAGGAGAACATTGTTCACAGAAACAGCCACAGTGTGCAATGACTGATTTTGATAGACTTCTCAGGAATGCAAGGGCCTAAAACATTTCCAAAAGACTCATGATGGTAACTGCCATCTATATCCAGAGAAAGAACTATGGAGTCAGAATGCAGAGTGAAGCAGACTATTTTTTTTTTGTATTGTTTTAATTTTTTTTCTTTCTCATGGTCTCTCCCATGTGTTATAATTCATCCATTCAACATGACTGATGTGAAAATGTGTTTAATAGGAATGTTGTGTACAGAGTCATATCAGATGACATGCTGTCTTGGGGAGGGAGAGGGAAAATTTTTTAACTTATGAAAATGAATTTTGTAAACTAAAAATAAACTAATTAATTCATTTTTAAACAGATAACAAATGGATTTCCCAAATGGATAGAATGGTAAACTTATTATTTATAAATGTTTCATTGTTTTTTTTTTTTCATTTCAAACTTTTAAATATTTCTCTCCCTGGATGAGAAGTCTCCTGTAACAAAGGAAAACTAATAATACAGTGATCCTATCTAAAAAATGTGTACATTTCTCATCTGTCACACTGCCTCTACCTCTTCATTTTTTTAATCAAAAGAAATTGATTTTCTCTTCCTACCACTACATACTCCATTGACTAAAAGGAAAAAAAAATTATTATAACAAATATGCCGAGTCAAGGAAAATAAATCCCCTCAATGCATGTGTGCGCACACACATATTTGTATAGGTATGTGTGCATATGTGTGTATATGTATGTATGTATGTATACCTGCATACCTCTATAGGCATATGCATATACCCATACCTGCATGTATATATGTGTGTATGTGTACATAAATATAATCTACTCATATATCATATATGTGAGAAATATATACATGAATACACATATACTTATGTGTATATATCTCACTTTGTATCCTATTTCTCTTTAATCTAATAAATCACCCCAAATCATCATTTTCATACAATATCAATAAAACCCCAAAATAAGAGATAAAAAAGAAATTCCAAAGTGCACATAATAGAACTACAAATGACAAAAATAAAGGCAGAATTAAATAATTAGAATATTAACTGTTCATAGGTAGGATAAGACAGTTTCTTAAAAAATAATAGCATGACCTAAATTATTTTACTTATTAATGCCATGCTGTTCAAACCATGAACTGATTATGTCATAGAATTAAAAATTAATAAAAATTAAATTAATTGTGGAGGAAGAAGAGTCGTGGATATCAAGAGAAATAATCAAGAAATTTGAATGAAATGGGTCTAGGATTTCTGAATCTCAAATTAGAGTACAAAAATAATAATTAAAACAATTTTGAACTAGTTTAAAATATAGACTGATCAGGGGAACATATTGTGTATATTTACTTGAAATTAATTTAAGTGAAAAAAATAATTTGCCATGCTAGTAATCAACCAATAAGCATTTCTTAAACATTAACTATGTTCCAGGCAATTTGCTAATTGCTGGGAATACAATAAAGGTCCACATAGTCCCTTTACTCTAGAACCTTCACAAAGGAGACAAAAAATAAATAATTATTTACATATAAGGTTTAAACAGCATACATGAGGTAGTTAAGAGAGAAAAAAAACTAGGAGCTATAAGAGGCAATGAGACTTGGAACACCCTCCTGCAAAGACTCAGATTTGAGCTGAATCATCAAGAAGACCTCCAGGTTGGTAGAGTGAAAATAATGATGAATTTGGAGTTAGAGTAGTGAGTACAAATCCAACCTGTTTCAACTACTAGCTATGTGACTGTAACCTTTTTGGGTGTCAGTTCCTCATCTATGAAGTAAAGGAGTTTGAACTACATGACCTTTACAATTACTTCTAGCTCTAAATTGATGATCCCATTCCTATATAAATGATGCATTTCAGAATTTCTGGAAGGACACAAACAAAGGACAAAAAATCATTGATGGAATATAGTTTGCACCATTGGCAGCAATACCCACATTGATGAGATCACAAATCGACTGATGCATGACAGTTAAAATATTCTAGATTCTTGAATGCCAAGAAAGGGAAATTTGGAAAGGATTTGATTTTCTATGCATTTTGATCCACACAAACCCTGAAGATTATACATGTGCAAAAACTATTATTTGCATGTTTCTTGTTCTAAATTTCACTAAATTAATTTGTCTTTTTTTGCTATTTCTAAAAATTATTTATTTGATTATTTATAGCTTTTGACATTCACTTCTTTTTTTGCCTTTGACCAACTACCCATTTATTATTTTCAAGATTTTAATTTTAATTTTTGTTGTTATTGATATTGACAAATAAACAAATATTGACAACAAATATTTTCATACAGGAAGAAGTGAAAAGGAGGAATACATATAAAATTCAAAATCTCTATAATAACTAGTTTTTAACTATATAATAAATAAAACAGAATAGCTCCAAAGCTGTCCTGTTTTACCCTCTGAACTTCCTTCTGTTCCTGACTGTGTATTTTTAAATCAAAGTTTATGTTTAATTTTAGTTTACATGATTCATTTCTACAAGATGTTGAGTTACAAATTTTTCCCCATCTTTCCCTTACCTACCACCCCAAATCAGCAACCCCAATGTATACCCCCTCTCCCAATCTGCTCTATCCTATATACTCCTCCATATTCCCTCCAACTTTCCAGTAGGGCAAGATGGATCTCTATACCTCAGTGCCTGTATATCTTATTTCCCTGTTGCATGTAAAATAATAATAATAATATTTTTTAAACATTTGACTTTAAAATGTTGAATTCCAGATTTATTCCCTTCCTCCCTCATCACCCACCCTTACTGGGAAGATAAGCAATTCAATATGGGTTGTACATGTGTAGTTATGCAAAACATTTCCATAGTGGATATATTGTGAAATCAATTAATCAGTTTTTTATTGAACTATATTGTGTGATAGTTCTTTAAGAGTTTATTTGCTCTGTTTTTTTAACAGAGAAGTAGCTTTTTTAATCTGCTAAAAATTAGGTGCTTATGTATTAGAATGTTCCATAGTTTATCCTAGTAATTTGTTGCACAATCAAATAATTTTCACAGAAAAGAAGTTGTTTCCTTAATCTAATTATACACATACTAGATGCAACCTTAAGTCTTTTCTTCTTGCTTGATATTCTGGGAATATAGGAAACAATGGGTCAGTTTGATAATAACTTTAACTACACTTGAGGATTTTGTGGAATAATTGAGGAAGTCCCTCTCTATAGTGACCTCCTAAATATTCTTGTTTGCTGATAGTGTGTGCTTACTACTTCATTATCAAACACTGCAAAATCTCTAAAGTAAGATCTATAATCTGAGAGGGGGCCAAGATGGCAGAGTAAAGGCAGGTTGTCCCCTGAGCTCTCCCCCAAACCCTTCAAAACAACTTTAAAAATTACTGTAAACAAATTCTAGAGAAGTGAAACCCACAAAAAAGAGAGTAAAACAAATTTCCAGCCCAAGAAAATGTGGAAGATCAGCAGGAAAGGTCAGTTACACAAGGGTGTGAGAAAAGTGCAGTCTAATGCAGGCCAGGCCAGCACAGACCTGATGCCTGTAAACCTGGAGCAGGAGTCAGGGCAACTGAATCACTGGCAGCAGTTTCAGTTTCCAGGTCTCTCAGTCCATAGATGCCAAAAACAACTTAGCAGGTCAGCAGAAAAGGTAGGCCTTGGGAGTGATCGAATAGTCATTATCATCAGTAGCAGCTGTTTGGAGTTTTCAGCCCAAAGACAGTAGATAGAAAAAACCTGTTCAGAAGAAGATTAAAAGATTATTCTCTTAGCACTGAGGCAGGATTCTGTTGTTTTGCTCATACTTGGATCCAGGTCACAATCCTGGGTGGCAGTCATCCAAAGTTCAGTGGAAAAGTGCATGGTGGGGATGATCAAACTAGTCATGAGAATTAAGGAGTTATGCAGAAGAAAGTATGTGGATATGATATGATAATAATTATATTATCATCAAAGTAATGATTAACCAGAAAAATAATTTTTAAAACAAGATGCACCATTCAGCAGTGAAGCTAATCAAAGGATGCTGCATCCCTCTCTGTCCCACCCCCACCCACATATATTCTATTGGAATCTACATGGTCAAGAAAGTTTTAGGAAGGCCTTCTGAATATTGTGTACACTCCTTGTCTTCAACATCTGGGGAAATATAGATGAATTCCCCATTGCAAGTAAGTATGTGTTCTTTGTGTTCTATATCATTGGAGGGAACACTTAGATAAATAAAATTACAAATAAATTGAAATACTGAACTATACCATGCTTTCTATTGCCAAAATAGTCTATTTCTTTTTCCTTGCTTTATGTTTTGTTTCTTCTATTTTTTTAATTCTACTGATCATTCTATGATATCAACTTTTTAATTGCAGAGACCAAATTGATACTGTGCTCTAAGAAGGAAATAAGCAAAGATAATAGTGATAAAAGGATTATTGCCAGGCTATCATAACTCACTCCTAAAGGTATGGCCAATATTATCTTTTATTTTATAATTGCAGAACTTTCCTTCCTTATTTTTGTGACATGAATATCTTGATCAAAACTATGCAAACAAAGGAATTAGGGAAGAAAACAAATTAGGAGTTCACTGAATTCAAGTTTGATTGCCTAGCTTAGTGAGCAAGGCAACTTGATGGGGGGACAGGAGGCACCATTCAGCCCATTCAACAATATTGACAAGTAGAATAAAATGTCTGCCTGAACATAGAGTTATTTCAGGCATGTTCCAATTCATTTGATCCTGTATCTATTGATCTTTTGCAACTTTCAACATTGAAGTATAAGTTTATTGAGAGCAAGGACTATATTTTTTTTTTATCCTTGATTATCCCAAGCACTAAAAACAGTATCTGGCACATAATAGACCATTATTGTGTGGTTTCTGATTGATTTCTGAACAAAGTACTTCAGAAGTCAAAGACATATTCCCTCTTTGTCAGATAACGTGACTAGGAGGTCTAGTATCTTTTTTCCTGTTGTGAGATAGATACAGTTCAGAGACAAAACACTCAATAATTCTAAGAAAATACAACAGGACTGAGAATCTGAGACTAACATGGGAGGAGAGTCATCAGAAGTTGTGGCAAACAAATTCTTGATATTTAACTATATATTGCATGGAGACACTTGTACATTGAAGAGAACATACTCGTTAGTCCTAGAAGCAAAGAGTTCCTTATGAATTATTTAGTTCAACCAGCCCCCCCCCCAAGGAGGTGGATTGACTGTTTAGGGGTCACTTAGGTAATATATGGAAAACTAGGATTACAGCTCAATGTTTTTTAATCTAAAATTGATATTTTCATCTATAAGATGTCACTTCGAGCCTTAACTCTACAACTATTAGTTATGTTTTCATTAGTAAATATTTTAACTTGAGTGTGTATTCTCAAATCAATTCCTCCAACCAAAACCACTTTTGTGATTTCCATTCTCTAATCCCTAACAGCCTATTAGCCATCTTAAACTGGATATCACATAGAAATCTTAATACCAACATGTTCAAAACTTAACTTATCTTTCCCCCAGATCACTCCCATCTTCCAAACTTTCCTATTCCTTTGAGAACACCACCATCCTCCCAGTCACCCAGGCTCATTAATTGAGTCATTTTTTTTTATTCCTCATTCTCTCTTGCCCCCATATCCAGTCACTTGTCAATTTCTGTCATCTCTACCTTTAGTATTGGCCTTCCTCTGTCCTGTGACACTAGCACCACTCTAATGTAGGCCCTTATCACTTCAACCCTGGAATCATCTGTGATTATAATCCTATGATTTTGAGATTATTTCACTGAGTTCTGTCTTCTACTCTTAACCTGAATGAAATAAAGATTAGAAACTTTTTTCCATATAAATGAACTTTTGTCTTACTCTTTAGGATGTATTATTGTTTTTTGCCATTTGGCTTGTAGCCAAAGAATTTCATTTCCCATTGATAGAAGTTTTCTTGTTAATTTTTTACTCTTTTTTCTATGTTGTTGACTTCATCAGTTTTTGCCTTTTTTTTTTTACAATAACCAATATTTAATTACAAAAACCATAACTATCTCTTTTATGAGAGAATGGCATTTATCTTTAAATAGCACAATGTTTTTAATCATCCCACATTTCTTACTTCTATAAAAATATTTCTCTTTCTATCTTTTTTACATAACTTTGGAATGTAGATCCCCCATTTCCTTTAAAGTCATTATTATCCAATTTTATGTGAATTTTGTTAAATTCAGTATCACTTAGACTATTGTGAATGTACTTTTTTCCCTATAACTTTTTATGATCTTCCAATTTCATGTATTTTTTATGTTTGAGATATCAGTTTTGTTTACTTTTTACTGCTGCTTGCTTTTTGTTTTCCTTATATTAGACTATTGTCTTTAGCATATTCATTTGCTCCCCTTCTTTTCAATGATTTATTCAATAAGGGATGTGTTTTCTCTTCTGCATATGTTACAATCTCTAACTGTAGTCTTTCCAGAAATCTCTCCTTCTGAAAAGACATTTTGTTGCATAAGGTGGAAGTCAACAGCAGGGGGCCATGTTTGATTTATCCTTGTATCTCTCCCAGCAATGATGTAGTGGGTAGAAAGCTGGAAGTTCTGAGTTCAGATCCTATCTGTGATATATCTTGGCTCTGGGACTTTGGAAATGTCATTTAATCTTTCAGCTCTTTAAGCAACTATTCAAAATGAAGTAAAATGCTGATAATGTGCTTACCTGCATTGGTAGAGAATGTTTCCTCATTTGGGCTTTCCCTATATCAATGAAATAATAAGTCTGGGCCTATTATTGGCCTATCCCCATCACTCATAATGATTAGAATGGTTCATTATTGCATATAATTCAATACTTAAGTGGATTTTAAAAATCTAATCAACAAGAATACATTCTAAATAAGTGAGAAAGTTTGCTACCCACTGTCTTTTCCTGTTACATATTTGCAATAAATCATCCTGAGAATATCTGTTCAATATGATGGAGGACCTTATTTTAAGACATCCCACAGAATAGACATTTAATAAGTGTTGAGTAAACCAGTCTCAGTTGTTCATCTCTAAGTGGGTATAATACTTTAACTACTCACAGTATCTCAGGATTATTGTGGAGAAAATTCTTGCAAATTACAATGTACTATGTAAATGAATGACATTTATCTTTAAATAGCACAGTGTTTTTAATCATCGCACATTTCATGCTTCTATAAAAAGATATTTCTTTAGTACGAGTATTCTATTGGTAATTTTTATGACCACAAACATGAAACGCTGGGGTCCCAGAAAATTGTAAGTTATCCAAATAGCTATGGAAATATACATAGAGAGTATAAATAGCCTCCATTATACAACCAAAAGCCTACACATGAAAAGTGGAATAAAAGGCATTATTGAGCAATGAGAAATTAATGGGGCCAATCAAGTAGTAATAATACAAGAAAGGAGTTGAACCTGCTTGAGTGATATATTAGCACCTCTGATATAGGAAAACAGCAAGAGGGAGGTTGGGGGGAGACAGGGAATCTCCTTATTAAACTCTGTGGTACAACCAAACTAGTCTCATTATTCCTCAAATATAACACTTCATCATTTTCCAATTCCTTGCCTTTGTTGTACTTGCCTTCCCCATGCCTGGAATGCACTGTCTCCCTACTTCTGTCCAATAGAATCTTCATGTCCTTCAGGTTGAAATTCAAAAACTATCCTCTGAACAAAACCTTCCCTGAGCCTCTCCTTAAGCTGCCAGGTCCTGTTCTGCCTAATTACTTTGATTTTTTTTTTCTGCATATATTTTTTTTTCTTCACACATATTTGCATATTGTCTCCTCCATAAACTGTAAGCTCTGTGAGATCAGAAGTTTTTATTTTCCTTTTTATTCTCCATGCCCAACACATTTGACACGTAATAGGCACTCAATAAATGCATGTTGATTGATTAATACTACCATTTGTTTTTTGTCATATTTATGAATTACAATTTTATTGGTATAAGGGATTACTGGTGGGAAAATTCCATCTACCCAGGGCAGATAAGTCTCTGAGAGTTGCCTGGGGGCATAAGGAGCTTAAATTATTTGTCCATGCTTATAGAGCCAAGTTTCAGAGGCAGATCTCTACTTCTGTTCTTCTTAGCTCTGGAGACAATATTTTATCTACTATCCCTACATATCTCAATGACAAGGGCCATTTTTTCCAGTTTTTCAGATAAGAAAACTAAGACTTGAATGGTTAATTGATCAACCAGTGGGCACAAGATCAGTAACAATAGAGATGAAGTTTCAAATCTAAGAATCTCCTGCCTCTAAGCATTGTTTACTTCCTAATAGACCAAACTACCTTTTGCTTTGTCAAACTTTCTGGGTTTTTCTTTATCAAATACATACACTCAACTGGGAGAATAGAGTGTATATCTAGCTTCTTATTTCCCAAGTATTGCAGGTCTAAATGACTTTTTGTCAATATTTGCCTCACCATAGTAAACATTTATGATTCTCTTTTAAAGCTTTCTTTCTACTGAGCTTTCCCCATAAACTGTTACATTAAATAGATCAATTACCCAAGAGGAAGAAATGAAAAATAAAACTACGCTATTTGTGACATAAGTTAGATAACAAATCACTCAGAAGGAAGCAGTCAATTCATTCTCATTATTATGATTATTTAATATTTATAGACCATAAATACTCATGGCTTTGTTTAATAAATAAAGCAGTTTTGATAGCAAAAACTGTGAGGAGCTAACAGATTATAGGAGCAAACTGTATTGATACACATATTATTAAAGCTGAGCACTTTAGAAAGGGTAGTCACCATAATGAGCTGACATGAAACATATTTAGGGAGTCTCACTAAAGAAAGGAACCTTGATCCAACCTTCTTTTCTATTTTTTTCCCAAACTATTCCAGGAGTAATTTCTTATCACTTTCATTATGTACTATATATTCTGGCCAAACTGGCCTACTCCTAGTTTTCATTGATCTGGTTCTATCATCTACATCTATATTCTCTTTGATTTTTTTTGGAATTGATGGTTATGCATGGCTTGTACTCCCTCTTCACCTATGCTTCGTGAATCAAGGCTCAGCTTGGATTCTACCTCGATCTAGAAACCTTACCCAATCTCCTCTTCCCCAGTTGTTTTCCATTCCCCTCTGCCCTATCATTACTACCTTCTAGTGTCTTCTCCTTTGAGGATATCAACCTTTTACTGTGTATATCTTCTCTGTAGCTATTGATGTGCTGTTTTTTCTCCTGATCTCCCCCATTAAAATATAAACTCCTCAAGGTCAGGGACTGTTTTTACTTTTTCTATTTGCAGAGTAAGTAAGTCAGTAGAAAGAAAGTACTTGACATAAAGTAAATCACTAAGTCCTTTGAATTGATCAGTTGCTCTATTCTTTAATAATATATAAATTTCTTTTAGGACAGTGGTTATTTCATTTTTTTCTTCATATTCCCAGGAAGAGTGGGGAAAGAATAGTGAATGGATCAGTCTTGGAGACAGGAAGACCTGGTTTCAAGTCTTGCCTTTAATATGTACTAGATATATGACCTTAGAAAATTTTTAACCTCTCTATCATTTATAGAAACTTTTGTGAAGGTAGTTTCTATATGAGGTGTCCCTCACATTGATGAAATTTTAGGTCTGGCTCCACTTACCTCTCAAAAGTGATTAGTACAGAGCACATAAATAATATTTTAAATATTAATTGTATAGGTCTTTTTCTCCTTGCTGATATAATCATCTATGTAATATACACATATATATGTGTATATATATATATACATACATATATGTGTGTATGCGTGTATGGTTATAAATGTAGATGTTTACCTTTGCCTATATACTGATTGTTTGGAATGAGAATAGTTTATTCTGTGTTGATCCAATATAAAAATATTTAAATATATGAAAATTGCTTTTTTTTGTTAGCTGATATTGCATACTCCTTATGCCTTGAAATTTTAAATTATGAAAGACTACAAATATACATAAGGGGAAGGATACATAATATACTGTTCCTTTGTGTACTTTTAATATGGAGTGCTATAATGCTAAGAGGGCAGAAATGTTTGTCAAATTATGCAAAATATTTCTACTATTATAGATGAATATTTTTCTAACTTTAAGAAGATTAGAAAAATAATTTTTTAATGTACATTACTAGTAAATGTATATGAAGCAATATACCTTTCACATGTGATTTGTAAAAGTTCTAATAGAAAACAATCGATGACATAAATATTCAAATTTCTTTATGTATGACCATGATGACTTGTACCTATAGATGAGAGAGCCCACATCAATTTCTTCTTGGCTCTATTAAAGTTTCAGATTAATGTTCTACATCATGGCATCATTGAAAAAAGATGTTTACCAAGAAATGTGACACTGGTGTAACATTTGACAAGAGAGTCTGTGTGATGTAGTGGGAAGAACACTGTATTTGCAATCAGAGCTATAGAACGTGTTAATTAGGTGAAGGGACTTTCCCTACTAGGTGTCTTCTATATCAAGAATTTCCTAATCAGGAATTCCTAATTTTGGTATGTATTGCTCATGTGGTATTCTGCAAATCTCTAGGGATCTTTCCTCAAAATATGATCAGACATCATGGTGTATAAGTATGGGCAACTTTCTTAGCTTTTCAGTGTCCTAGGCAATTAACTCCTGTGATAGTAATGGCAATTAAAGATTCCCCTGTATTGGCTTGGTTTTCAAATTGATTGTATTAAAACCCAGAGTTTGTTAATCCCACCTGTGGGATGGGCTTGTTGATGTGAAAAGAAAGTCCTGAAGTGGGAGGAGCTGGTGATGTAGATTTGGAGAGACAAGAGAGAGGCGGAAGTTCTTTTTGGAAGCAGCACCTCGTGGAGAGGGAGAGACTAAGAGGATTGCTGGTGGCCGCTTTGAATTGCCCTGGACTTTTGAGACCTGCCCCCTGAGCTGCCAAGGACTGAGGAGACATGGCTGTTTTGCTGGTACTTTGTCTGTCTGTTTTGATGTTATTTTGCCAGATTTGTCCACTGGTGAAAGACTGTCCTGTTGAAGAAGTCCTGGAACCTGGCATTTGGTTAAGAAGGCCTGAGACTGTCCTGCAGACAGAGAGTGAATACTGTCCACTGGTGAGGGACAGTACTGAGAGTGAATACTGTCCACTGGTGAGGGACAGTACTGTTGTTGCAGGGGTCTGGAGACTGTCCGGCAGACAGAATGAATACTGTCCACTGGTGAAGGACAGTGCTGTTGTTGCAGGGGTCTGGGAGCCTTTCTGTTGGTTCAGAAGCCCTGAAGAAGGATTTTCTTGTTGTATGTTTACAGAAATCCTGGGAGAGGGCTTTGCTAATGTGTTCAGGGGTTCTAGGACTGTTCTACAGACAGAGGATAAATTCATGAAGGGACTGGCAATGTATCTTATGGCCTTGCTAAGCCTTGTCTCTCCAGGAACTAAGATTGCTGAGAACTTGCCTCGTGTCAAGATGAAGAAAAGACCTCCATTTGGGTATTAAGTGCTGTGTTTAAACTTGATGTAACTCTGGGGTAGATTCAATTGTGATCCAGGGGTGGGGAACTTTTGACCTTTTTGTGTTCTATGGTTGAGCAAATGAATGTATTTTACTTATGTTTGGAAACTAATCTCCATTTGAGAAGAGGGGCTTTGTGGTGGACTTAATTAAGGTATAGCCTAGGGGTGGAGAAGTATTTGGAACAGAGACTTTGTAATTGATTGAGTGATTGGAAAGTCCTGGGGTGGGGTAGGCCTTGGAGATGATTTAATCACACTTAGTAAATGCTGTATTTTGAATGATGTCATGTTTTGATCTTCTCTGTTCTGGGTTTGTTACTGAATAAAATAGAGAGCACCTATGCTGGTATTTTGAACCTGGGAAGTTGCCTTTCTTTTGGCATTACATTACAACTCCCTTGGATTATGAGTTGCAGATGAGTGCCAATCTAGATCTCCAGATTAAAAAAAAAAGGAATATAGGGACTGAAATAAATTGTACTAAGTTCTGTGATATTTTAATGCTATGATTTTCTTTTTCACTTTTCTGTTTTCTCCAGTAAAGGAATAGAAGATGGAAGATGCACACTGTGGGTGCGGCACTCATCAGATCAAGGATACAGAAATCAGGGGATTAGATTCTGAAGTAATTTTCTAGGAAGCGGTCTAGGTAATCACACACAGGCATAGTTATGTTCTCCCAAAATAGGAGGAATATGACTCATCATGAAAGTCAAGGAAGTTAATAGGTGTAAAACCTCAGGCAACTGTGAAATGGCAACTATTTTCCCTTCCAAGCATAGAGAATACTTACAGAGTACCCTATAACACAGTAATTAAAAGATTTTTGCATAGCCAAGCTCAAATCTAACAATCAGCACATGTCAAAAATAAAGAAGGTGAAGTTATCACAACAAGGGTCACTCTCCTATGTTGCAAGTCAGCAACTCTCTTGAATTTGGAGTTATGTTGATCAATAGTCACTTGAATTGTGTACCATCTGCAAGAATTTATTAGCTCTCCCTGTCCACTTGGCTTCTCCATTTGTTAGAGACAAAAGCTCTCTATATTTTTATGAATCACTACCCTCTGTGTCTTTTTTTCTAATTTTTTTGGTCTTTTTAAATTTGTTTACTATTAGTTTACAGGATTCAATTCCACAATTCCTTGAAATTCAAATTTTCCCCCTCTCCTCCCTGCTCCCCAACCCCCCCCCCCCCATGGCAGCATACAATCAAGGGTAGGATCTGCAAATACTTTCACATTAGACATTAGTCAGGCTATAAAGAAGGATTGTATCAGATGGAATGAACAATGGGAAAGAGGAAACAAGACCAAAAAGAAAAAGACAGAGAGCAGGTAGTTTGCTTCAATCTGCATTCAAACTCTGTTCTTTCTAGTTCTTTATCTCAGTGTAGACATCTCTCTCCATCCTGGGTCTTGTGGAGTTGCTTTATAACCCAGCATTGCTGAGAAGAGTCCAGTCTATCAAATTTGGTTGTCACACAAACATTGTGTCTGTAATTGTGTACAAATTTCTCCTGGTTCTGCTCTTCTCACACAGTATCAATTTGTATAAGCTTCACTAGGTAAATATGAAGTCCATCTGCTCCTTGTTTCTTAAAGCACAATGGCATTCCATTACATTCATATACAACAACATGTTTAGCCATTCCCCAATTAATAGACATCCTCTTAATTTCCAATTCTTTGCCATCACAAAAAGAGCTGCTATCAATATTTTTGTACATATGGTTCTTCCTCCCACTTCTATGATCTCTTTGGGATACAACCCTAGAATTGGTATTGCTGAGTCAAAGGGTATGAAATTACTTATAGCCCTTTGGGCATAGTTCCAAATTGCTTTCCAGAATTGTTAAATCAGTTCACAACTCCACCAACAATTCATTAGCATTCCAATTTGTCCACATCCTCTCCAGCATTTGTCATTTTCCACCTTTGCCATCTTAGCCAATCTGACTGGTGGGATGTGGTACCTCAGAGTTGTTTTGATTTGCATTTCTCTAATTAATAGTGATTTAGAGCATTTTTTTCATATGCTTATAGATATCTTTAATTTCTTCCTCTGAAAACTGCCTGTTCATATCCTTTGACCACTTGTCAATTGGGGAGTGACTTGTATACTTATAGATTTGACTCAATTCTCTATATATTTTAGAAATGAGGTCTTTATCAGAGACATTGGTTGTAAAAATTCTTTCCCAACTTTCCACTTTCCTCTTAATCTTGGTTACATTGGCTTTGTTGTTAAAGAATCTTTTCAATTTCATGTAAGCAAAATTATCCATTTTCATTTTATAATGCTCTCTAATTCTTGTTTGGTCATAAAGTTTTCCCCTCTCCACAAATCTGACAGGTAAACTAATCCTTCCTTTCCTGGATTACTTGCAGTATCAGCCTTTATACCTAGATCATGCAGCCATTTAGACTTGATTTTGGTATATGGTATTAGATAATGGTCTATGCCCAATTTCTGCCATATTATATTCCAGTTTTCCCAGCAATTTTTGTCAAATAGAGAGGTCTTTTCCCCAAAACTGAGGTCTTTGGTTTTTTTCAAACATTAGACTACTATAATCATTGACTTCTGAGTTTCATTTGCCCAGTCTATTCCATTGATCCACTGCTCTATTCCTCAGCCAGTACCAAGTAGTTTTGATGACTGCTGCTTTGTAATACAGATTTAAATCTGGTATAGCTAGGCTACCTTCCCTCACATTTCTTTTCATTAATTCCCTTGATATTCTAGACCTTTTGTTCTTCCAAATGAATTTTGTTACTACTTTTTCTAGCTCTCTATAGTAATTTTTTGGTAAATTAATTGTTATGGCACTAAATATGTAATTTAATTTAAGTAAAATTGTAATTTTTATTATATTAGTTTGACCCAGACATGAGCAATTGATGTTCTTCCAATTAGTTAGATCTGACTTTTTATTAGTTTGAAAAGTGTTTTTTAAGATGTGGAGTCAAGATGGTGGAATAGAAGCAGCACCTCCCCAGTGCTCTGGCTTCCACCTTCCCCAATCCATGTAAAAAGGGGGACTCTAAACAAACTCTGGAGCTGCAGAACCCACGAAATGACACAGAGAAGCTAACCTCCCGCTGAGAACAGCTTGGCAGGCCGGCAGGAATCGGCCACCGCAGCGCTCTGGGAGCCGAGCCCAGCCTCACAACAAGGCTTTAGCCCCAGGACGGGCCTGACCAGCTGCCACCAGAGGGACTCCACATCAGCAGCAGCTGTGGCCATTTTCAGATTTGTCAACACATAGATGCGAAGGACAAGGTGAGAGGTCAGTGCAGTCTGGACTTTGGGACCCAGTAAGTGGGAATGCATGGCTTTCACCCCCTGGGGTGAGAAGCCACTGAGAAGCCAGCACAGTCAGCCAGCACCACTTGGCAGCTTCAGCTCCTGGCCTGCAGAGTGTAGGGGGACCAAGCACCAGTCTGAGGGGTAATTGCTCTTGCTTTAACCTGCTTGGATCTGGATCACAGTCTAGGGTGGAGGTCCTGGGGTGTGTGTCTAGCTTGCCAGAGCATGTGGAGACCTCAGAGAGGGCACCCATCTAATACCTCCGGCAGCTGAGAAAACCCCAGTGTTTGGGACGAAAGTTCCCCTATCTGGTGGCATAGTCCTACCATGGCAAAAAAAGCCCAGGGGTCAAGGGACTGAAGTATTTAATTGGGGATTTTCAATTTGTTCTTTTTCTAGCTGTTTCAATTGCATGCCCAATTCATTGACTTCCCTTTTCTCTAATTTATTCATGTATGTACTCAGGGATATAAAAGTTCCCCTAAAACTGCCTTTGCTGCATCCCACAAATTTTGGTATGTTGTCTCGTTATTGTCATTCTCTTGAATGAAGTTGCTGATTGTTTCTGTAATTTCTTGTTTGACCCACTCCTTCTTTAGGATTAAATTGTTTAGTTTCCAAATAGTTTTTAGTCTATTTTTCCATGGCCCTTTATTGCATATGATTTTTATTGCATCATGGTCTGACAATTATGTATTTAATATTTCTGCCTTTCTGCACTGAATTGTGAGGTTTTTATGCCCTAGTATGTGGTTGATTTTTGTGTATATGCCGTATAGCGCTGAGATAAAGGTATATTCCTTTTTATCCCCTTTCAGTTTTCTCCAGAGATCTATCATATCTAGCCTCTCTAAAATCCTGTTCACCTCCTTAACTTCTTTCTTGTTTATTTTGAGGTTAGATTTATCAAGTTCAGAGAGGGGGAGATTAAGGTCCCCCACTAGTACAGTTTTGCTACCTGTCTCTTCATCTAAGTCCCTTAACTTCTCTGCTAGGAATTTGGACGCTATAACACTTGGTGCATATATGTCAAGTAATGATATTGCTTCATTCTCAATGGTACCTTTTAGCAGGATATAGTTTCCTTCCTTATCTCTTTTAATTAGATCTATTTTTGCTTTTGCTTTATCTTAGATAAGGACCGCTACCACTGCTTTTTTTTTTTCACTTTAGCTGAAGCACAATATATTCTCCTCCAGCCTTTTACTTTTACCCTGTGTGTATCCCCTTGTTTCAAATGTGTTTCTTATAGACAGCATATTATAGGAGTATGGTTTTTAATCCATTCTGATAACTGCCTTTGTTTTGTGGGAGAGTTCATCCCATTCAGATTCACAAGATTGATTACTATCTGTCCCTTTCCCTCCATCCTATTCCCTCTACTGTTTATGTTTTTGTTTCTTCCTTCTCCCTTCCCCTCCGAAGGGTTTTACTTTTGATCACTGCTTCCCTCAGTATGCCCTCCTTGTGACCCCCTCTTCTTTACCTACCCTTTCCTCTTGCTACCATTTCCTTCCCTTCTAGCCCCCCCCTTCTCATCCCTCCTTTACAGCTACTACTGCCTATAGGGCATAATGGATTTTTATAATTATCAGAGTATGTTATTTCCTCTTTGACTGCAAACCAATGAGAGTAAATTTCATACAGTGCTCCTCTCCCTCCCTCCTTTCCCTCTATTATAATGAGTTTTTGTATCTTTTGACCTTAGAATCTTAAACTTAATTGACTATGTTGATCCCTCTTTGAACCAGAACCAATGACAATAATGTTCAAATGATGTTCATCTCCCTCTCTCCTTCCCCTCTACTATAGTATGTCTTTGTGCCTCTTTGTATGGCATAATTTACCTTTTTCTCCCTCATCCTTTCCTGTTATCCCATTATCATCTCTTTGAACTTCTTAATAAGGTTTTTTTTCTTTTTATCATTAGATTAGTTAATTTATAACCACACCCTCTATCTATATATCCCTTTTAAAGTTCGTGATAATCATATAAATTTCAACATTGACACCTATCAGCTTCCCATACAGGGATGTAAGCGGTTTGTTATTATTGCATCCCAAGTTGTGTGTGTGTGTGTGTGTGTGTGTGTGTGTGTGCTTTCCTTGTTTACCTTTTTATATGATTCTTGAGTCTTGTAATTGGAGATCAAAATTTCCATTGTGCTTTAGCTCTTTCATACGGAAAGTCTGGAAGTCCCTTATTTCATTAAATAACCATCTCCTTACCTGAAAGATTATACTCAGTTTTGCTGGATAGTTGATCCTTGGTTGCTGTCCAAGCTCTTTTGTCTTACAAAATATCAAATTCCAATCCCTCCAATCTTTTAATGTAGAAGTTGCTAAGTCCTGTGTAATCCTGACTGTAGTTTCATGATATGTGAACTGTTTCTTTTTGCCTGCTTGCCATGTTTTCTCCTTAACCCTGTAATTCTGGAATTTAACTACTATATTTCTTGGAGTTATCAATTTGGGATCTCTTTCAGGAGGAGACCAGTGAATTCTTTTGATAACTATTATACTTTCAGATTCTAGAACTTCAAGACAGTTTTTTTTTTTTTTTTTGACAGTCTCTTGGAGGATGTTGTCCAGGCTTCTTTTTTCATCATGGCTTTCTGGTAGACCAATGATTCTTAGGTTATCTCTCCTGGATGTGTTCTCCAGATCAGTTGTTTTTCCAGTGTGATATTTTACACTTTCTTCCAATTTTTCAATCTTTATGTTTTGTTTGATTGACTCTTGGTGCATCATATAGTCCTGAGCTTCAATTTGACTGATTATAATTTTAAGTGAATAATTTTTTTTTGGTTAGTTGTTGAAGCTACTTTTTAGGGAAGTATTTTGTCCAGTTAGGTCACAAATTTTTACTTTTTAAGGATTTGTTTTCTTCATTGAGACATTTTTTTTTTCCAATTTGGTCACTGTAGATTTAAATTTATTTTCTACCTGTCTAATTTGGGTTTTTAATTCTTTCTTGAGCTCCTCCATGAATGTTTTTTGGGCTTGAGATGAGTTCATATTTCCTTCTGTGGTGTCAGGTGTGAGTATAGAGTCCATGTTGTCCTCTGTGTTTAGTTTTTCTTGCTCGCTATAATAAGCTCTTATCGAATTTTTTTGCCTTCCCCTTCTTCTCAGCTTGTTTCCTTCCCATTATACTTTCCTATTTCCTAATTTCTCAGGCTGGAAGCTAAGAGCCTGGTTATTGACTGTGTTCTCTAGCCTTTGGGTGTCTAGACTGAGGCTAAGGCCAGTATTTTCAGTGTTTCCTCTGAATTACCCTGAGGTTCACAAAGTAACCTATGGGGGAGGGGTGGTCTGGCACATCAGATTTCAACCTCTATGCCCCTGGGCTACAGCTCAAGCAGGCTCAGTACCTGGTGACCTGCGGCGCTGGTGTCTGCAGATTCCCCTGGTAGTGTTGTGGTCCACCTAGTCTTCTGTTGTTAGCACTTGCTGGCTCCAACCCCTGGGCTTTGGGGGCTCTTGCTGGTCAGGTGAGGCAGGGCTTGTTGGGGCCCCTCCTGCCCTTCAATTTAGACTCCTTACTGCCTCAGTTATACCCCTTCTCAGTGATTCCTAAGCCTGAGGCTATTTCCCCCATTTCAGAATTTTACTCTGGGTTGGACATTTATCTCTTGTTTTTCTAGGTCAGGGAGGGGAAATAGGAGCAGTTAGAGTTTACTTTGCCATCCTGGCCCCTGGAAAAAAAATATTTTTAAACTTCCAGGCTATGGACTGATAGCCCCAGGAGAAGCTGCTGTCTCTGCTATGGGCCCTGAACTTTCTCTTACCCAGGTTTGATGTATCCTCCTGTCCCATGGTGAGATGCTGATGAGAAGGCTGCGAATGTCCTTGGGGTGGGTGAGTCTGCTGGCTGGGGCTCCTTCTCTCTCTGCTGTAGTCTGCTCTCTCGTCCAGGCTGATACAGCCCCCCGCGTGCTCCCCACTCTCCCTGCCCCAACCCACATGGGCACTTTCCTAGGCTGGATTCTGCCACCCTCCATCTCTCATTGAATTCTGTCACTCTAAAATCCATTCAGATTCACTTTTTATAGTTTAGTGACAGGATTCTCAGAGAAGCTTTGAAAAGTTACTGCTTCTGTTCTGCCATCTTGGCTCCACCCCTATCCTCTGTATCTTTTGTAAAATAATTTGAAGGACTCATATGATACTGGGGGAATCAGACAAATGAAACGTTCTTACCTTTCTGGGAAGTCCTAGAAGAATGCTGATTATGGCCTTTTCAGTTGAGTGCTACTAAATATCAGATACATATAGGTTTTTTGAGACAAATCCAACTAAACTTTTAAAAGAAAAAATATTGACATGCCTAAAGTAACACTATTTTATCAGGATCCCCAATGATTAAGAAAGTTTTTGAGAAACAACCTCTTACTGATCCATGTTTTCACATGAAAACATAGGATGCAATCATATTGGTCAGTCATTTATATTATGTGATGAGTTCTTTTACAGAAGAAAACAGGAATCCCTTCCTCTTCCATTTCTGTTGTAAAAACACACCAAACACCAAGATTCAATTTAGACAAAGGATTTAAGTGTCTGAAAAGCTTGGAAGAGAGGCCTCCATTTCACATCTCAATTTAGAGAAAGAAAAAAATGAATTAATATCTTGTCAGGGTATAAGGAAAACAATCGTTAAAAAAACCCTCCTATTTCTATATATCAGGATATTTGGAATATTGTCAAAACTCCCTGCAATTTGGCCCAAGGGAAAAACACAATCTAACTTTAGAACTAATAAAACTATCTAGTTTATAAGTGGTCAGTCATTCAGGACAAAATATTTCAGAGGTTAAAATAAAATTTTAAATGAGGGGTGAGTGAAAGTGTTAAGAGAAGACAAGAAAATGTTCAAATATTTGTCAAGCCCTTACACAGGATTGTAGCTTCAGAGGTAAAAGACGCTTGAAGTCATCTAGCCAAACCCCCTCATTTTATAGATATGGAAACTGAGTCAGGGAGAGGATAAGTAATTTACTCAAGGTCACATAGGTAGTGTCAGAGATGGGTTTTGAGCTCAGATCCTCTAGAGTCAATGCTCTTTCAGACCTGTACTTTTTCCCTGACATGCTGTTAATTGACTTTAATTATTTTAATTATAACTTCCATTTGTATATTCTAACTGGCTTAATTACCGTATATATGTTCAATATATTGTCTTTGGTGCTTTGTTTCCTTGTCTTCCTAATAAACCTATTGAAGTAGAATTGTCTTTTGCTAAACTCCTTGCAACCTCTCAGTGTGTGGAATAAATTGCATGATCATGCATCTTGTATAAGAGTTAGCGTTTATGTCATTCTTCCTTTTTCTTCTCTATGACAGTAGACAGAATTTGTTTGTGGACTAGTGTTTTCTTTGTACTGACTTGTTCTTGGGATCCAAATGCATTAAATTTCTCCTCAATTTCTCCTCTCCTCTTTCTACCCAGTGAATCATCTTACTGATGTGATTCATGTAGAACTCCTGGACTCAAATTTTCCATTTCAGTCAATGGAGCGGGTGGCAAAGGAGACTGGTTCTTTATCTGTTTGCTTTTAATTGGTCAAACTCCATTTTCACTCCATATACATTTACTTGACAAAATCCTCAAGGCTAAAGACTGTGTTTAAGGCATTTTGCTAGACTCTGGAGGGTAAATGAAGAAAATGAAAAAAAAAATCATTTGTTTTCAAGGAGCTTAAAATCTAGCAAGGTTGCTGTGGTGTAGAATTGTATACATTCCTTTAAGACTAATCAAGTGACATCTCCTCTTAAAGGCTTTTCCTGTTCCCCCAGTTAGCTTCATCTCCTCCTCCCCTCCAAGGTTACTTTGCTTCAACATTGCATTTGTTTTGTATGAAACAAGTGAGTATCTCTGTCTCTCTCTGTCTCTCTCTCTGTGTGTCTGTCTCTGACTCTGTCTCTGTCTGTCTGTCTCTGTCTCTCTCTCTGTCTCTCTCTTCCCCCTTGCCCTCTTGCCTCCTTTCTCTCACATTGGAATGTAAGCTTTTCTTTTACTTTGTATTCCCAAAGCTTACCACAGTGCTTGGTAAATAGAAAACAATTAATAAATGAATATTGATTATTTTCTATTTTTGTTACCTCCTATTTACTTGCATAACACTAAATGACAAATTACCCAGAAGCCAGGCTCACTGCTACTCATAGGCAGAATAAGAAGCCATATGAAAATTGATAATTAAGAATTACAAAGGATTATGATTTTTATTTTATTGAAATTTTTATTTCCTTGTCTTAATTTTTATTATTTTGGGCTCAAGGTCATTCCTCCTGTAACTTTTGGTTAGCTAAAAGCCCATCTTCTATTAATATTAACCTTACCTGACCAAAACCTGACTCCTGGAATAATAATGTAAAATGAAGACAGTTTTGCATTCTTCCATAAAAGCCAAAAGGGAGTTTGAGCTCCCTAATGATTTAGCTATTTGTTCACTCCCCCAGTTAACTGACATCACTTTTCTTGGTTATCTTGATGACTTGTAAATATTCCCTCTCAACCAGTCTATTGTGAACCCTCTACATGTTGTTTAATCTGTAATCTGACTTAATTTACTTATAGAGTCTGTTTAACTCAGTTTGTTTCCTTAAGGGATATATGAGATTATGCCCTTGCTTAACTAAATTTGTTCAACTTTTATGACATTGAAGGGAGTATGAGATTATGAATCTGTCTTATCTTTAAATTTTATGGCCTAAGAGGAATGCACAAAATCGCAACATGTAAAACAATAATTTCTCTGTCACTATGATATAGTTTTGTTTATAAAAGGCCATGATAGAATTCAAATCATCATTCAACTTTATTTTTTGTTTTGTTTGAGAACTTAAGCATAATAAAACCTAGATTTTTACATCTATGATTTCTGAGTTGTAGAAGTATGCTTCAGCAGCATTTACATGCCACATAAACTAAAAATAAAAAAGATATTTCTCCCATAACACTTGTAAATATCTTCCTAATACTAAAACTGAAAATATCACCTTATCCCTGTAATTTAAAGATTTTCTTTAGAATGTCATTTTTAAGAGATAAATATGCTACTTGAGTAAGATTGATTATCATCAAAGATAAGAATTCTAAAAGAATGGGACTCAGAGTAGGTAAACTCCTATTGGGGAAGGGGTTTAAGAAGATGAGAAAGATTTAGTGTCTAGATTACTCAGTTACAGATAGCAGTCCAAGTATTTTCTATATTCAGGAAATCTGTTTTACCCTAAGTCATCCAAAGAGAGGCAAAAACATGGCTTGACCCTAAAATAGTTCACATTTCTAACATGGAAATAACTCCGTAAATACCAAACAATGCAACGTAAATAGAAAGCAATCTCAAAGTGAAGGCATTAACATTTGGGATTTGAGGAAGTGGGAATGGGACCATGATCAAAAAGACCTTTTTAAGAAGGTAAAATTCTGGTTAACACCTGAAGGCAAAAAAGGAAGACAGACTCAAGACATGAGGTGGTTCCCAGCATGAAGGGCAGGCAGTGAATTGGGAGATAGAGAACAGAGAAAGTATATTTTCCTAGGTGTTAGATTATACTGTGTGTAAAGGAGATTTGAGAGTAATGAGACAGGAAAGGTAGTGTTATAGGAGAAATATTTTCCTGTAGAGTTCATGTGATAGATTACTGCTGCCAAATAAACCTACCATAATGCAGAAATTATATAGGGATACAATAATATACGGTTAAAAACCTAGATTTTAAGGGTGGCTGGGTCGCTCATTGGGGGTGGTTAGGTGGCTCAGTAAATAGAGCACCATCCC
Source organism: Petaurus breviceps papuanus (assembly GCF_028583685.1). Taxonomy (NCBI): domain Eukaryota; kingdom Metazoa; phylum Chordata; class Mammalia; order Diprotodontia; family Petauridae; genus Petaurus; species Petaurus breviceps. The sequence goes on from NW_027187378.1 coordinate 18,728,092, forward strand.
TGGAGTCAGGAGCACCTGAGATCAAACCCGGCCTCAGACACAACACAAAAAATCTAGCTATGTGACTTGGGCAAATCACTTAACCCCAATTTCTCTACCTTCCCACATCCAAAAAGAAAAAAAAAGGTACATTTTATTAAGATTAATTAATGATAAATTCAGGAAGGAGAAAAATAACTCTGAGCCCAAATCAAGGTTCAGATCAAGCTACTTATAGGGAATAATTATGTCAGTGAGATACATAGTTTATTTTTAAATATTATTTATTTAACTTTTTTTAATGAAGAGTTCAAATCTCTCTCCCTTCCTCTCTCCATGCCCTTCTGCACTGAGAAGGCAAACAATATGATATGAATTATAGGTGTGAAATCATGCAAAATATGTTTTCATATTACTCATATTGCAAAAACAGGAAGAAAAAGTGAGAAAAATACATTTCAGTTTGCACTTGGATAGCATTTTTCATCATGAGTCCTTTAGAATTGTCTTGGATCATTGCATTGTTCAAAGCAGCTAAATCATTCAGAGTTGATCATCACTACAATATTCCTATGCCCATGTTTGTCTTGGTTGTGTCCACTTCACTTTGCATTAATTCATATAGATCTTCCCATGTTTTTCCCCCTGAAATCATCTATCTTGTCATTTCTTGGAGCACAATAGTACTCCAGAGAATCAAATGCCACAACTGATGAGTATACCCTCAATTTCCAACTCTTTGCCACCACTAATAGATTTGCTATAAATATTTTGTACACATAGTTCTTTTTTGTTTTCCTTTGATATCTTTGGGGTACAGATCTACTAGTAGTATAACTGGTTTAAAGGTTATGCATAGTTCCAAATTGTTCTCCAGAATAATTGGACCAGTTCACAACTCCACCAGCAGTTTATTAGTGCACCTACTTTCACTCATCCCCTTCAAATTTGTCATTTCTAAAAAAAACTATGAATTGGTACATCAGAGTTGTTTTAATTTGCATGTCTACAATCAATAGTGATTTAGAGCATTTTTTATATGACCATAGTTATTATTTCTTCTCAAAACTTCCTTTTCATATTCTTTAATCATCTACCAGTTATTATGTCTCTTATTTTCTTCAGTAGGACTCAGTTCCCTAGATATTTTGGAAATGAAGCCTTTATTAGAGAAACATGCTGTTATTTTTTTGATATTGTTTCATTGTCTATCATACTTTCTAGCAAAATATATTTTCTCTAATCATCTATTTTAATTAGGCCTATTTTTCCTGTTGGTTTGTTTAAGGTCATTATTGCTATCCCTGTTTTTTTTTTTCACTTCTGCTATAGCATAATAGATTTTGCTTCAGCCCCTTGTTTTCACTGTGTGTCTTTCTGTTTCAAATATGTCTCTTGTAAACATGTTGAACTGCTTTCTAATACATTCTGCTATTAACTTCCATTTTATGGATGAGCTTATCCCATTCACATTCACAGTTATGATTACTATCTATGCATTTATCTCCTTCCAATTTTCTTCTGTTTGTTCTTCTCTCTATTTTGTAGCTCTTCAAAACTCTGTGTTATTTCTGATGCTTGCTTCTATTAATCTGCCCTTCTTTCTTATCTTACTCCCTCACCTCTTGCTCCTTTCCTTTTCCCCTCCTATTTGGTAGGGTATATTTATATAACTAATCGAGTGTGTGTATACACAAACACACATATCTATATTCTAATGAGAGTAAGGTTCAAGCATTACCTGTCACCATTTTCTTTTTCCCCTCCATGGCAAAAATTCTTTCTTGTGTGCCTCTTTTACATGGGAAATTTTTTTCCCATTTGTAAAGCCAAGCATGAGCAGCTTTCCAGAGGACTGCTGCTATGAACAGCTTCAAGATTCTGAATACACAGTATAGTGAACTCTCTATTTATTCAGTAATAAAGTAAGACAAAACATTCACAGAAATCAATGTACATTGTCCACAATGTTATGGCATAAGAAATTATCACTAAAGCAGCTACATAGTTTTCACCAAAGTGGTCACCTAGTTTTAAACAAAGTACATTCATTTAGTAACTCAATAATTTAGTAAGTCCTTAATTCAATCATGCTTAAGGAGACTTAATGGACACAAAGGTCAAAGTTCTCCATCCCTAGGTCACATTGTCTTAATCTCTTCTATAAAAAAGTCTTCATTCAGAGGCAGAGCCAAGATGGCATAGTAGAAGCACAAACTTGGCATGAACTCCAGCTCCAATCACTTCCAATACATGTAAAAAAGGACACTAAACAAACTGTGGATCTATAGAACCCACAAAAAGACAGAGAGAAACAAATCCTCCAGTGAAGAAAACCTGGCAGGTGGATGGAAAGGGTCTATCACACTCAGCTGGAAGCCAGGCATAGTCCTACATGAGCCACGCAGTTCTGGCTCCAGGGCAGCCCCAAACAGCAGCAGCCAGAGCAGAGTTCAGGACAGTGAATCACCAGCAGCTGTGGTGGTTTCCAGATTTCTTAACCCATAAATGCCATAGACAAAGTAAAAGGTCAGTGTGGAACTCTGTTGGGATAAGGGGGAACCGAAGAGCATGGTCTGGCCCCTGACACTGGGGCAAGAATTGGCGGCAGCGTGGCAGCTGTGCAGCCCCACCACATGGCTGCCTCAGGAGCTCCTGGCCTGCAGATAATAGGGGGACCAAGCACACATTTAGCTGGTAATCACTCTTGCTTTAACCTGCTTGGATGTGGATTGCGGTCTTGGGTGGCAGTCCTGGGATGTATGGAGAGTGAGCCAGAAATTGTGGGGGCTATACAGAGGGTGCTCTCCTAATAGCTCTAGAAGCTGCAAAAACCCCAGTGATTTGAGACAAAGATCTCTCCATTCTGTAAGCAGAGTTCTACTGTGGCAAAGAGCACAAAACTCAAGTAATTGGCCAGCAATATGAACAAGCAGAGGAAGCACAAACAGACCATACAATCCTCTTTTGGGGCCAAAAAGATCAAGATGTGGAGTGGTGTAATAGTAATGAAATTTAAAGATTCCCCTGTATTGGCTTGGCTTTTGGTTTGATTGTGTTAAAACCCAGAGCTTGTTAATCCCACTTGTGGAATGGACTTGTTGACATGAAAAGAGAGTTCTGAACTGGGAGGAGCTGGTGATGTAGATTTGGAGAGACACAAGAGAGAGGCAGAAGAACTTTTTGGAAGCAGCACTTGTGGAGGCAGAGAGAGACTGAGAAGATTGCTGAGGGCCACTTTGAGTTGCCCAGGACTTTTGAGACCTGCCACCCAGAGCTGCCAAGGACTGAGGAGACATGGTTGTTATGCTGGTACTTTGTCTGTCTGTTTTGATGTTGTTTTGCCAGATTTTTCCATTGGTGAAAGACAGTCCTGTTGTTGCAGAAGTGTTGGAACCTTGCTGTTGGTTCCGAGTTACTGAGACTCTTCTGCAGACAGAGAGTAAATACTGTCCACTGGTGAAGAACAGTGCTGTTGTTGCAGAATTCATGGAACTTTGCTGTTCGTTCAGAGTTACTGAGACTGTTCTGCAGACAGAGAGTGAATACTGTCCACTAGTGAAGGACGGTGCTGTTGTTGCAGAAGTCTTGGAACCTTGCTGTTGTTCAGAAGCCCTTAAGAAGTATTTTCTTGTTGTATGTTTACAGAAATACTGGAAGAGGGTTTTGCTAATGTTTTCAGGGGTCCTAGGACTGTTCTGCGGACAGAGAATGAATTAATGAAGAGACTGGCAATGTATCTTGTGGCCTTGCTAAGCTTTGTCTCCCCAGGAACAAAGATTGCTGAGAACTTGCCTCCTGTCAAGATGAAGAAAAGACCTCCATTTGGGTATTAAGTGCTGTGTTTAAGTTTGTTGTAACTCAGGGGTAGATTCAATTGTGATCCAAGAGTGGGGAACTTTTGACCTTATTGTGCTCTATGATTGAACAAATGAATGCATTTTACTTATGATTGGAAACTAATCTCCATTTGAGAACAGGGGCTTTGTGATGGACTAAATGAAGGTACAGCCTAGGGGTGGAGTAGTATTTAGATGAGGAACTTTGTCATTGATTAAATGAGTGTAATGTCCTGGGGCGAGGTAGTACTTGGAGATTATTTAATCACACTTAGTAAATGCTGTATTTTGAATGATGTCATATTTTGATCTCTGTTCTTAATTTTTCACTGAATAAAATGGAGAGAACCTATGGTGGTATTTTGAACCTTGGGAAGTTGCCTTTGCTTGGCATTACATTACAAGTGGGAGGAAGAAAATGAAGGCAGAACTCCTGCTTCAAAAGCCTACAAGCAAAATATGGACTGATTACAGGCCATGGAGGAGCTCAAGAAGGATTTTGAAAATCAAGTAAGAGAAATAGAAGAAAAATTGGGAAGAGAAATGAGAATTATGCAAGAAAATCATGAAAAGCAAGTAAACAGCCTGCTAAAGGAGACCCAAAAATACACTGAAGAAAATAACACCTTAAAAATAGAGTAACTCAAATGACAAAAGAGGCTCAAAAATCCTATGAGGAGAATAATGCCTTAAAAAGTCAAATTTGCCAGATGGAAAAGGAATTTCAAAAACTCACTGAAGAGAATAAATCCTTCAAAATAAGATTGGAGCAATTGGAAGCTAATCACTTGATGAGAAATCAAGATACTATAAAACAGATCCCAACAAATGAAAATATAGAAGGCAATGTGAAATATCTCATTGGAAAAATCACAGACCTGGAAAATAGATACAGGAGGGATCATTTAAAAATTATTGGACAACCTGAAGGCCATGATCAAAAAAAGAGCCTAAACATCATCCTTCAAGAAATTCTCAAGGAAAATTTCCCTGATATTCTAAAACAAGAGGGCAAAGTAGAAATTGTAAGAATTCACTGATTGCACCTTTTTTTTGCTTCTTGGTGGGGCAGTCGGGGTTAAGTGACTTGCCCAAGGTCACACAGCTACTTTTTGTGTGCATGTGTGTGTGTTAAGTGTCTGAAGCTGGATTTCAACTCAGGTACTCCTGACTCTAAGGCTGGTGCTCTATTGACTTCACCACTCATTGATCACTTCTTGAAAAAAAGATCCCAAAAAGAAAACTCATCAGAATATTATAGCCAAATCCGAGAGTTTCCAGGTCAAGGAGAAAATTCTGCAAGCAGTCAAGAAGAAACAATTTGAGTATTGTGGAAACACAATCAGGATAACACAAGACGTAGAAGCTTCTACATTAAGTGATCAGATGGCTTGGAATATGATATTCTGGAGGTCAAAGTAGCTAGGACTAAAACCATGAATCACCTACCCAGCAAAACTGATTATAATGTTACAAGGTAAAATATGATCATTTAATGTAATTGAGGATTTTCAAGTATTCTTGATGAAAGAACAAAAGCTGAACAGAAAATTTGGCTTTCAAATACAAGAAGCAAGAGAAGCATGAGTAAGTAAACAAGAAAAAGGAATCATAAGGAGCTTATTAAAGTTGAACTATTTACATTTCTGCATGGAAAAATGATGACTGTAACTCATAAGACTTTTCTCAGCTTGAGGATAGTTGAAGGGAATATGTATGTATGTATGTATATATATATATATATATATGTGTGTGTGTGTGTGTGTGTGTGTGCATGTGTATGTGTGTATAAATATATATGTGTATACATATGTGTGAATGTGAGCATATGTATGTTCATATATACATAGACAGAGGGCATGGGATGAATTGAATATGAAGGGATGATATATAAAAAATGAAATTAAGAGGTGAGAGAGGAATTAATTGGGAGAAGGAGAAAGGGAGAGATAGATTAGGGTAAATTATCTCATATAAAAGAGTCTAGAGGAAACTGTTACAATTGTGGGGAAGAGCAGGAAGGTTAAAGGGAATGGGACAACCTTATTCTCATTGAATTTGGCTTAAGGAGGGGATAACATACACATTCTATTGGGTATCTTACCCTACAGGAAAAGAGTGGGTAGGGGTTAAGAGGGGGGCTGGTAGAAGGGAGCAAAGATTTGAGGAGAGGGTAGTTAGCAACAAACCTTTTTGAAAAGTGATAGGGTCAAAAGAGAAAATAGAATAAGTGGGGGGCAGGATAGGATGGAGGGAAATATAATTAGTCTTTCACAGTATAACTACTATGGAAATGATTTGGGTAACTACACATGTACAACCTATATTGAATTGCTTATCTTCCCAGTGGGGTGGGTGAAGAAGGAAGAAGGGAAAAAATCTGGAACTCAAAGTTTTAAAAACAAATGTTTAAAAATATAAATAAAATTTAAAAAAAATTAAAAAGGGGGAAAAAGTCTTCTTTCTTCTGAATTGGAGAAGTCCTTAACTCAATAATCTAAATGTAAAGGTAAAAGTTCTCCACCCCTAGGCCACAGTAAATCATGAGCTTCTCAACTTCATTTTAAATACCCAAGGAAAAGGCTTTTCATCTTGACTTGAGGCAGGCTCTTAGCTTCCATGGTTCCTCTTCCATTTCCCAGCTCCTGCCTGAATCTATCCAACTGTCACTTGAGTTCAAAGAGAGACAGCTCACAGTTTCTTGTCCAGCAACTTGTGCAGTTCCTGTTCCATATTGAAGCTCATAGTATCTAGTCCACCTCAAGTCCTTCACAGTTTCTGTTCCTGGGAAGACAAAGCTTAACAGAGCTAAAACAATATTCTTACACATTTCCTCATCAATTCACTTTCTGATTGTGAAATCAATAAAGACCCAACAATAAGGTCTGAGGAAGCAACACAAATCATCAGTATAGTCCCAGGACCTCTGAAAACATCAGTAAGACCCTCTTCCAGGATTTCTGTAAACATACAATAAGAAAATCCTCTTTCAGGGCTTCTGAACTAGCAGTAAGGTCCCAGGCTTCTGTAACAACAGCAAAGGCCTCTATCAGCAGACAAATCTGACAAAGTAACAACAAAACAGATGGATGAATTACCAGCACCACAGCCATGCTTCCTCCCAGTTTTCCTCTCTTCTCATTTCTCAGTTGTTCTTCATTCTCTTCTCAGTTATTCTCAGTTCTCAGTTCAGTTCTCAGTTCTCTGTTCTGCCACCACAAGTTCTGTTCTCCATTCTGTTCTCAATTCATAGTAATTCTCAGAAGTTCTCAGGATCCTAGCTTTTCTCGCTCTCTCAGCAATTTTGGCTCTCTAGTTTGGGCTTTTCCTCATATATGGTATTAAAATTGAGGGGAAGATATTTATATATCATAAAAATACCCAAGGTTTGGCATCAGGGTAATTTTTCCACAAATAAAATCTCTTGGGATATTTTAAAGATCTTGTACATGCTATATTCCCTTCTCATTCACTTTCTTATCTCAAGGAAGTCAAAAGTCTTCTCTTCTAATTTCATGAATTTAGCAAGGTGAGATTAATATTAATAGGTAACAGGCTTCATTTAGCCAAATGTTCCAGGAAGAATGGCCTAATAAAGTTTAATAAGAGGAACTTTTTTAAAAAATCTCATCCCCATAGGAAAGGGCCAAGTGTGAAAGCATTTCAATTGAAAAAGAGAATATTTTAATGTTCTTTACTAAAAGAAAAAAAGAGTTGTTCAGGAGCACCGGGATCGGTTCTGGCCTCAGATACTTAACACCCACACACACACACACAAACAAACAAAACCTTGAGCAAGTTACTTAACCCCAATTGCTTTAAAAAAAAGAAAGAAAGAAAAAGAGATTGAGTCAAGTATGACATTGTCATACTTTTGCTTCAGGAAGATCACTTTTATAGTCATATAGAAGAAGTATTGGACTAATAAGAGATTTGAAGCAGGGAGAGTATTTATTTTTGTAAATGGTAATTTTTTTCAAATTACAAGTAAAGCTATTTTTTGACATTCATTTTAAATAAGATTTTAAGTTCCAGATTTTTTCTCTCTTCTTCCTCTCACCCCTCCCCAACATGGCAAGCAATCTGATATAAGTTATACATATGCAAACATATTAAGAATATTTCCACATTAGTCATGTTGTAGAAAAAAAGCATCAGAATGAAATGGAAAAACCATGAGTAATAAAAAAGAGAAAATAGTATGCTTTGAGCTGCATTCAGACTCCAAATTTCTTTCTCTAGATGGGGACAGAATTTTCCATCATTAGTCTTTTGGAATTGTCTTGGATCATTGTATTACTGATAAGAGCTAAGTCTATCATCATTCATCATCACACAATGTTGCTGTTACTGTATACAATGTTCTCCTAGTTCTGCTCACTTCACCCAGCATCAGTTCATGTAAGTTCATTTTTTTTCTGAAATCTGCCTTCTCACCATTTTTTATAGAACAATATTCCATTACATCCATATACCACAACTTGTTTAGTCATTCCCCAATTGATAAGCATTCCCTTAATTTCCAGTTCTTTGCCATCACAAAAAGATCTGCTATAAATATTCTAACAAATAGATTTTTTCCCCTTTTTATGATCTCTTTGGGATACAAACCTAGTAGTTGCATTGCTGGATCAAAGGGTATGCACAGCTTGATTGCTCTTTGGGCATAATTCTAAATTGCTCTCCCGATTGTTTACATCTGTTAACAACTTTTTCTAACAATACATTACTGTCCCAATTCTCCCACATCTTTTCCAACTTTTATCATTTTCCTTTTCCATTATATTAGCCAATCTAATATGGGTGGTATCTCAGAGTTGTTTTAATTAGCATTTCTCCAATCAATTGTGATTAAAGAATTTTTTTCATATGACTAGAGACAGCTTTAATTTACTTCTCTGAAAATTGCCTGTTCATATCATTTGATCATTTATCAAATGGACAATGATATGCATACTTACAAATTTGACTCAGTTCTCTACATATTTTAGAAATGATGCTTTTATCAGGACCACTAGCTATAAAAATTGTTTCCCAGATTTCTGCTTTGTTTCTACTCTTGGTTATTTTGGGGGTTTTGGTGCAAAAAAAAACATTTTTTTTAATTTAATGTAGTTAAAATCCTTTTTGAATTTTATAATTCTCTCTTTCTCTTGTTTGGTCATAAATTCTTTCCTTTTCCATGGATCTGACAGGTAAACTATTCCTTTCTCTCCAATTTGCTCTATGGTATCATCCTTTATGTCTAAAACATGAATCCATTTTTAACCTTCTCTTGGAATATACTGTGAGATGTGGGCCTATGCCTCATTTCTGCCATAACATTTTCCAGGTTTCCGAAGAACTTTTGTCAAATAGTGAGTAAACACCCCCAAAGCTGAAGTCTTTGGCTTTGTTAAACAGTAGATTACTCTAGGCATTAACTACTGTGCGTTGTGTGCCTAATCTGTTCCTCTGATCCATCACTCTGTTTCTTAGCCAGTGCTGAATAGTTTCAAATATTATCCCTTTGTAGTATAGCTTTAGATCTGGGATGGCCAGGCCACCTTCCTTTGCATTTTTTTTTTCATTATTTCCCTTGATATTCTGGACCTTTTGTCCTTCCAGATGAATTTTGTTAATATGTTTTCTAGTTCTGTGAAATAATTTTTGGTAGTTTGATTGGTATAGCACTGAATATGCAATTTAGGTAGAAATGTCATTTTTTTATTTTATTAGCTCAGCCTCCCCATGAACAACTGATATTTTCTCAATTATTTAGATCTTATTTTATTTGTATGAAAATTGTTTTGTAATAGTGTTCATATAATTACCAAGTTTGTCTTGGCAGGTACACTACCAAATATTTTGTATTGTCTATAGTTATGTTAAATAGAATTTTTCTTTCTATCTCTTGATGTTGGACTTTGTTGGTAATGTATAAAATTGCTGATGATTTATGTTTATTTTATGTCCTGCAACTTTGTTTAAGATGTTAATTATTTTAAATATCTTTTTAGTTGATTTTCTAGTATCCTCTAAGTATATCATATCATCTGCAGAGAGTGAGAGTTTTGTTTCATTGCCTATTCTAATTCCTTCAATTTATTTTTCTTCTTTTATTGTTAAAGCTAACATTCCTAGTACAATATTGAATAATAGTGGTGAAAATGGGCATCATTGTTTCACCCCAAACTTATTGGAAATGCTTCTAGCTTATCCCTATTGCAGATAACAGTTGGTGGTGGCTTCAGAGAGATAATATTTATCATTTTAAGGAAAACTCCAGTTATTCTTCTGTTCTCTATTGTTTTTAATAGCAATGGGTGCTGTATTTTGTCGAAAGGTTTTTTGGTATCTATTAAGATACTTTATGATTTCTGTTGGTTTTGTTATCAATATGGTTAATTATGCTGATAATTTTCCTAATATTGAAGCAGCTCTGCATTCTTGGTATATATCTCAAATGGTCACTGTGTATTATCCTCATGATAATTTGCTGTAATCTCTTTACTAATATGTTATTTGGTTTTTTGCACCTATATACATTAGGTGCAAAATTAGGGAAATTGTTCTATAGGGAGACTAATTAAACAGTTATACAAGTTTCTCTGATAAAGGTCTAATTTCCAATAGAAACTAATTCAAATTTTAGTGACCTGCATTTCTGTGTAATTTTTGACACCACTAGCCTACAGGATTTGATTTACCACTATTGTAGTACTTGACTTTGCAAAATATATCTATATGTTCTTGGCAACCATACTGGAGTGACTGGCCATTTCCCTCTCCAGTTCATTCTACAGATGAGGAAACTGAGGGAAACAAAGTTAAGTGACTTCTCAAGAGGCACATAGCTAATAAGTATCTGAGATCAGATTTGAACTCAGGAAGATGAGTCTTTCTGACTCCAGACTTAGAACCCTATCCACTGTGTCACCTAGCTGCTGCACAACGTATCTAACTGACCCCAGACTGTGCTTCACATTCAATCAAGTAATTCATGCAGGCCATCCTTCCATTTCCCTTACTCACATGTCTACCATCACCCAATTACATCTCTTGTTCTACACACAATAATCAAATCAACATTGCTTTTAGAGGCAAGTCATTATTCATGTTACTCCCCAGACCAAACTCTGTTCCCAGACAGTAACTCTTTATATTTGTCTCATCTGTTAAAATGAGTTTCTTTTAAATAAGTAATGCCAAGTCTATACACTGAAGAAATGAAAGGAAGAACTAAGGGGTGACTAGGTGGTGCAGTGAATAGAGCACTGGCCCTGGTGTCAGGAGGACCTGAGTTCAAATACAGCCATAGACACAACACAAAAACTAGCCATGTGACCTTGGGCAAGTCACTTAACCCCAATTGCCCTCCAGAAAAGAAAAATAAAGAAAGAACGAAAAGTCCTTTTATGTATAAAAATTTGTAGCAACTTTTTCATGGTGACAAAGAACTAGAAATTAAGGTGGTGCCCATCAACTGGAGAATGACTGAAGAAATTAGGAGATATATATATATATATATATATATATATATATATATATATATATATATATGGATATAATGGAATGCTATTGTGTTGCAAGAGATTATGAAAGAGATGATTTCAGAAAAATTTTGGAAGACTTGTATGGACCAATACAGAAGAGAGAAGAACCAGAAGAAAAATTTAAACTGTAACAATATTGTAATAACAGACATTTGTTCAAACTCACATTACAGAAAACCCTCATGACTTTGTATCCTTTTCGTATCATCTACATTTCCTAATATATACCTTTTTCTGCACACCAGAAGACTTTTTTTTAGCAAAGGATATGAGGAGATTAAAAAAAAAACACATCAGCAAAACTAAGAAAAATATCAAAAATTTTTATTGTATACAGTATTCTCTATTAACAGTTTTCTCTTTTCTGTAAAAAAAAGTAGGTGAATTGCCTTCTCATATCCTTTCCTTGTGGCCAAGCTTAACCATTATAGTTTTGTAGTATTAAGTACTTCAAAAATGGCTTTACTCAAAACAACCCTGTGATATAGGTAGAAAATATGATTTTCCTTATTTTACAATTTGGAAACAAACTGATGGATCTGATGTTTTGACACTTGTCCATATTTCTAATCATCTAAAGTTTGCATAAACCTTAATCTTCCAAGTTAAGGTTGCTCTGCCCTATCCCTTAACCCCATGCACAGATCCCTGATTGAAGCAGTTCCAATTTCACTCTGATAATAGATGCAGAGAAAACATTCAGAAATACCAGGAGACAACAGCGGAGGCAGGGGCAAGAGGGAGTCACTATGTAATTTTCCCCAGAGCCTTGTTTACAGTTGACCAAATTGGCAGTGCATAGAAATCTAGCCCTAGCTCTGCAATTAAACCTAACACTCACAAATTCTGGGGCTTTGTGCATGTGGATGCATCTGATTTCTCCTCCCTGATGATGATGGCTATGCCAACACTTTATCTGTACTTCCCTCCATGGAAGCCAGGCAGAACACTTGATCAGATTAGGAAGTGATTATTGGGGGATGTGGTGGTTAGTGAGTTAATTGAATTATAATTCTGTTCAGTGGGGCCCAGATTTTAAAAGACAGAGTTTTTGTGTTTGAACCATAATCCCTACTCTAGTTGAAAATCTGGCCTTCTGTGAATGTTGTAAATTCAGAATCTATGAGCTTTCAGGGATTGATGCCAAAGCCATAATATTAAGTTAACACTAGATCAATTCAATCTTTAAAAAGTCAATGTTAGGTAGTTGCTGTAAGACTCACAAGAATAAATTTCAAGGCTTAGCTCTGTTCTTGGTGCACTGCAGGTGAGCTGCCTTGTTAACCCCTCTAGACCTCTCTCTCTTTCTCACAAAAAGCATAATACTCTTGTATGTCTCTCAGCATTTTAAGTAATAGCAAACAGTTTCAGGGATAATGCAAAAATGAATGCATTCATCCTAGTGGATTGGGCAGAAAAAAGAAGGGATAAGATAGAGACTACATTATTATTCACCCATACAGGGATTAGTCAATCAAGTGAAAATATTTGAAATACAAGTGTCTACAGAGTACTATGTTGAGTGCTGTGGGAAGTAGTGAGAAGCATAAGACCTGTCCTCAAAAAGTTTCCAGTCTGATTAGGTTTATAATATGCGTAGACATAAAAGTAACCATATAAGGTAATATATGCCAAACAAGATTCATAATAAATAATAATCAATTTAGCAAAATAAGAACTATAAGAATTCAGAGAAGAAAGGCATCATTTGGGGCCAGTATGATCAGAAAAACTTCAAAGAAGCTCTGGGAATTGAGGTGGGCCTTGAAGGATTCAACTAGGCAGACAAAGAGGAAAAGCCTTCTCTCTGCTCTTAGCCATGTACACTGGGGCAAGTGTGATAGTAATGGCAATTAAAGATTCCCCTGTATTGGCTTGGTTTTCAAATTGATTGTGTTAAAACCCAGAGCTTGTTAATCCCACCTGTGGGATGGACTTGTTGATGTGAAAAGAGAGTCCTGAACTGGGAGGAGCTGGTGACGTAGATTTGGAGAGACAAGAGAGAGGCAGAAGAACTTTTTTGGAAGCAGCACCTTGTGGAGGCAGAGAGAGAGACAGAGAGCATTGCTGAGTGCCACTTTGAATTGCTTTGGACTTTTGAGACCTGCCCCCTGAGCTGCCAAGGACTGAGGAGACATGGCTGTTTTGCTGGTACTTTGTCCGTCTGTTTTGATGTTGTTTTGCCAGATTTGTCCACTGGTGAAAGACAGTCCTGTTGAAGAAGTCCTGGAACCTGGCTGCTGGCTAAGAGATCCTGAGACTGTACTGCAGACAGAGAGTGAATACTGTCCACTGGTGAAGGACAGTGCTGTTGTTGCAGGGGTCTGGGAACATTTCTGTTGGTTCAGAAGCCCTGAAGAAGGATTTTCTTGTTGTATGTTTACAGAAATCCTGGGAGAGGGTTTTGCTAATGTTTTCAGGGGTTCTAGGACTGTCCTACAGACAGAGGATGAATTAATGAAGGGACTGGCAATGTATCTTGTGGCCTTGCTAAGCCTTGTCTCTCCAGGAACTAAGATTGCTGAGAACTTGCCTTGTGTCAAGATGAAGAAAAGACCTCCATTTGGGTATTAAGTGCTGTGCTTAAACTTGATGTAACTCTGGGGTAGATTCAATTGTGATCCAGGGGTGGGGAACTTTTGACCTTTTTGTGCTCTGTGATTGAACAAAATGAAGGTATAGCCTAGGGGTGGAGAAGTATTTAGAACAGGGACTTTGTAATTGATTGAATGATTGGAAGGTCCTGGGGTGGGGTAGTACTTGGAGATTATTTAATCACACTTAGTAAATGCTGTATTTTGAATGATGTCATGTTTTGACCTTCTCTGTTCTTGGTTTGTCACTGAATAAAATGGAGAGCACCTATGCTGGTATTCTGAACCTTGGGAAGTTGCCTTTCCTTGGTGTTACAGTACAGCAAGTCATCTAACTAGTTTGAGCTTCAGCTTGAAATATATGGATAATAATAGTGCCTCCTTCACAGAACTATTGTGAAGATCAAATGATATACTGAATGGAAAGTGCTTCCTAAATCATAAAATTCTATTGAAGTATGAACTATTATTATTGTTGTAAAAGAAAAATTAATAACTCACATTTTGTAGCATTTTTGCAAATAGATAATACTCATGTGATTTTATTTGTAAAGAGGTCATCCAAATGGGGAAACTACCACTATTGGTGTAGGTTGACAACTTTTTTCTGTAACTTGTAGTTTAAAGAGTTATCCAGAATATTGAGAGGTTAAGTGACTTGGACAGGATCACATAGCCAGTATGTGTCAAACTTGAACTCAGATCTTCCTTGCTGCAGATTCCCTAGTCACTATTCCAGGTTTCAAAATGCTGCTGCTAATAATAGCCCCATGATATAAGTAGTACAAGTATTTTTAGTGTTTTTATTTTCCAGATGGGAAAAATTCAGCTGAGAGAACTGACATGACATTAATAATCACACAGTCAGTAGATATCTCTGCATAATCACGAAATGTGGGCAACATCCATATCAAGATGAGTGAGTGTTAGTCAAGATTTTGAAGTTGCAGAAATCAGTCATTTCTCCTATTTAGCCATTGTGCTGACTAGGATATTTGCTTTTGGACTTAAAGTGGTTAGATTGGGCAAAGAGGCATAGAAGGAGGATGCAGAAAAAGTGGAAGAATCCAAGAGTCATGTTCCTGTTCCTAGTTCTTCCCTCATTCTTCCCCTCTCTCTTGTATTCAGCCCTGCTAGCCATACTGACTTAGTTCCTTTTGTGTACCAATACAGTGTAGGGTCATTAATTTTGAGTTGGAATGGACTTTAGTCCTCTCTTCTCATTTTGTAGAACCAAAGCCAGGAGATGGCAAGTGACTTGTCCAAAGTCTCACAGGTAGGAAGTATAAAAACTAGTATTCAAACTCAGATTATCCTCTGACTGGATCTAAACATTTGTCTCCCAACAGCCAGCACTGCTAAACTTGTATGGTAGATTGCTCCAGGAAAAGATGAACAGTTGCCTAAGGCTAATATGAAGGAAGGTGAAAAAATACAAAAGAAAAATGAAAAAAAAATAGATTAAAAATCTCACCAATACTTTTATATGAAGAGGTAAAACAAATTAACAGAAATAATCAGAATTTTATCACATAACTTTTCCTTCTTTAAGGCAGCTTAAGAAATGAAATTTATTTCCAGTGGGGTTTTGAATTCTGTTAGATTTGCTATGTTGATATTTTTGAGTGTGACTTTATTTATTCCTTTGATTTTGATGTAACAATGAAATTTTCACCAGCAAGTCTTTATTTTGGAGAGAGAGTAGAGAAAAAAGAGGGAAAGAGGAAAAATAATTTTAATTCAAATCTGGATGTCTGGCACCCAGTCCCAGAATAAAAAAAAGAGTAGTCAATATCATGGAGTTTTCTTGTAAAATCCCATTGGGACAACAAAAAGACCTGATTCTCCATGATTATACTCAGCTGAAAAGCTAAGGCAGCTCACTGGGGAAGAAAAGCCTCAGGCAGCATCCATGGGAATCTTTTGATTGCCATAGGATAAGAAGTGGCTTGAAATCTTCTGGTGTTATAGAATATAGAAAAGGGTTAATGGGAAAAGTTCACTGTTGTTAAGAAAGTTTTAAAACACAGTAGGATACATTTAAAAGAAGTTAGCAATGCCTTCTGGTAATAGAAGGGAACCAAGACTGGGTCAGATATAGAGCACTTGTATAATTGGAACAGCAAAACTTTTTTTTTTCTCCTGTTGGCTCTTTTCATGTTAGTAGTGCTTATTTTTTGTCCTTCTTTCATGGAAGAACGTAACTCTCTTATGTATAAAATGTCTACATGAATAAATGAAATTATTTTAGGTCTTGATTTACTCTACACATTCTCTTCTGTGAATTTCTTTAGCACTTATATGTGCTATCATACAGATTAGAAACTGAATGTAGTAAATAAACTTCTCTTTTTTAAATGTGTCTGATCTTCTCAAGAGGATAACAAAAACCGCAAGGGTAAGTACCTTGTCTTATTATTTTGGGGGGTTATCCTTCCTGTTCCTAGCACAATATGTTCTGACTGCTCCTAGAAAGTAGTGGAGAAAATACTGATGACTTGGTATTGTGGCTTCTCCAGCATGTGGAAAGAGAAATTCACCACCAATGAAACTCCAGGATCCATCCAACCCACCTACTGGAGGTTTTTCTGTGCTAGATCCTTGGTGAGGGCTTATGATGTCAGTCTCACAAGCACTGTGGGATTGAACCTAGAGTGAATGTAAGCAGAACATCAAACTAATAAGAAGACATGAATGCAGATTTATTGACATTTCCACACCTGAAGTCAGCTAGGTGGCATGTTCATAGAACAAAGAACTTGGTGTCAGAAAGACCTAAGTTTGAGTACAGCCTTAGACACTCCCTACTCTTTGACCATGGGTATATGGTTTGAATTCCCTCTATCCCTGCTTCAGTGTGTTTTTTTTTTAATCTATAAAATAGGGATAATAATAGTACCTCCCCAGATAAAATGTGCAAAATGCTTTGCAAACCTTAAGGCCTTTTTAAGTGCTAACGATGATGATGATGATGATGATGATGATGATGATGATGATGATGATGATGATGATGTGATTTGCCCAATATAGGATATCTCTGAGGTAGGAAAGGCAACAATTATTCTCTATAAATGAGGACACTGATGAGAGGGGAAGAGACCTTTCCAGAATCACATAGGAAGTGGCAGAATTTAAGTCTTTTCTGAATCCAGGGTCACCTCTACCATACCACACTGCTTCTCATTTATTTCTGATAAGATAATATCAATTTTGTTCCACAATGGCCACATGTCAACTTTAGTCAGTAAGATATTTGCTGAGGTTTATTACAACTCATGTTTGAAAGACTCAGTTTGTTTTTTTCTAAGATTCTTGTCTAGAATGCCCTTTGCATTCTCAGGCAAAATAAAGTTCAATGTCCTTCTTGTTGAACAAGACATTTCACTGAACCTCATTTTTCTTATCTGTAAAATAGAACTTATAATAGCATCACCATTACAGGTTTGTTGTGAAGATCATACCAGATAGTGTATATAAAATGGACGAAATTAACTTGAATAATTCCTCAAGCCCTCTAATAACTAAATATTAGGTAATTCAGCACCTCCTTTGTCTGCTAAAAAGCAACAAACCAGTACAACATTCAACTCTATGCACCAGAGCAGCTTTGGGGAGTCAATTCAATCCAGTTCAATCCAATTCACTAATCATCCATTGGAAAGACTATGGCTGATTAGGAAGAATAAATGATTTAGAATGAAGCCACCTGATTTTAAATTCTGGTGCAGATGGCCATGCAATCACAGACATCATCTCTATGAATCTCAGTTTCTTCATCTTTAAAATAGTTGAACTATGTGTTCTTTAAGATTCTTTCTAACTAAAAATCCTGTTATTAAATGTGCCAAGTTGTTTATGATTTGTTCAGTGTTCAATATTCAATGTTCAATTGTTTGAAGTCAGAAACTAA
The DNA here is from genome assembly GCF_028583685.1 of Petaurus breviceps papuanus. NCBI lineage: Eukaryota > Metazoa > Chordata > Mammalia > Diprotodontia > Petauridae > Petaurus > Petaurus breviceps. The sequence continues at coordinate 18,745,949 of NW_027187378.1, forward strand.
GGATGTGAAGAATATCAGTTGAAATTCCTGCCTTCAAGATATTCACAACTAAGTTAGGGGCATTTTGATACATAGAAAAAAAGTAATTAAGTAGCAATGTATCCTATGAGATAGAAATAAGGCCAATACAAGCAGTAAGAGATAAACAGTAAGGTTGGTGTTCTCATCATAGAGGCAAAGATTATTAAACTTGGAAAAGTTCTGGGAGACTTTGTGTCCAACCAAAACTCTCACTGTTCTACAGATTTAATGAAGTGCCTCTAATATGCATAATACTATGTTAGTCTGAGGAGAGAGACAAAGTTTAGATGAAAGTGTTCTAGCTCTCATAGTGCCTGAAATTCAGTAGAATGCCAAAATAGCTATTCAAGTGAATATTAAGCAATAATGTATGATAAGTGAATTAGAAAGATCAAAAGTAATAAGTGAATGTCAGAGATGTTTCATGGGAAAAGTACCATTCAAGTTAAATTTTAAGGAATGGGTAGAAGTTTAACAGGTAGTAGTTGAGAGGAGATTGCTACCCCAGACTGTATGAGCAAAGATCTAATAACAAAGGGATAGGATGGGGCATATAGGAATTAATTAATTTTAAAGCATGTATTTTAATACCTGTTATGTGTCAAGCACTGGGGATTCATAGTAAAAAATTAAATAGTCTCAGATGCTGCAAAGATTTTGAAGTGGTGACAAGAGAAGGCGATTTTATTCTAGAGAATCAATTTGATGTTAAACTGAGCCATAGCATAGTCTATTGTCATGCCCTTCTCCAAAGCAATAGTAATGTGGATTTGATGACTGTCTCTAGAGGCAGAGGTAGAAAGGAGCTGGATAGGACATATATGGTTTTTAGTTTGGATCAGACTACCCAGTTGTTAACAATGCCTGGAACATATTACACATAGTTTGTGCTTAATAAAAGTTTGTTGACTGACTGTTCTAGGTAAGGAATGGGGAAAGCAGCAAAGCCAATGGTAAGATGTCTCAAGAAATCCCAAGTGGATGGATATGAAACATTGTCTGAGGCAAGCTCAGTTTTAGGCACGTTTCTACTCCCTCATTGGGTAGTTATACTTAGCCCAAAGATAGGGTTCCAAAATAATAATGATGATGAGGAGGATGATGATAACATAGATTTATATAGCTTTTAATGTTTGAAAAGCACTTTACAAATGTAAGTTCTCTTTATCCTTACAACAACACTGGGAAGTAGATTCTATTATTATTCCCATTTTACAGATGAGGAAACTAAGGCAGACAAAGGGCAAGTGAATTTTCCAGGATTACACAGCTAGTCAGTATCTGAGGCTACATTTTAACACAGTTCTTCCTGACTCCAGATTCAACAATTTATATCCACTGTATCACCTAATTGCTTAAGCCTTAGCTGAGGACAGTAGTTCAACCAGGGAAGAAGCCTGTCTTGTCTGAATGGAGCTATTCAAGGTGAAAAACAAAACATAAAAAAAAAACCACTGGAAAGATAAGATGGTAAAAAAAGATAAGGTGTGGCTGGATTGTGGGGAGCCTTAGGAAATTAAATCAAATCAAATTCAAATCACTTGAACATTTTTTTGTTTGTTTCTTTGGTTTGGGGTTTCTTTTTTTGCATTGTGGAGGGGGGAATGCAGGGCAGTTGGGGTTAAGTGACTTGTCCAAGGTCACATGGCTAGTAAGTGTTAAGTGTCTGAGTCTGGGTCCTCCTGACTCCAGGGCCAGTGCTCTATTCACTGCACCACCTAGTCACCCCACACTTGCACATTCTTACCCGAGCAATTCATAGTAGAACCCATGTCTTCTGAATCCCAGTCAAGTGATCTTACCACAATACTAAGACCTTTGAATAGAACATTTTCCTGGGATTGGAAATAGGAGGATAAAAATGGAATTGATACATGGGTTCTATAACTGACCTATATGCTGTTTCAAAGAATGCTAAAAGTATGGTATAGTAAATGAATTGCCATAATATTAGGTGATACTGAGAAGGAAGATAGTGCTATAACAAAGTAAAATATTTCTTGTCTGTTCCCCGGTTCTTACCCAATACCAACTTGCAAGATAAAGGTATGGGTATTAGTTAACTTGGTGTTCTAGTTATGACCTCCTTCTACCATTTCCCATAGATGTCTGCTATTAAAAAGTGACAAAGACTGAGATTATTAATTGTGTATATCAATGTGCATTGAACACATTAACCTACAAGAGCTGTTGGAAATAGTTTATGAAGTAGTATATATCTGCCTATCTAAACATGAATCTTGCTAGATCTTCCTCTGATGGTGTATTTAGTCCTTCCAAATGCTCTTTGAAATTCATCTCTTCCCCCATCACAACTAGTCAGCTTTGGTAGTTGCTTTTAACTGTTGTCAGTCTTCCTGAAAATGAAGATAATTCCATAATTTCTTCCAAGGATGGTTGCCTGGGAAAACACCCCAGCGGGTCTGCCAATACATTCCAGTAGGATTTCATGATTTGAATGAACCTATCTATTTTCCAGTCTCATGACTGACACATCTTTTCTATGAAAGCAGATGTGTCCTATTGACCCAAATACTCATAAAATTATTTTCTCCCAAGCATGTACATTGTGAGATAGTATGGTATAGTAGATGGAGAACTGGCCCAGAATCCAAAAGGACCTAGATTCAAGTCTTCTGTTTCACAAGAGTTGGCACTGTGACCTTGGGCAAGTCACTTAATCTCTTTGTTCCACAGGCAAATTTCCAAAACTTAAAAATTGAAAAGTTAGTGTAGTACCTCATGGGTAAAGAAAGTTTTCTCAATAAGAATTCCCTGCATCAATAATATCACAGATCTGTCAATAATGTAAGCATATAAATTAGCTTCAAAGAATAAAACACAGCCATAATAATGTAATTACTACATAATCCAATGGAGCATAATCATTAGGTAGAACTCAAATATAAAAAGAGATTAGTTTAAAACATTTTAAAGCATTGTATCCTTAAACTATCCCCCCAATCCTACAATAATAGTTACACAGAAGCAGATATATCCTCTCAGCCTGAGCATCCCTGAATCTTTTCCCACAAAGAATAACCATCAGCTTGAAACACAACTTCATTATTTTTCGTGGTGAGTTCTCCCAAAGTAAACTTCATTATCTGCAACATCTCTCCCCATCTTTCATTATTGAATTGACTTATAGAATCAGTAAACTTCTTGTAAATCATATCCAGCAATCACTTTTTAAATGTGTACTACGTGCACAGGATTGTGCTAGATACTGGAGATATAAAGACAAAATTTAATTAATTCTTGTCCTCAGGGAATTTATATTCTATCAATTTGGATTTGCATAACCTTCAGACACCCTCCTAGCTCCCAGCCATGGGGGTTGACATGATTCAAGGTTCAATGACTTTCTTCAGGCAAAAGCAAGTTCAATATTAAAATTAAAGTGTACAATTTTGATGTCATGTATACTGACATGAAAATAACAATTTGTTGACATTAGACCTCAATGTGTAACTAAAATAGTCCTAGTCTAAAAAGCAGAAAGTCCCATTAGCCTAGGATCCATTTTGTCCCAGTGTTGTGCTGTCCATTCTTCTGTGTACTGGAACCTAAACACTACTTCTAGAAATAGAAAATGGAAAAAAAAATAAGTCATCTGATATTTCCTGGCCATGGGGAGGCATCCTCATATCTATAACATGTGTACTATATAAGTTCCCTAGACCAGGACTTTGCAGGCCATAAATATCTATCTCTAGCTAATGCATGCCCTTATTGAACCCACCTACTAGCATTAACAGAAGAGAAAATATATAGTCCTATTCTTTCCCCAAACTTCATCATGGCGTATACCTAAATGCTAAACATCTGACACGGTTACATCAAATTTTCTAGGACTGGCCCTATCAAAGACTCCTTGTAAAGTTTTATCATTTAGGTTCTATTTACTTGTACTGCTTGACAAAAGGAATATGGGTGGTCCATTCTGCCTGTTGATCACCAAAAATGTGGAAATTTCTTATACTACTTTCACATTGAATATAAAACCTCCATCTAATTGACCATATAGAGAACTCCCCACTAATAGTAGGATGCAACCAAAGTTTTCATAGTAGTAGTCATCATTGGTGTCACTTTGATCTACTGATTGTGGGACATGTATACAGAGAAGATCTATGTTGGAGATGATATGATTGAGAGCAATAAATGACTAATTTATGAAATAGCTAAGGAAGGAAAGACACCAAAAATATTGAATAAATTTTAGATCTTATTAATACCAAAAAGGGATCAAGAAAATATCAAGAACTAGTGATTCTATATGACTATTCTCCAAATTATGGAAAAACTATTTTGAAGATCATCTAGGTAGAGAAAAGTAGCACAAGGGGAAAGATCTTTGGACCTTGAGTCAGGAAGACCTGAGTTTAAATATGTTCTCAAATGCTTGCTAACTGTGTGATTCTAAACAGGTCTAAAATAGGGCTTATAATAATACCTATCTCTCAGAGTTGTAATGAGGACAAATTGATATATTATTTGTAAAGTGCTTTACAGAACTTAAAATACTACATGAATGTTACCTATTATTTTTTCCTTATCCTCAATTAGGGAATTTTTAGGGAATCATCAAGTTTTTTACAAATTGTATTTAATAATGGACATTAACTTTACCATTTCACAATTGATTGAAAGATGTAGAGAATATTGAGATTATTAATTACCAAAAAAGTATTCTACTAAACATAACAAAACAACAATTTATAGTATTTTTAAAAATAATCAAGTGGGTCCTCATTAGTATAGTGGTGAGTATCTCTGCCTGTCACGTGGAAGACTGGGGTTTGATTCTCTGACAAGGAGTACTTTCTCTCTGGGGTGGCTAGGTGGCACAGTGAATAGAGCCCTAGCCCTAGAGTCAGGAAGACCTGAGTTCAAATCTGGCTTCAGACACGTAACACTTACTAGCCATATAACCTTGGGCAAGTCACTTAACCCCAATTGCCCTGCCCTCCCCCCTCCAAAAAAAAAGCAAAAAAAAAAATCAGATATCTCTCATTCACATACCAAGGTAATTCAAGACTTTTTTGCTTTAGGAAATGCCTAAGTTTAGGAAAATCACTTTAGTGACTGAATGAAGGATGGATTGGAATGGGAAAAGACTTAAAGCAGACAGGCCCACCAATGGAAAGTTGTGACAAGAGATATGCTTGTTGAATTACCCTTTGTTAATAAACATAAAGGCTATATGCAAAATAGAGAGATATAGTCTCATAAAAAATGTCACTGTAATAAGGGGGAATTAAGCACAGTTTCAATCAAGGAATACTTTGCTGTGGAAAGTGAAGTCATTGAGATTGTGTGGAACAAAGCAACCCTTAATAAAATCAAAGGAGGTGTCTCAAGAGAAACAGAAAGATTTTTATTACAATCTTGCAAGGAGGTATAAAGCCAAGCACAAGCAACTTTCCAGAAGAATGCTACTGTGAACAGCTTTTGAGGTTCTGATTACACAGTATAGTGAATACCCTATTCCACAACAAATCAGAGCAAAACATTCACAGCATTCATAACGTTACAACTTAACACAGAAGATCAAAATATAGCATTCACAACAACTTATCACAGAAAATGGCCACATAGTTTTGAACAAAGAAAGATCATTTAGTAACTCAATCATTCAATCATCTAAATAATTCAATCATCCTTAAGGAGGTTTGCTTCCTTAAGGAACACAAAGTAGAATGGTCAAAGTTCTCCACCAATGAGGCACACCAAGTTACAAATCAGTTACTATTTAATCATCATTCACTATTCAATCATCAGAAAACACACAAGCCCTCCACCCCTAGGTCATTAGTAAATTATATTCTTCTCAGTCAGTATGCAGTATCCAAGTAAAGTCTTCTTTCAGCTTGACTCAGGGTGGTCTCTCACATTCCCTGGATCCCCTTCCATGGTCCCAGATCCTACCTGGATTCACCAAACTGTGACCTGGGTTCAAAGACAGAAAGCTCCCAGCTCCTTGTCCAAAAAAAGTTTTCTGGTAGAAAACTACCAGAAAAAGACTGGTAGGAGAGGTGGGGTACAGAATGCAAAGCTTGGTTATATAACTTAATCCCCCCTCCCACCAGTGACCTTTGCTCCCCTTAGTTGGGAGCTTAGGCTCACAATCTAACCACAAAAATCTGCTTGAACAGCAAGAAAATGCTAACAGTCATCAATATAGATTTGACTGGAAAGCAGAAAATATTCTTATGAATCATGGGTTTTTAGGTCATGGTGACCAGTCAAGGTTTTTGCAACAGTCCTTCTAATTTTATATTTTTATAGGTCAGATGGTTCTGGGTCAGCAGAAACTCAAGTCTGGGTAGGTGGTCAATTCTGAGGAGTCTTCACTTTTCCCTCCCATACATATGCTTACCTGACAAAACTTCAACTTAGAACCAGAAAGGGGGACAAAGGTCCCAAGTGCCTAAATTCAAGCCTGGACTTCTAGCTACTGGTTGTAAATCTTTCTAAATCTTAGGGTACAGTCTGAGAAGTTTTCACCTCTCTCACACTGTATTTTCATATTTGTGCCTATATACCCTGCCAAGTCTCAGCCTTGGATTATTCGCCTTATTGCTGCCTTCACTCCTATACATGTGTGGTTGAATGAAGTTTGAGAAAATCATGCAACCACTCTGAACAGGGCCATTACAATTATATGTTACACAACCTAAAGTGGGTCCTCATTGCTTCTAGGTAATGCTTTCACACCTCTCTTGTCAATTCACTATCCCAATCTCCACAGTGACTCATCCAAACCTTTTTATCCTTCCTTAAATTTCCCATGGTTCTCCCTGGTTTCACTCTCTCATCTGAGAAACTTGCCTTATATTTTACTGAAAAAATACACCATTTGTAGAGAGCTCCCTCTTCTTATTTTCACTCAGAAACTTTCTGCCACTATCTTCTCCTTTAACCCTGTCTCATATGAAGAGGTAGTCCTAGGCCTTGCCGAGTTAACCATTCCTACTTGCACAAGAAAACCCATTCTATCCTATCTCCTCTAGCATGTTGCTCCCCTTTATTATCCTTATTCTATCACTTTTCTTTATTCTCTCCATCTACTGTCTCCTTCCCTACCAACTGTAAGCAAAACCATGTCACCCCCTTCCACACAAAAGCTCATTTCATTCTTCTGTCCCTGCTTAGCTATCATTCTATATCTCTTCTGACCTTTTTGACTAAACTCCTGTAGAAAGCTATCTACAATAGGCTCCCCAACTTCTCTTCTTGCTCTCTTAACTGCCTACAGTCTGACTTCTAATGTCATTGCGCAACGAAATCATTCTCTCCAAAGTTAATAATGATTTCCTAACTGTTAAATCTAATGTTCTTTTCTCATTCTTCTTGACCTCTATATAGCCTTTAATGTGGTTGATTATCCTTTTCTTTTTATTATTCTTTCCCTAAGTTTTGGGGACACCATTCTCTCCTGGTTCTTCACCTACCTATCTGACTGCTCTTTCTAAATCTTTGCTGGATCTTAATCCAGGTCATACCAACTAACCAACGCTATTTTACAGGGCTCAATCTTAGGCACACTTCTCTTCTCCATCTCTTCTATTTTACTTCATGACCTCATCAGCTCCCAGGGATTTCAATTAAGAATCATTAAATACTGAATATGTTCCAAGCACTGTGCTAAGCACTGAATATACAAAAAAAAAAAAGCAAAAAACATCCCTACACTAAAGGAGTTCACATTATAGTGGGCAGACAACATGGAAGCAAATATATACAAACACTCTACATATAGGATAAAGGGTAAATAATTAATAGAAGGAAGTATTCAGAATTAAGAGGGGAATGTAGAAATCACACAGCTAGAAAATATTTTGAGGTTGTAATTGACCCAGGCCCAGCACTCTATCCACTGCATCAGTATATAGAAGGTAGGATTTTAGTTGGGACTTAAAGGAAGTCAGCAGAGAGATTGAGGCAGGATGGAAAGATTTGAGATTTATCAGCATAGAGATATAATTACATTCATGGGAACTGATAAGATCACTAAGTGAAATAATATAGAGGGAGAAGAGCACCTGAAAGACCCTTGCTGTTAGATCTGGAGGAGGATCCAGCAATGGAAAAAGAGGAGTGGTCAGTTAGGTAGGATTTAATTATCACCTCTAGGATGATTATTTTCAAATCTACTTGTCAAACAATAACCTCTCTGCTGACCTCCAGTATTATGTCTTCAACTGTCTTCCAGATTTCTAAAACTGAATAACATCTTAAACTCTACATGTTCACAACTGAACTTATCATCTTTCCCCCAACCCTCTGTCACCTCCAAATGTCCTTATTATTATCAAAGGCACCAACAGTCTCACAGGTTCATCCTCATATGTGTCATCCTTGATTTCTCACTTCCTCTCACTCTCATATCCCATTAGTTGCCAAGGTCTATTGATTTCACCCTCACACCATCTCTTGACTATTCCCCTTCCCTCCTCTGATAGTTTCACCACCCTTTTATAGGCCTTTACCACCTCACAGCTGGACTATTTTAATACCCTGCTCATTGGTTGACTTTTTGCAAATCAGTCTCCACTCTAGTCTATGCTTGACTCTGCTATCAAAATGATTTTCCTAAAACCATATTAACCCCCTAGCCATTCAAAGGTCTTCATAACCTAAAACTCTCCTCAATAATTTTCTCATCTTCATATATATATATATATTTGCTTTTTGAAGGGGGGAAGGTAGGGCAATTGGGGTTAAGTGACTTGCCCAAGGTCATATGGCTTGTAAATGTTAAATATCTGAGGCCGGATTTGAACTCAGGTCTTCCTGACTCCAGGGTCAGTGCTCTATTCACTGTGCCACCTAGCTGCCACTCTTCTTATAATTTTACCCCACCATGTACTCTGGCCCTCAGTGACATTGGCCCCCTTGCTGTTGCATAACAAAGAGACTCCCTCTCTAGCTAGGTAGTTTCTCTGGCTGACTTCCATGCCTGGAATTCTCTGCTTCCTCATTTCCATTTTCCTGCTTTCCTTCCTTCAAGTGACAGATAAAATCCTACCTTCTACAGGAAGATTTTCCCAATCCCTATTATTCTTGTGCCTTCCCCCTATTACTTATTTTCTATTTATCCAACATGTAGTTTCTTTGTACACATTTGTCTGTGTTATCACTTCTATTAGATTATTAGCTCCTCAGGGACAAGAACTGTCTTTTGTCTTTCTTTATATTTCTAGCACTTAGCACTATGCTGGGTCCATAATAGAGGCTTGATAAATGCTTATGGATTGCATGATATTTGCAGATGGCTTTGTGTTGATTTTATCAAGCTCCAAGATAATGGTACAGTGAAAAGACTGCTGGGCCTGGTTCAAATTCAGCCTCAGACACCCCTGGACCAGTCATTTAACCCCTTTTTGCCTCAGTTTTCCCATCTGTAAAATGAGGATAATAATAGCATCTACCTGCCAGGGTGTTGTGAAAATCCTATAAGATAATACTTACAAAGTGCTCAGCATATTGTTTGGCATATAGTAAGCACTATGTAAATGTTAACTGTGGTTGTTGTTATTGTTACAGATTTTCCTCAAAGAGATTTTTTTATCTTAGACAGTTACCCAGAGCACTCAAAGTGTACTCAAAGGATTTTGCCTTTCCACCTCCAAAGGAAAGAGGAAATGAATGAAGAATGTCTATTCCCATATTTCAACATACATCTGACTGGATACTTTATAGAGTTTGTCCAACAAAACATATTTCTCTGAGCCACAAAAACACAAACAAACAAACAAAAACAAACAAAAAAACAGTGAATTGGGCCCAGAGATGAAAAGAAGGAACAAAGTTCTTTGGTTTGCTTTGTGGAAGTTATAATACATTTTTACTATCACCTATTCTTTCCATAACAACAAAAGCTCATTTTAAAAAAATATTTAATTTGCCTGTGTTTCTATATGGCAGCAAATTTTGAAATTCTACTGCCTCCAAAGAACTAAAAATGACCATTGAACAGAGAACTCTCAAAAAGCATAGCATAGTGGGTATGATTAACCTATAACATATAAGGAATAAGAAAAATCTGAAAAGAATAGTAGTAAAGGTTGTCATTAAAGATAGAAAGAGAACATGGACTGGTCTTGTGGCAAGAACTATAGAAGATGAATCTTTGTGGTGCCTTTGTGATGTCAGCAGAATTTGAAAGAGGATGCTGTTAAGGGGTGGTCTCCCTGTGGTAACCTTGTTAGAGGACATGAAGGAGAGTCATTACAGTTTAGGCTGGCATGAATGGGTTATGAACTGTGTCCCTGAAAGGAAATCCTAAATCTATGAGATTTCAAATTCATTCAAGTATGATTATTAAAGTAGGCCCCACATAGTCTTATTATGATGACAAAAATTCTGCATTTCTTGAAACCTATATCATTAATGAGCAATACTCTGAGGTATTTTTGTCATCAGCATTTCATTAATCTTTCCCAGATACTTCTGAAATCAGCACAGATTAGATTAAGCATGATGTAGGTAAGAAGAGAAAACATTTGTCTCATGTGTTACCTTACAGACACTCAGAAGGATTTTTTTATTTAATAAAAACAATCTTCACTTCTTTTTACACTGGGGAACAAATGAATTACTCACTTTTCTAGTTTCCAGAGCTCTTATTATGTATCCTCTAAAAATATCTAATTAGAGCAGTTAAACAGCAATTCTGGAGAAATCAAACATAATATGCTTCAGAAAGCCTAACTTTTTCAGATATTTTATTTTAATATGACTACAAAATGATTAACATTCTCAGATCAAATAGTGCAAATGTGTATTATATTTAGAACAATTCCATTTTTTTTCTATGACTAAATATGCTTTTCAGTTTTGACTTGATTTTCAGATAATATATTTAGTAATCAAGGAAAAGGTGTTATTACACTAAATCATGGAGTTTTCAAATTGAAAGAGACCTTAGCAATCATCTTTAACAATTTTTCCATTTTACAAAAAAGACTGAGACTAAGATTATCATTTGCCCAAGGCCCTGTTGTGAGATACAATTCCCAAATGGTAGCTGTGAACTGACTCTATAGAGCATGTGATCAACCAGTTGGAATTTGGGAAGACATGGAAAGAATGAATCCCACCATTCTTATGAAAACTAGTCATGAGGTTTGTCTTCAAAAGAACAAAAAAAAAAGCCATTTACTCTTTTGCCCTAAGCTTCTCCACTCCTTTCCTTCCATTGTGCAAATTCTCAGCCTTCACCTTTCTCCCTCCTTGTCCCTTAAATAATTTTAACAAGCCTGGATTACCCACAGCAAGAGTTCACAGAAGTCATTGAGGCAATGTCCTTCACCCCTACCACTGAGAATATTCACACTCTATCCCTCTGATCATCTTCCTGGCTACATTAGGGGTCTGTTGGAAAAAGTTTTCTGGCTATAGGCAGTGATGGACAAAAGTTCTGGTTACTCCTCTACCATCTTTGCATTTTGGGTGGAACAGGATGAACAGACATGTATAGATATCAATATTCATCATAGATCTTATTATTTTATCTCTGCTTTCCTTTAACCTACATGTCAAACCAATGGCCAAATCTTTTTATTTTTTACTCCATAATATCTTTTGTCTGTTCTCTTATCTCTTCTCACATAGCCACCACCCTTGTACATACCCATATGAACAGTCTTATTATTGCAATAGCCACTGAATTGGTTTCTCATATTCTCTCTCTCCACGACAACTATTTCTCCTCCTAGCTACCAAAGTAATATTTCTCTAAATGCAGGTCTGATGATGTCACTCCCCTATTCAATAAAACCCATTGGCTCCTTATTAACTCTAAGATCAACTATCCCTACATATTTATCTCAAATTTTAAAATGTATATCTTCTATATTTTACATGTATTAATTAGATAATAGTGCATCATATATTTTCTAAATAATTTGATACAGAAGAGTGATAAAAAAAATTTCCACTAAGTAGAGTGGACAATTAGAAATGTTTGGAAACCAAGAAAAGTTAAAGAAAGATGGAACTTGACTCCTAACTGCAGCAGCAAGCACCCCACCGTGCCCAGGGTGCCTGTCAACACAGGTTCTTAGATCTGCTTTTCTAAAAGAAATCAACTCAAAATGGGTTAACAATCTTGCTTTAATCAATCAAATATATCATTTATCTAGTTCAGGGGGAAAAGTCAGCACCCTGAACTTCAGAGTATACAGACAGAAGTTACAAGAAGACAGAGAAACATTTCAGCAGACAGACCTCCAACTGTCTGACCATTACATCTATACCTAATCAGTTACCAGAGAGGGAAGCATCAACATCTTGGTTGTCAAAGCTGGGGGTCTCAACTGCTGCCCAGAGTCTCAGCTGGTCAAATCACTCAACACTTCTCAAAATGAGCCCCAAAACAAAGCCTCACATCAGGGTTTATATAGCCTTCTTCTGGCTCAGAGAATGTAACAACCCTCTTGATCCAATGCCCAATCAAAAAGCATTCCCCAAAACCAAGCCTCCTGCCACAGGCTCCAGGTGCACTTATGCCTATCACAGGTCCTAGGGGCAAGGAAGAGTTTAAATTTCCATTCCCATAACACTAACCCAGATGGTTTCTTTTATTTGCCATGTTATATCTTTCATTTCTTAAAGTAGAATAACTACAGTTTTTTTTTTAAGATTTCTTAAAGTGATTAAGATAAGAGGATCTATGTGGAATAAGGACCAGGGAGTCAACACTTGGAGGTAAGCTGCCAGCTCTAAGACACTAAGGGATTTATTGAATCTCTCACTGCCCTCAAGGAACTCTCCTATTATTATTTACAGGTGCTTTACTGATTTGCATTGGTTTAGATAATTTTCCTTGCCAAATGTTTCTGATAAAATTAAAATCAAAGGTCTAAACCACTAGCATGACCAAGATTACAAGTATATCAATTTTAATTGTGAAGTTTTGGTTGAAATTAAGGAAGAGTTTAAGTGCAAATTTTTCCCCTCCCCCAAGGGCTAGAAGAGGTAAGTGCACGGTACAGATATATATATATATATATATATATATATATATAGATAGATAGATAGATATAGATATAGATATATGTATAACATTGATTAATTAGTTTAAAAAATTCAATCCAAAATTTTGTTTCATTTTGAGTTGTCTTTATGGGATTGTTTGTATGTTTCATTTAAAAACACTTTGCAGATTCTATGTTCCAAAAGAAAATAGATGTATTCCTAAAGTAAATAGATAAGGTAATGATAGAATTATCTGATAGCTTTATCTTAATATTATGATATCCTAGGTTTAGGAGTATCAATCTCTACATTTTTAATAGCCTTACCAGAATGAACATGGGCACTGATATGAACCTGATTTATGGAAATGTTTCTTGACTTGTCCCATTGGAAAATAAGAAGAAATTTAGTTTTTAGACCAAGGTTTTAAAATGGGGTCATGAACTTTAAAAATATTTTGATTACTATTTCTTAATATAATTAGTTGCCTTTGTAATACTATGTATTTTATGCAGTAAAATCATTATTCTGGCTAGGTAAGGTAGTGTATGCCTATAATTCCAGCTACCAGGGAGCCTCAGTCTGCAGAATTTCTTTAACTACAATGGGTAGGCTATGTTGATTGAATATCAGGTATTAAAGAGTGAAGTCCTGGGAGAACAAGGTTTTGAGGGTAGAGTGGCAGACTGTGAGCTTTGTATTAAATTCCTTAAGAAAGGAAGAAAAATTACATTGTAGGGGCAGGAGAGTGTATATTAGCCATTGATATCTTGCTATATTGATCAGTTTGGATAGAATGAATTTCAAAGAAGAGTTGTCAGTAGTAAAGGTGACAGGGAAAAGGAATGGAAGCATAGAGAAATATGTGTGGTAGGTTCTTTGTGACTAGTCATTATTTCCTTTTTTTTGTACTTATGTCTCCATTTCCTATCACACAACAGAGTAGATGCTTAATCCATAATTGTTGATTGATAGATTTGCTTTCTCTTATGACACTCTATACCTTAGGCCAAGTAAGGAGAGAGTAAATATATTTCTTGCTCTTTCTTATGACTTCCTCCTCTTGAGGAAATAAGAGATCAAAGGAGTGCTAGAAGGACAGAAAGTTATGCCTACAGAAAGGAAGAAAAAGTTATAGGCTATGGAGAAAAAACAGTTGTGAGTGATAAGGCCATTAATTCAATTCCTGTGTATGACTGAAGTAGGATAAAGGTATAGATTCTAGTAGTTGAATAGGTTGATGAACTTGGAAAAAAGTCATTCAATGGGATATCAAGATACAAATTGAAGCATGAAAGTATAAGAACAGGGGTGGAAATGTCAGTCCACAAGTCTGGCCTCCGTTGAGATTCACTCTATCCCAAATGATCAACATATCAAAATAGTGATGATTAATGCCTATTGTCCCCTATGCTAGTTTTCTTCTTTTCTAAAGGAATTTAGTAGAAGGCTCACAGCCTGCCACTTTGCCCTAAGTGTTGTCCTTTTCCTCTTTTTCTCAGTTATTCTTCTTAATTTTTTTCCTTAATACTATTTTTTTTTTAAGCAATCGGGGTTAAGTAACTTGCTCAAGGTTACACGGCCAGGTGTTTCTGGGTGGGTGCTAAGTGTCTGAGCCCGGGATTCGATCTCCAGGTCTTCTCAACACTGGAGCCGGTGCTCTTACTTGCTGTGCTACCTGGCCACCTATTCTTTTCTAATTACATGAGAAAATTAGTTTATAACATTAATTTTTGTAAAATTTTGAATTGCAAATTTTTCTTCCTCTTTCAGCCTCTACCTCCCACCCCAAGACCACAAGCAATCTGATATATGTACAATTATGTTAAGCATATTTCCACATCAGTCATTATGAAACAAGAATCAGAACAAAAAGGAAAAACCATGAGAAAGAAAAAAAATTTTAAAAACAGCAACAAAAGAAAAAATAGTATGCTTCAATATGCTTTCATACTCCATAGTTCTTTCTCTAGATGTGCTTAGTATTTTCCATCATGATACTTTTGGAATTTTCTTGGATCATTGTATTGCTGAGAAGAGTTAAGTCTATCATAGTTAATCATTGTACAATATTGCTTTTATTGCGTAAAATGTTCTCCTGGTTCTGCTCACTTCACTTGCTATCAATCCATGTAAGTCTTTCCATGTTTCTTTGAAATTTGCCTGTCCATCATTTCTTATTGCACAGAAGTATTCCATTACATTCATATACCATAACTTGATCAGCCATTCCCCAAACGATGGGTATTCTTTTAATTTCCAATTCTTTGTCATCAACAAAAAAAGAACTGCTATAAATATTTTTGTATAAATGGTTTCCCCCCTTTTTATGACACCTTTGGGACATGGTCCTAGTAGTGGCATTGCTGGATCAAAGGGTATACTCAGTTTGATAGCCCTTTGGATATAATTCCAAATTGTTCTTCGAAATGTTTGGATCAGTTCACAACTCCACCAACAATACATTGGTCTTTCAATTTTCCCACTTTGTAATGGGAATGCAAATTTGGAAGATCTTCCCTGCCCCTAGGCTAAAGTGCACCTGAAGCCTAGGGTGGGAGGCTTGTTTTTCAGTAGATACTTCTTGATTGGCCAGTGAGTCAATAAGGTTGTTACATTCTCTGAGCCAAGAGAAGGCTATATAAGCCCTGATGTGTAGCTTTGTTTTGGGACTCACTTTGAGAAGTGTTCTGTGATTTGATCTGAATTCTGGGAAGCCGTTGTTGAGAGTCCCCCGGCTTTGAAAAAACCCAGATGTTGAAACCCAGATGTTGACTGGGTATGGATGTAATGGTTGGACAGTTTGGAAATCTGTCTACTTGATCTGTTTCTGTCTTGATAATTCTGGCTGTATGCTTTGAAGTTCAGGGTGCTGACCTTTTCCCCTGAACAAGGTAAACGATATATGTCTGACTGATTAAAGTAAGCTTGTTAACCCATTTTGAGTTGCTTTCCTTTATCAAAGCAGATCCAAGAACCTGTGGTAGCAGCAAACCCTGAGGACGTGCTTGGGGTGCTTGCCGCTACACACATTTCTTCCCAACATTTATCATTTTCCTTTTATGTCATGTTAACTAATCATATATGTGTGAGGTCACCCAGAGTTGTTTTTTGTTTTGTTTTGTTTTTAGTTTAGTTTTTTTTTTTAGCTTTTTTAGAGGGGCAAGGCAGGGCAATTGGGATTAAATGACTTGCCTGATTTGTCCCAGGTCACATGGCTAGTAAGTGTTAAGTGTCTGAGGCTAGATTTGAATTCAGGTCCTCCTGACTCCGGGGCTGGTGCTCTATTCACTGTGCCACCTACCCACCCCAACCCAGAGTTGTTTTAATTTGCATTTAGAGCACTTTTTCATATGATTATAGATAACTTTAATTTCTTCATCTGAAAACTGCCTGTTTATATCCATTGACTATCAATTGGAGAAAGACCTGTAGTCTGATAAATTTGACTCAGTTCTCTATATACTTCAGAAATATATTAGAATATTTAGAAATATTTTATCAGATAGTGGTTGTAAAAATTTCTTCCCAGTTTTCTGCAATCCTTCATTGCATTGGTTTTATTTGTGCAATTTTAAAAAATTAACATAATCAAAATTATCCATTTTGCATTTATTAATATTCTCTGTCTCCTTTTTGGTCACAAATACTTCTCTTCTCTGTATTTCTAACAGCCAAACTATTCCTTGCTCTCCTCAATTGTTTATGGTATAATCCCTTAGGTCTAAATCATGTACCCATTTTGACCTTATCTTGCCATACGATGTGAAAGGCTGGTTTCTGTCTAGTTTCTGCCATATTCTATTCCAGTTTCCTCAGCACTTTTTGTCAAATCATGAGTTCTTATTCCAGAAGCTGGAATATTTGGGTTTATCAAATAATAAATTACTTTAGTCATTGACTGCTGTGTCTTGTGTATATAACATATTCCACTGATCCACTACTCAGTTTCTTAGCTTGTACCAAATAGTTTTGATGATTTATATACCTAACAGAATATGTTACCACCTCCTTGATCCAAATCCAATGACAGTAAGGTTCAAACAATGCTCATCTCCTTCCCTTTTTCTCTCTACTGTAACAGATCACTGCTCCTCTTTGTGTGATATAATTTAGCCTTTTCTGTCTCCTCACTTCCTCTTCTCCCAGTACAATCCCTTTTCACAACTTAATTAGATTTTTTTTGTCACATCAAAATCAACTCATACCCATGGCCTCTGTCTATGTATACTCCTTCTAAATTGTGTAATAAGAATACAATTCTTAAAAGTTACAAGTATCATCTTCCCATGTAGTGATGTAAGCAGTTTGTCCTTGTTGAATAATATATTTTTCTTTCCTGTTTAAATTTTTACGTCTCTCTTCAGTCTTATATTTGAAGATAACATTTTCTGTTGAACTCTCATCTTTTCATCAGGAAGGTTTGGAAGTCCCCTATTTCATTGAATGTTCATCTCCTCCCCTGAAATATTATGCTTATTTTCACTGTGTATTTGATCCGTTGTTGTAATCCAAGATGCTTTACCTTACAGAATATCATATCCCACACCCTCAAATCTTTTAATGTAGACATTGCAAGGTTTTAAGTAATTCTGACTGTAGTTCCACCATATTTAAATGGTTTCTTTCTGACTGCTTGCAGTATTTTCTCCTTGACCTGATAATTCTGGAATTTTGCTACAATATTCCTCAGCATTTTAAATTTGAGATCTCTTTCAGGAGGTGATCAGTGGATTATGATGAGTGTTTTACCCTCTTGTTCTAGCACCTCAAGGCAGTTTTCCTTGATGATTTCTTGAAAGATGCTGTCCAGGCTCTTTCTTTTTTATCATGGCTTTCAGATAGACCAATAATTCTTAAATTATCTCTCCTGGATCTATTTTCCAGGTCAATTTCTTTTGTTTGTTTGTTTATTTCTTTGCCCAAGAGGTATTTTAGGTTTTCTTCTAATTTTTCCTTCCTTTGTTTTTATTTGACTGATTCTTCATGTCTCATGGAATCATTAGCTTCCACTTGCCCAGTTCTAATTTTTAAAGAAGTATGTTCTTCAATTAGATATTGCACCTACTTTTCCATTTGGCCCATTGTACTTTTTGGAGGAGTTTTTCTCTTCAATGAGTTTTTGTGCCTTCTTTACTTTTTTGGGGCAATTCTGCATTTTGAGGAGTCGTTTTCTTCAGTGTACTTTTTAATCCACACTACACATTGCTGCATTTATGACTCTGACCTAATCCTTCTCCCAATGTAGTATAATTTTTGTGATCTTCTCAGCTCCAAAATATTCACTATCTTCTCTATTCAAGTAACTCTCAAATTTACAATTCAGTTATCATCTCTCTCCTGAACTTCAAAATCTCTAATTTTCTCTTAGACATTTCCAACTTATTATGCCATAGACATCTTGAAGTCAATTTTTTTTTGGCAGAAGCCATTAGGTTTCTTCTTAAATATACCCTTCCTCCTATGTTCTCTATTTCTGGCATGGTCACTATCATTTTTCCAGTCACCTAGGCTTGCAACCTGAGTTATACTTAGTATTTCATTCTCACCTAGTCCTATATCCATTTTCCCCTTGTCTCTCTAATCACACTAAAATCACCTTAATCAAGGCCCTCATCACATGTAATCAGACTGTCACAAAAATCTCATCTTTAGTCTTCCTGAACCTCGTCTCTCTCACCTTAAACTCATCTTCCCCAAAATTACATGACTGGTAGCTCTCCCTATACTTATATGTATACATTTTTTTCCTTTAAGAATACATGGAAAAGTGGTATTTCAACAATCGGATGAATATTTTAGAAGATGTACATCTTTAGGTGGCTTTTCACCCTTCCACTGCATAATATGTATATACCTGTTTTGATCACTTTCTTGCTTTCCTTGCAATTGATATATTCTCCCTTTTGAACTTAATATGGGTCAAAAATTGGTGCTGTAGTGCATGTCTTCAATTCTGTATTTCTAGTCTATGCCAATCATTTATTTTTTTTCTGTTCCATATGTTTGGATCCAGAAATAATTTGATTTTTTATATTGCTTCTTTGGAGGGGGTAAGCTGAAAGAGATGATCCAGGGGTCAAAGAAGGAACCTTTAGTCATACATTTATTGTTCTGTGAATACATTCCTCTCAAGTAGGACAAAGAAAGATAAACAATCTAACATCTGATATATGAAAAAATGTGTATTTTTTCCATGAGGCAGTTAATAACATTTTAATGAAAGAGGATGTGTGACCAGGACTCATATAACAGAGTCATTTGAAAGGATTTTTATCTGAGCCTCTGGAATATCATTGTTTATAGTGGAAATGCTGATGGAATCTTAAGTATGAGAAAGTAGATATAAAACAAAACTTGGAAGCTGCGTTCCTCCAACTCAGATGGTTAATATCAGAATGGCTTGTTCTTGGGAAACAGTGAAATGCTTTTGTCTTTAAATGTACATCTGAGGCTTCAACATTCTCAATCCAAGGCAAAGATTGCTTAAGCTAAGGCTGGGGACCAGGTATTCTCTAATTGCTTTATATTTTCATTTCTTCTCACAGGAAATTCAGCTATTGTGTTTTTTTAAACTGAAGGATACCTTTACAATTGATTCTGTAGCAGAAAGAGCTAAATAAAGCCATTGTACTCATTGTAAGTGAAAGTCCTTGATGATGGAACATAAGAACATCGCGGTCACCTTAGCATTTGTCAAAAGTAGACAACTTTGCAAAGGATCTGAGGCCAACATTAGTAATAATATTGTGACCCAATATCAGAACTTGGCCTTGCTGCTAGAGTAACCAAAGTGATTAGTGATTCTTTCCTAGGATCCCATCAGTTGCCAGTGTTATGAACTATGTGACTGAGGGGGTCTCTGATAACGTAAAAAAAAAAAGTTTCAAAAAAGAGGAAGTCATATGTGAGTGAGTGTCCTCTGCTATCTCACCATAAAACTGGTCCTGCAGAATCAAAAGTGTTTCTCTGCCCTGTTTTACAAAGACCCTTTAGCTACTGCTCAGAGTAATTGTCACAGTTAATATTCAAGTGATGAGTGAGTTTAGGGCCATTCTAGTTGATTTTAGTGAACTTGAGTGTGGGGGAGATGATCCCCCCCACCCAATCTTTCCCTCCTACTTCTGATTTGGGGAGGATTTGATGTTATTAACTGAAAACTCCTCTGAAATATCTTTCCTCTCTTCCCCATGAGGGGGAAAGAAATAGGCTAAACAAAGAAAACTATCTTGGTTCTTATAGACAGAACTACATACCCTATCCATAGAAATATTGATTACATAGAGAAGTCTGGGAGTGAGGTCTAAGTATGAATAAGAGAAGGCAAGGCATCCGGTGCTTAACTCAGTTAAGCACTTAACTCAGTTCCTAGCATATATTAAGTACTTAATAAATGTTTATTGATTGAGTCATTTATAGTTTCCCTTGCTCTCAAAAGAAGGAATGAAGTGGTGGCTGAGAAATTGTCCATTCCCAGGATCTCATAAATCCATTGGTGTTATCTGTAATAACTTTCTTAGATGGTCTGACATAATAAGCAGGAAAAATAAAAACAAAAAGAGATTAATCTAAAGTCATCTTTCATCTGGACTAGTGCTTTTAACTGTTGTTGCGTTTGTCCTTCATTTTCAAAGAGAACCATAACATCAGGTAAATGATAACATGGCTTGTAATTGACTTTGATTTGAGTGAGATAGGTCTGTGCAAGGTCACCAGCCTCACTTTCTCTTCTAGAGCCATCTGTATGCAGTGACCAGATATTCATCTGGATGACTGGAGATGACCCAACATGCAACTGGCGACCCTGGCCCTTTTAGGCTTAGGCCATTTTTGCTTACTCACTTATAACTGTTAGAAATCCAGAAGCCAAAGATGAAAAACAAAAAAAAGAGAGGTTTACAGCATGGGTTCTCCTGAGTTCTATTCTCTGTACCCCCTTCATTGTTCTGCATGGGATTATACTTCTATAGTGTCCTTATTATATGTAATAGGCCTACCCATTACATTATTACAAGTGTGTATTACATGGTGTTTATTCTTATTATGCATGGGGAAATAACTGCCACAATAATGATAGCCTCCTCAAAGTGAAATATTATGTATGGCCATCATCAAACATCACCACAACAGACATGATTTGAAAGAATTAATGAAGCTCTGTGGGAAAATATTGGAATATTGCATGTGTCTCTCAGTATGTGCCATATTTGCAAGGCCAATACCCAAAAATATCAAAGAAAAATGAAAAAGTCATATATGTATACAAATACTTATAGCAGCTCTTTTTGTATTATCAAAAAAAACTGAAAGGCTCATCAATTGGGAAATGGCTGAATACACAGTAGTTTATGGGTGCAATTAAATTCTATTATGCTGTAAGAAAAGAGAGATAAGGTGATTTTAAAGAAACATGGAAAGACAGAATGAACAAATGTAGAGATAAGTGAACAGAATAAAAAAACAAATTATACTGTAAATCATTATTATAAAAACAATTTTGAAAGAGTTAAAAGCTGTCACTGACTCAAAGATTAACCATGACTGAAGAGGACATATAAAGAGGAATGATGATATGAAAGATAATGACAAAGAGATGATGAGCTAATATGCAGAATGAGAAATGCATTTGGATGTGACCAACGTTGGAATGTTTTGCTTGATTATGTTTTGTGATACAGTAGTTTTGCTTCCTCCCTCCCTCCTATTCTTTCTTATTTCCTTTCTCCCTCCCATCTTCCCTTCCTTCTATCCTTCCTTTTTCCCTCCCTCCCTTCCTCTGTCTTTCTCTTCCTTCATCCTTCCTTTCCTTCCTCCCTTCCATCTTTCTTTCCTTTCTCTTTTCCACCCTCCTTCCATCTCTTCCTTCCTCCCTCCCTCCCTCCCTTCCTTCCTTCCTTCCTTCCTTCCTTCCTTCTTTTCTTCCTTCCTTCCTTCCTTCCTTCCTTCCTTCCTTCCTTCCTTCCTTCCTTCTTTTCTTCCTTCCTTCCTTCAT
>NW_027187378.1:18768051-18773749 GCF_028583685.1 Petaurus breviceps papuanus
CCTTCCTTCCTTCCTTCCTTCCTTCCTTCCTTCTTTTCTTCCTTCCTTCCTTCCTTCCTTCCTTCCTTCCTTCCTTCCTTCCTTCCCTCCTTCCTTCCTTCCTTCCTTCCTTCCTTCCTTCCTTCCTTCCTTCCTTCCTTCCTTCCTTCCTTCCTTCCCTCCCTCCCTCCCTCCTTCCCTCCCTCCCTCCAGGTATAGTGAATTGACAGGGAGAAAGACAAGACTACCAAAAGAAAAAAAATAGAAACACGTTGAAAGGAATTTGTAAAATAAAAGCATTCCTTCAAACCTAGATGCTGTTAATGCACAATTGAAAGCAAAACCTAAGAGTTTAAAGTGATAGAAAGAATGAATGATGAACAAGAAAAAAAATTAAATACTTCAACATCATGAAAAATCTCATTATAGATACTTTAGAAGTGAAGAAATCAAGGGTAAAACAAAACCATCAGACAGAATGTATGTGTAAAACTTCTTGTCTCTTATTTAAGAAGAAGAAAGGATGAGGAAGGAGAAGGGAAATGAAGAAACAGAGGAAGAGGAAGAAAGAAGCTCCATTGTTACCCCTGTTTTGTAGTTCAGTATAATGACCAAAGCAGAGGTTGAGTGACTTGGCCAGAGTCACCCAACTAAAAAGACTGAGAGTAGATTTGAATTCAGGTCTTCCTGACTCCAGGCCATGCATTTTACCAACTGCACCACTAGCCATAAGAAGTCCAACATTAAAGAAATACAAATTAGATCACATAAGAAATAGAAATCTTGTGCAGTTTAATATAATGAATGACAGAGAAATTCAATTAAGTTAGGTGATTGAAATTCTAGCCACTCTATAAATCTGGAAAGCAACAGGGAAAGACATGATCCATAATTATTGAATTAAACATTACCTACAGCTGTATTAATTATTAGAAAAGCACTTTGATCATTTCCTTTCAGATGAAAAGGTATAATATATTAATTAAGAATGGTTAAAAACACCAGTGACTCCTCCAAATATATACTGATTTTGTGTTTATGCACTTTATACAAAACATTTTTATTATGTCATGAAAAAAATCTAATAATACTTAAGACAGTATGTTGACTGAGGAGTAAAGTGAAATATGTCAAAAAGTGAAAAGATAATGTATGTATTGTATGTTAACTGACTAATCTGCCTGAAAACTTGGTAACATATGTGTCACATTTGTTTACTATCACAAAGCCACTTTGACTCAGCTCCACAACCACAGATTATTTACATACTACAAATAAAATAAACAGGCCTAGCTATAATTAGAGTGCTAGAGTACTTGATATCCATATGCAAAACTACTCTACTTAAAATATGCCATCAACTCAATGTAAATAAATATATATAAACACACAGATATACATATACATACAAATACACATACACATATACATTCTTACAGAATGGGACATTTTTCAGGGAGACACTCTAATTCTTTCTGGTTTTAAACCCATTATGATCAATCATAAAAATAGCTAATTTTATCCTAAATATGAAAGGAGTCAAACCAAAACCTCTTATTAACTACTCAATGTATATGAATGGAATCAAAAACCATATATGGCTTTGACAAAACAAATCAAAACAGTGTCTTTATCATGTAGAATTGTTCTCTAGTGTTAGCCAAATGTTACTTGGACTTAAGTGTAAAATTTTTAATGTACAGCAAGCAAAGATAATGACATAAGACCGTGAGTTGGAATCTAGAAATCCCATTGGACCAATAGATGAAGGCTATACCTACAAATACCTTGGAGTCTTCAAAGCAAGATATAAGAAGCATAAAAGAATCATAGTGATCTGAAACAAAGAAGGAAGGAAGGAAAGAAGGAAAGATCCTAATAAAAATTCACATATTTTTGTAGTTTAGTTTTTATTTCATAATCATAAACTTAACTCTGTTGTCTAGCAAGACTTGTGGAAGGTAAAAGGAAATGAAATTGAAAGAGAATTTCAGCAAGTGGGAGCAAAAGGATTACAAGATATAAGAGCAGATAGGATTTGGGGCTGGTCTCTCCAGCTACAGAGCAATGGTTTGATGGTTAATAAAAAACAAACAAACAAAACAAAAGACCTTGTGAGAGTTGTCCACAGTCAGCGATAGTGATCTTGCTGGTCTTGTCATTCTGAGTACCCGAAAGACTCCATGACTTCCACAATGCTCGTGCCTTCTTCCACTTGGCCAAAGATCACATGCTGGCCATTCAATAATCAGTCTTACAAGTACAGATGAAAAACTGGGAGCCCTTGGTGTTGGGCCCAGCATTTGCCTTGGACAAAATGCCAAGAACAGTATGTTTAGGATGAAGCTCTCATCAGCAAATTTTTCCCAATAGATATACTTGCCACCAGTGCCACTATGGCATATGAAGTCACTACCCTGGCACAGGAACCCAGGAATAATTCTCTCAAGTGCTCAGAACTTGGAATTTTTCTGCTATCTTTTGAGCCTTGTCTGCAAAGAGGTTGAAAAGTAATCTGGCCCAGGGGCTTGTTATTGACGACCATGTAGAAATACACATTGGGGTTGGTCATGGCCACAGATGCTTTGGCTGGGAGGAATGGCAGAGGAAGAAGTGGTGATAATCAGTGTCCAGCAGAGGGAACCAAGATGAGGATTCTTGGTGAAGGAATTTGCAAAGCCAAAAATTCACACATGCTTCCATGATTTAGGAGGAAGGAAATTGATAGAAATTTTAGAGTACATGAGAAACAATTCAGAAACCTACAGAAATATTTTTTAGAATAGATATCAATTCATTAAGCAATAAGGAAGACTGACAACATACACACACCATTATATCTGTCAAACTAAAAGTAGTTAAACACTTGATGAAACCTATGAAATGATTAAGAGAAATATCAAAAGGTCCTCCATAGATGATATCTATATAAACTCAGGTAGAAATGTGTAATCAAAGGAGCATATAACAAATAGCTGAGTCTTGTTGGCCTTATTTATGGAAATGGAGACTTTTACAGCAGCAATTTGTGACTAGGTCATCACCAGTTCAAAGGTTAGTAGTTCAGACTTAGATACCAATGAATCTTTTGCAATAAATGATGAACAAAACAAATATTAGATTTTACATTTATCCTTATTAAATTTAATATTATTAGATCTATCCTCATATCACCTAATATATTAATTTTAACAGCCAGGTGTTAATGATAATCTCAATTATATCCTATTCAATAGGATCCAGCCTTGGATCAAGCTTACCTTAACGATTATGGCACAGCACTAGAGGAAGTGTTGGAAGAGTACTAAGATCTCTGATGTTCTTAGATTTAGGGGAACTTCTGTCCCTCAGCTTTGCCACTCTTTGGGTGACAATACTGACAATTTGTGCATTTACTCAGTTAGAATCAATTATGTCCCGACTTTTTATATTTCTGTGATCTCTGTGTGAACTTGGCATAATAGAATCACTCCTCCAAGAAGTGCTCATAATGTTTCTGGCCTTAAATCATTAAAAGCAATAAATGGCACATTAAAAAAAAAGTTCTACTCAGCTATACCCACCAAATTACTCCCTATCTTAGGCAATTCACTGGTAGTAAATAAGCTGTTCTGAATACAGGAGTTCTAAGAAATGCAAATGTTCATCTTCAAGCTATATGAAGAGAAAAAACTTTCAAGATATAGAGAGCTAGCAGAAGAAATAAAAACATCATGAGAGGATGACAAAGTGAGGATCATCTTCCTTCTCCTGGCTTATTATATGCTATTTACTTTCAGTCTAGTGCAATTCAGTATTACATTTGTTGTTTTTAATGATTCTATTCCAAGAGTAATGAAATTGTTACTCTGGAAAATGGCCCTGTTATTTAATGCTTCACCTCCACCGTTGCTCACTCCTCCTACCAAAGGGCAAAGAAGTGTGAACAACTTTACCAAAAAATCCAAATATTTCTGATAAAGGCATTTTTTCTAATACACATAAGGTACCAATTGAAATCATTCTTTTTAAAGATATTCTCCAATTGATAAATTATCTATAGATATGAACCAACAGATCTCAAGTGAATAAACTGATAATATCCATGGCTATGTGAAAAAATGCTCCAAATAACACCTAATTAGAGAAATGCAAATTAGGGCAATTTGGAGATTCTACCTCATGTCTATTAAATTGACAAATATGAAAAACAAAAGGAAAATTATAAATGTTAGAAGGGATAAGGGAGGGAGAGAAGAAGATAATTTCTATAATTTTTTACAAAGAAATCTAAAAGATGAAATATTTCAGGCACTTTCACATTAGGTTACTGTATTATTAGTTTTGCTTAATTGTTTTACTTTGTTATAAGATAACTCATGAAATGGAAAAATCGCTACATGTAATATAATAAAACATATCAATAAATCTTTAAAAAAAAGAAGAAAGGTACAGTTTACAACTAATGTCCTATTGATTAACTTCTAGTAGGGTCACTCATTACATGAAACCTTGGGAACTTGGGACTTAATACATTTGCACTTGTACCACCTGAAATAAAATCTAGATCCAATGAAAATTTGAAATCCTGATGGCTCTCACTTTTCTGTTTGGTGTCCTATCATTAGCAGGATCCTCTGACTACTTCTTAGTGTGTCTGATCTTGGTGGAACAGGAGTATAAACAAAGACAGGCAAATACACAGGAAAAAAAAAACCTGCCCCTGCTCTGTTCACCATCTTGCCTTTTCAGTGCCTTTCTTTCCTTTGACCCTGAGTCTTCCAGTTAAAGGGTCTGGTCAATGAATTATAGGATGCATCCCTTCTTTAGTTCAGTTGTGTTAAACTAAAAGAAAGAAAACACCAGATTCCTGTAGGCCCTATATTGACTTAGAAAACCACAAATCAACATTTTCTATGCTTGTAATGCCAAGCAAAGGTAAACTTACAAGGTTCAGAATACCAGCAAAGAAACTCTCTATTTTATTCAGTAACAAATTATGGCAAAACATTCACAGACCAGAGAAAATAAAAATACAGCATTCACCAAGCGTAATTCAATAATTTCCAAGTACTACTCCACCCCTGGAAGGTACATTCATTTAGTCAATCACAAAGTCTCTCTTTTCAAAAGCAGATTAGTTTCCAGTCATAAACAAATTATATTCCTTTGGTCAATTGCAGAGCACAAAAATGTCAAGTTTCCCACCCCTGGATCGCAACTGAATTACAATTATCATAAGTTAACTCCAAGCACTTTTGCAAAAGGGGCAGTGGAGAGCACAAAGGCTCACAAAAGCACATCTACCCCTGAGTTACAGCAAGGTTAAAATATCATAACAACATTTAGTACCCAAAGAGAGGTCTTTTCTTCATGTTGACCCAAGGCAAGTTCTCAGCAATCTGTGTTACAGGGGAGACAAAGTTAACAAAGCCATAAGATACATTGCCAGTGTCCTCAGCAATTCACTCTCTGCCTGCAGAACAGTCTCAGGACTCCTGAAAACATAAGCAAGACCCTCTTCCAGGATTTCTGTAAACACACAAACAGAAAAAATCCTTCTTCAGGGCTTCTGAACCAACAGCAAGGTTCCAGTACCTCTGCAACAGCAGCACTATCCTTCACCAGCAGAGGGATCTGGAAAAACACATCAAAACAGATAGACAAAATACTGGCATGACAGCCATGTCTCCTCAGTCTTTGGCAGCTCTGGGTGGCAGCTCTCAAAAGTCCTGGGCAG
>NW_027187378.1:18773849-18774920 GCF_028583685.1 Petaurus breviceps papuanus
CTCTCTCTCTCTCTCTCTCTCTCTCTCTCTCTCTCTCTCTCTCTCTTTCTGTTATGGACTAAAGAAAGCATAATAAGGAACCTCAGTTTCAGCAAAGGTTTTGAGTTCAGGTTACCCTATTACCCTGTTAGATTTTCTGGTAGATAGGCCTGCTAAGGTCCATTGAATTAACAGTGACATAATCAGGCATTAGTCATGGGCCATTGTGTGCCAACATGGGAACACTAAGTATCTAAATAGGCATGTCTCAATTCAACAAACCTCTGTGTGCCTAACAAGTACCATTCTAGTCACCATGTGAGAGGAGTAAAAATTCACATTTCTATAGGGCTTTCAGGTTTGTTTTCTTATGATAATTGTGAGAGTTAGTTAATGAATTAAGTGATTTTTCCACGGTAAAACAGCTGCCCAGATGCATCTCAAATTGTAGTATTGTCAGGAGCTAGTCATTTTTCTTTCCAACTATGTGAAGACACTTTCTGTGAACAGGGAGCAAGTACTCTATAGAATGCCATTGGGAGATGAGAAATTAATCCATGTGGGTGTAGCAAGCACTGAATCTTCAGCAAATATGATGATACTTTCCTATCATATCAACTGGCTGCTTTGAAACTTTCTACAATTGTAAAAATTTGCATCAATATGACAAGTTATATTTGTATACCTACTGTGTACTCTGCCTTATCTGTGTTTGGCCCCAGGAAGGGTGCTTAGAGAAAAAAAAAGATCTCTGAAAGGAATATCTTAGAACAGCTTCTTGATTGTTATATTTTGGATCACAAATTGATTCTTTTCAAGGAAAAATATTAGTGCATTATTCAACAATGATTTATAAAATGCCTATTTGTTCTAGGCCCTATTGTATACCTTGCCACAACAAACAAGAGGTAAATAGTCCTTAATCCCAAGGAATGTGTGTGTACATGGGTATGTACACATCTAGATATATCTCTATAGATATATCTCTATATGGATATATTTATAGATATATGTTTAGAGATCTGGAGATCTCGAGTTATATATCTGTGTGTGTGTGTGTGTGTGTGTGTGTGTGTGTGTGTGTATATATAT
>NW_027187378.1:18775320-18826631 GCF_028583685.1 Petaurus breviceps papuanus
ATCCTGCTAGCAAGGGGGGGGGGGAAGTCAATATGGCGGAGTATAAACAGGACTTCCAGGGGATTCCGGCTTTGACCTCCCCTAAATTCATATAAAAGGGGTCTCTGAACAAACTTTGGAGCTACAGAACCTACAAAATGCTGCAGAGAAGCTAACCTCCCACTGAGGACAGCCCAGCAGGCCGACAGGAATAGGCCAGCCAGAACTATGGGAGCTGAACTCAACCCTACATGAGCCAGAGGTTTTAGCCCCAGGGTGGGCTTGACCAACCACCCCGGCTGGAGGGACGCCAGATCATGAGCAGCTGTGGTGTGGCAGTTTCAAGAATTATCAAAACATAGATGCTAAGGACAAAGTGAGAGGTCAGTGCAGTATGGATTTTGGGATCCAGTAGTTGGGAGTGCAGTCAGCCTTTGTCCCAGGGGTGAGAAGCTGCTGAGGTTCAGTGGACATGCAGCCACCACCACGTGGCAACTTCAGCTCCTGGCCTGCAGTGTAGGTGGACCAAGTGACCAGTCTGAGGGATAATTGCTCTTACTTTAACCTGCTTGGATCTGGATTGTGGTCTAGGGTGGAGGTCCTGGGTGTGCAACTAGCTTGTCAGAGCATTTGGAGGCTTCAGTGAGGGCACCCAAATAATACCTTTCGCAGCTGAGAAAACCCCAGTGTTTGGGATGAAGCTCCTCTGTCTGGTGGCAGAGTCCGACTGTGGCAAAAAGCCCAGGGGTCAAGTGATTAAGTGGCAACATGAGCAGGCAAAGAAAGCAAAATAAAGAGAGCAACCCAAATTTACACTCTTATTTTGGCAACAAAAAGAATCAAATCATGAAACAGGAGAAAGACAATGAAGTCATAACTCCTGCACCAAAAGCTTCAAAGAAAAACATGAACTGGTTATAGACCAGAGAGGACCTTAAGAAACAAATAAGTTAAGTGGAGCAAAAGTTGTGAAGAGAAAGGAGAAGATGCAAGCAATTTATGAAATGAGAGTCAACAGCCTGACTGAGGAAAATACCACTTTAAAAATTGACTAACTCAAATGGCAAAAGAGGCTCAAAAAGGCAATGAGGGGAAGAATGCCTCAAAAAGCTGAATTAGACAGATGGAAAAAGAATCTTAAAAGCTCACTGAGGAGAATCGTTCCTTCAGAATTAGATTGGAGCAAATGGAGGATAGTGACTTTATGGGAAATCAAGATGCTGTTAAACAGATCCAAACAAATGAAAGAATAGGAGGCAAAGTGAAATATCTCATTGGAAAAACCACTGACCTGGAAAATAGGTAACGGAGAAATCATTTAAAAATTATTGGACTACCTGAAAGCCATGATCAAAGAAAGAACCTAGAAATCATCCTCCAAAAAATTCTCAAGGAAAAATGCCTGATGAGCAAAATAGAGCTTGAAAGAATCCATCTATCACCTCCTGAAAAAGACCCCAAAAGAAAATGCCTAGGAATATTATAGACAGGTTCCAAAATTCCCAGATCAATAAGATAATATTTCAAGCAGCCATGAAGGAACAATTTGAATATTGTGGAAACACAGTCAGGATAACACAGGATCTGGCAGCTTCTACACTGATGGATTGAAGAGCTTGGAATACGATATTCCAAAGGTCAAAGGAGCTAGGATTAATACTAAGAATCACCTATCCAGCAAACCTGAGTATTATGTTTCAGGGGAAAATATGGTCATTCAGTGCAATAGAGGACTATCAAGTATTCTTGATGAAAAAAACAGAGTTGAATAGAAAATTTGACATTGAGATACAAGAAACAAGAGAAGCATGACAAGGTCAACAGGGAAAAGAAATCATAAAGAACTTATCAAAACTGAACTATTTACATTGCTACATGGAAAAACAATAGTTTTAACTAATGAAACTTTTTGCAGTATAAAAATAGTTGAAGGGAATAGAAATATATATATATATATATATATATATATATATATGAGGGTATATGGGCATATGAATACATATGTGAATGTGTGTATATATGTTTACAGGTATACATAGATAGAGTGCACAGGACCAATTTAATAGGAAGGGATGATACTTAAGAGGTGAAATTTACAGATGAGAGAGGAATATAATGTGAGGAGATGGGGAGAGACAGAATGGGGTAAACTATCTCACATAGAAGAGGTAAAGGAAATGGTTGCAATGTAGGGAAAGAACAGGAAGGCAAATGGGAATGGGTCAACCTTATTCTCATTGCATTTCACTCAGGGAGGGAATGACATACACACTAAATAGGGTATCTCACCCTAGTGGAGAGTAGGGGGTTAGGAGATGAGAGGGGGGATGATAGAAGGGATGGCAGGCTGGGGGGGTGGGAAGTTGGAAGCACCCACTTTTGAAAACGGATAGGATCAAAGTAGAGAATAGAATAAGTGGGAGTTGGGATAGGAGGGATTAATAATCAGTGTTTTACAATATATATAATATATATATACATATATATACACACACATATCTATATACATACACACACACACACACATATATATATACATATATATACTATTATTAGTACTACTTTACATGTAATTGAGAAATAAGATATACAGGCG
This sequence comes from Petaurus breviceps papuanus, assembly GCF_028583685.1. NCBI lineage: Eukaryota > Metazoa > Chordata > Mammalia > Diprotodontia > Petauridae > Petaurus > Petaurus breviceps. The sequence continues at coordinate 18,777,896 of NW_027187378.1, forward strand.
GCACTGGGACATAGAGATCCACCATGCCCTACTGGCAAAGTTGAAAGGGGTATGGGAGAAGATGTGGGAGAGAGTAGATTGGAAGAAGGGATATTCTGTGGGACCACTATTTTGGGGTGGTGAGTAGGGGAAAAATGGGGAGAAAATTTGTAACTGAAAATCTGGCGGGAATGAATTATGCAAACCAGAAGTTAGTAAAGCATTTGAAAAACAAATAAATGTGTTATTCTGGACAAATCACTTATCTTCCATGGGAAGGAATTGGGAGTGATGACCCTCAAGTTTGTAACACCTAGCAAAAGCAACTTCCAGGTTTGGATTATGAGAATTGTAACTCTTCATATATTCAGTAACAGTAACAAATTAAGGCAAAACATTCACAGAAAAGAGAAAATCATAAATACAGAGCAACTCGATCATTTAGTAAGTTCTCAGTTCAATTACAAAGTACAAAAATCAAAGTACTCCACCCTTGGGTAGTACATTCAAGTACAAAAGTCAAGTTTTCCACCCCAGATCACAAGTGAATTACAATACCATCCATCACCACCAAGCACCCTCTCAAGAGGCAGTGGAAGGCATAAAGGCCATTCACCCCTAGGTCACAACTAGGTTACAATATCTTCACAGTATTCACTACCCAAGGAGAGGTCTTTCCTTCATCTTGACCAGAGGCAAGTTCTTAGCATTTTCTGTTCCTGGGAAGACAATGCTTAAGAATGATACCACAACATTTATGCACATTGCAGCCTCTTATGCCCATCATCCTCTTCAATTCGCCTTCTGCCTATGAAATCAATCTAGGTCCAACAAGGTCTGAGGCCTCTATCAACAAAGGACTCTAACAAAGTAACATCAAAATAGAGAGACAAATTATTGGCACCGCAGTCATGCCTCTTCAGCTCTCAACAGCTCTGGGTGGCAGTTCTCTCTGTCTCTCAGCAACTCTGGCACCCAGCAATTCTCTCTCCCAGCATCCTCCTTCCTGGCAGCTCTCTCTCTGCCTCCATGATGCTGCTCCCAAAAGTTATTGCCTCTATCAGCTTGGGCCACTCCGTATACAGGGCACCAGCTCCTCCCAGTTCAGCCCCCTCTCATCACATCAACAAGTCCACCCCAATATAGGGTTCACAAGCTCTGGATCTTAACACAACTAAATAACCAAGTCTTTACATGGGAATCGTTAAATTCCATTTTCATTACAAAGGTCCATTTCAGCATTGAATCTGTGATTATGTGAATTCATGGTTGGATTGATCCAAAGAAACAAAATGCATTTGTGCAATGGTGAAATATATATGTTGATTCCAAACTCTGACTATGTCTTTAGACACAAACTATTTCAGCTATAAAAGTTTTTTTCTTCTTCTTATATAATGTGTTTTGTAGGGGAGAACAATTTTTGATATTCTTTTCTTAGAAGTCAGCAAGGTTGTAGGTGTTGGAAATCTTTTAAAATGACAAAATTGTGCTATAGTTTTTAAAATGCCATTATTGTGTGTGTTGATTTATTTTATGGGACTGTGGGTCCTTGCATCCATATGTATTTCTGACCGAACCTTCAACTCCTAGTCTCTTTTCAAAAATCTGACTGTCAGATAGTAGAAGGAAGACTCTGGCAGCCTGGGTATCTTTTGCCACTTCCAGTGTCATTTACTACATATCCTTGTGCCATTTTCCTCTCAAATAAATATTTGCAAAACATTACCCTACCTTAGAAAGCAGATAGATTGAATGAGATTATTTGCTTTATATAAAAGATTAATTTCAGGGTCCCCTTAAATGAATACATCATTTTTTCCCTTTCTGTTTGATATATATAAACTTTTATGCAACAAAGACATTATAAAATGATAGGTACACATTTTTACAATCTATGTCATTATCCTCAGGTGGTGATATCTACTTTAGCTGCACAGTGAATAAATTTCAGGTAACTTTCCAAACCTCATTTGTTGTTCTGTTTCCATAGAAATGGATGTGTTTAGCAAAAATAAAACATAGCTCCCAATAACTACTTTTCTTGACTTGAAAAATGTAGAAAACTCCCATTCTACTTTTTTTGGGAGAAATAGAATATTTTTCTATAGAAACAAGGATACCACATAAATAGAAACAATTCCAATGAAATAGAGGAAAATGTTATTTCAAGAGACATCTGAATGTATAGAGTGCTCACAAACCAACTTGTTTTTAATGTATAGAAGGAAGTAAAGAAAGGTAGCATAGGATGAGTTGGGCCAGCGGAAAGTAATGACTTTATGAAACATCAAGAGACAAACAAAACCAAAAGAAAAAAAAAACTAGAAAATGTGAAATATATCATTGGAAAACAACTGACCTGGAAAATAGATCCAGGAAAGATAATTTTAAAATTATTGAACTACCTGAAAGCCATGATCAAAAAAAGAGCCTAAACATTATCTTTCAAGAAATTATCAAGGAAAACTCCCTTTCTATTCTGGAACTAGAGGGTAAAATAGAAATTAAAAGAATCAACTAATTACCTCCTGAAAGAGCCTCCAAAATTAAAACTCCCATAAGTAAAATTGCCAAATTCCAGTCCTCCTGGGTCAAGGAGAAAATATTATAAACAGTCAAAAAGAAACCATTTAAATATTATAGAGTCAGAGTCAGAATAATACAATATTTAGCTGTTTCTGCATTAAAGGATCAAAGGACTTGGAATATGATATTCTAGAAAACAAAAAAGCTAGGATTAAAACCAAGAATCACCTACCCAGAAAAACTTCAGGGGAAAAAATGGGCATTGAATGAGAAAGAGGACTTTCAAGCATGCCTGATGAAAACACCGGAGTTGAATAGAAATTTTGACTTACAAATACAAGATGCAAAAGAAGCATAAAAAGGTAAACAGGAAAGGTAAATAAGGAATTCAATAATGTTGAACTACTTATATTCCTCCTTGGGACAATGATATTTATAACTCCTAAAAACTTTCTCATTATTAGGGAAGTAAGAAGTAGTATACATAAACAGAAAGCGGAGATGTGAGTTGATTGTTATGGTATGATTATCTTAAAAAAAAATAAAATTAATGAGAAAGAAGAATGAACTGGTAGAAGAGGGGAGGGTGAGGTAGAATGGGATTAAGTATTTGACATAAAGGAGACAAGAAAAAGTTTTTACAGTGGAGTAAAAAATGGAGGAGGTGGGAGGGGAGTGAGTGAACCTAACTCTCATCATAATTGGTTCAAAGAGGGAATAATACACACATTCAGTTGGGTGTAGAAATCTGTCTTACCATACAGAAAACTAGAAAGGGAAGGGAATAAGAGAAGGTTGAGGGGGTCAGGTATAAGGGAGGGAAATTTAGGGAAGATAAAAGTCAGAAGCTAACACTTTTGAGAATTGATGAGGTAAAAGGGGAGAGAGTAGGATAAATGGGGAAAAGTGAATGGAGGAAAATATATAGTTGGTAATAATTACTGTGGGGAAAAATTAAAATGAGTTTCTCTGATAAAGATTTCATTTCTGAAATGCATAGAGAACTGAGTCAAATTTATAGAAATAAGAAGCATTCCTCAATTGATAAATGGCCAAATGATATGAACAGCCAGTTTTCAGACAAAGTAATTAAAGCTATCTATAGTCACATAAAAATGCTCTAAATCACTATTGATGAGAGAAATGCAAATTACAACAACTATACTACCTCATCGTGAGCAGTTATCATAAGCCTTGTCAGATTGGCTAATATGACAAAAAAAGAAAATGACAAATTTTGTATGGAATGTGGGAAAATTAAAACACTAATATAATATTGGTGAAATTGAATATGATTCAATCACTCTTGGGAGTGATTTGAAGCTATGCCCAAAGGACTATAAAACCATGCATCTTTAAACAAGCAAAGCCACCACTAGGTTTATATTCCAAAGAGATTTAAAAAAAAAGAAAAGGACCTATATGTGCAAAAATATTTTTATCAGCTCTTTTAGTGGTGGCAAAGAATTAGAAATTGAGGGGATGACTATCAATTTTGCAACAGTTGAACAAGTTGTATGTGTTGATGAACAACTGTGATGAAATAATATTGTGCTTTAAAAAATGATAAGGGGGCAGCCAGGTGGCACAGTGATTAAGAGCGCTGGCCCCAGAGTCAGGAGATCTTGGATCGGTTCCGGCCTCAGATGCTTAACACCCACACAAAAAATAACTGGCCGTGTAACCTTGAGCAAATTACTTAACCCCAATTGCTTTAAAAATTAAATAAAAAATGATGAGCAAGATGCTCTCAGGAAAAAAACATGGAAAAACTTACATGAACTGATATAGAGTTTAATGAACAGAACCAGGAGAATATTGTACACAGTAACAGCAATAATGTATGATGATCTACATGAATAACTTAGCTATTCTCAGCAGTACAACAATCCAAGACAATTCTATAGAACTCATTATGAAAGGTGATATACATCTGCAGAGAAAGAATTAGTAGAATGTGAATGCAAATTAAAGATACTTTTTCTTTACCTCATTAAATTTTCTTGAGTTTTTTTTGTCTATATTTTCTTTCCACAGAAGAATAACTTACTTGGAAATGCGTTTTGTATGACTACACATGAATAAGCTATGTCAAATTGCTTGCCTTCTCAATGGAAAGGCAAGGAGGGGGGAGGGAGAGAATATGGAACTCAAAATTTGAAAAAAAAGAGTTAGACTTGTTTTCATATATAATTAGAAAATGTAAAATATTAAATAATACATAAAAATACTTTGGTGGGGAGTTCCTGAGAACATAGTGAACCTCCTTGCTGGCTGTTTTTAACCTTCTTTTTTTTTGCCTTTTTTTAGGGCAATTGGAGTTAAGTGATTTGCCCAAGGTCACACGGCTAGTTTTTGTGTTAAGTTTCTGAGGCCGGATTTGAACTCAGGTACTCCTGACTCCAGGGGAGGTGCTCTATTCATTGCATCACCTAGCCACCCCTAACCTTCTTCTTAATAACATTTATCTTCTAAACTGCATTTAGATTTCAAATGCAATACTATTTTACCTAGGTGTATTGGAATGTTTTAGTAAAATGTCTATTTATTTGTATTTTCAGGCTCTGAGTTATCTATTACCTCATTTGCAAAGCCATCCAGAGAGACTCTGCAAGCTTTTCTTGCTCTTTCTTACCTTCAGGCAAGAAGCTAAAGGGGAAGGTGCAAAGAAGAAAATGTCACCTTGATGAAAGTAAAAACTTCCTAAAATTTGGAGCCACTGCTTCTAAAAATGGAACAGCTGGCCCATGAATTAGTGGATTATCTCTCTGTGTAGGTCTTCAAGTACAGTTCAAAAAGACCAGATTTGTTACAGAGGATAGCCTTTTTTAGCTATGGTTTGAAATGAATGGCATTTTTGGTACCATCCAGCTGTGAGATTCCTTAAATAGGTCAAAACAACTGGAGAAATGAATACACACTATTAACGTGTCAAATAAAATTGACTCTTTATTTACTAAAACAACAAATACTTCTTATCCAAAACAGTATATGTAATTTTAAATTTTATCTCTATCCCTCTGAAAAACTCAGAATTTAGCGAGGAGTAGTAGTACCTAATATTTATCTAAATTGTTTAAATTGTTAATTTTATTTTTATTTTGAGTTCTAAGTTTTCTCTTCCCATCTTAGGAGGAGAAAGGAGTTTCTTCCTTTCCCTACCCTTTGAGAAGTCAGGAAATATGATACCCATTATGCAGAGGGGAAGATAAGTGGCACAGCTGATAGAATGCTGTACCTGGAGTCAAGAAGATTCCTCTTCCTGAGTTGAAATCCTGTCTCAGGTATTTACTACCTATGTAACCCTGGGCAAGTTTCTTAATTCTGTCTCATCTGTAAAAGATTTGGGAAAGGAAATGGCAAACCAATCCAGTATCCTTGCCAAGCAAACACCAAATGGGATCATAAAGTGTTGGATGTGATCAAAATAACTGAACAACAACAACAGCATGGTTCCTTTCACCTTAATGCAATTTTCTTTGATAAAGCAGTATGCAAAAAATTGAAGCCAGTAAGTTAAAAATCTTACTTTAGTCAAATACTCTCTGTGTGATCTTGTACAAATTACATTAATATTCTTGTCCTAAGTTTCTGATTTGTTATGGATTTGATGAATACCTACTACATTGTCCACCTACTAAAATGGGAGATATGAGCATCAATGAATCAGTCTGGTCCATTCTTCTATCCACAAGTAAGTCTAATCCCTCACTTTATAAATGGAGAAACTGAATTTCAAAGATATGAAGTGACTTCCACAACAGCATATGCATGGTAAATAGCAGAACTAATATTTAAACCACAGCCTCAGACTCCAAATAGAGTACTCTGAATTTTCCAATACCAGAACTTTTCTTCAGAATCAGCCAGACAGACCTTTTCAATTAATACATTACACAAGACTAATGTTGTGAGATTTCTTATTCTCTGGGGAAATAACTCTAATTTTTAATACTATAATCAATATTGTAAAACATTTGAAAAATAATCAGTTACATGTGTTTTTAAGTAGTTCCCACTAAGGACTTTTTCTCTCTACAGGAACCAGAGAATATCAGTACAATTTGAGTTCAATCTTCCTTTGAGTACTTTTCAAGTTTTGGCTTACTGTGGAAATACTCTAATATGGCTCAGTTCCTAGATCAATAGCCCAGGTTCCCAGGTTAGAAAACTACTGTGTTTTTTTTGGAAACCAATATATAAACAACTCTCCCTTCCTGTGGAATGAAAGATGTATGGATCTCCATCTTGTGGTCCCAAAGGAGGAGAGACAAGTGAGTGGCCCAGTTATAGGGCAGAAGGAAGGTGAGATGATGCTATATTTACTAGATGGTTTGGCTTTGATAGTTGAGAGAGTGGAATGCTTCAGAGCTATGCTTAGTTTTGACCTCAATTTTTATTAAGTACCTACTATGTGCAAGAGGAAACAAAGACAAAAAAATGAAACAATAGCTGCATGTATGGAATTTATATTACAATGTTTAAGGGGAGGTTAAGAGTGAAATGGGATACATAAATAGTGACTATATTGTGCATACAAGTAATATACATTCCAATATCAATTGTGGTGGGGATAGAAGCTTCTTCCCTACTCTCTTTCCATTCTTTATAGACCTTACTTGCCTCTGAGTACTCTATGATCTAGTGAATCTGGCTTCCTTGCTATTCCTCAGAAGAGATACTTATGTCTTTATTCCAAACATTTTCACTGGCTGTCTTTCATGCATGGAATTCTGTGCCTCCTGGCTTCTAAGTCCCAGATAAAATCCCATCTTCCACAGAACAACTTTCCAATTCCCCTTAACATTTGTGCCTTTTGTATGTTGATTATTTCCAAATGATCTCATATATAGCTTGGTTGTACACAATTATATGAATGTTGTCTTTTCCATTACATTGTGAACTCCTTAAGACTTGAGAGTGCCTTTTACAATTTTTTGTATCTCTAGTGCTTATCAAATTGGCTGGTACATAACAGGTGGTTAATTAATATTTATTGACTAAGAATAAACCTAAACAACTCAGTTTTCCCCTAATTTATTTCCACCACTTACAGATTTACACACACACACACACACACATACACATACACACACACACACAGAACTGCCATCTCCCTCTCCTCAATCCAAACTAACAAATGGATGCCTGTTATTTCAAGAATATATGAGTCCTGATTTTTATTCCAGTTGCTAAGATTGGTAAGCAGAGAGAAAAATGGGAAAACCTCCTGAAAACTTTCCTACCCTAATTGTATCCACTTCACTTCCTATTCGCTATTTATTTTTTTTAATTTACCTTCCAATCTCCACTGAATCTCTTCTCTACAAGATCAGCAATGATATCATAATTGTGAAATGCAAGGACCTTTTCTCAGCCCTCAGTATTTCTTCAGAAGCTTCACACTTTTGGTCAACTCTTCCTCCTGGACATGCTCTTCTGGATTTTTGTGATAGTGCTCACTCATACTTTTCCTATTTGTACTACCAGGGCTCTTTATTATATTCTATATGATTATTATCCCTGCCCCATCCCCCCACATGAAAGTTGACACTAAAACTTGTCTTTCTGTCCTCATTCTACATTTCCTCTTGCTTATTTGAACAGCTCTCATGGATTCAAACATCATGTGAATGCAAATGACTCAAACAAAGTTAGTCATCTCTATTCAGAGTTTCAGCACTCTGTGTCTACTAGAATTTCTCTAAGGTATTTCAAATTCAATATCCACAAAGCAGAATTCATTTATCTTCCAACAAAATCCACTCTTCCTCCTAACATCTCTATTTCTGTTGCAGGCCACAGCATTCTACTAGTTATGCATATATGCAATCTAGAGTTATTCACAGCAATTCACTGATGGGAGCATTCCCCTTATTGGTCTTTATGCTCTCTCTGATACCCAGGGCTACTTTGCTAGCTTCCTTCCTTTAGGGATATCTCCTTATGGATATATTGACTTTTCTATGGGTTACTTTTCTTCAGAGTTGCCAAAGTAATTTTAAGTTTTTAGTGGAAGAGAAATCCTAAGCCACAAATAAGTAAAGCTTTTTTTGCTGGGCTGGGAGCAACATTAAAATATTTCAGTACAAAAAGAAATAAGCCTGGAGTCTGCAGAACTTTTGCAGATATGCTTTCTTTCCTCGTCCCTGAAGGGTTTCAGCCTCTCAGGTAGCAGATGGCAGTGCAAGTTCTTTTCCTCAACTCAACCAGAGATCCTCCCTGAACCCTAAGGACAGCTCTACTGGGCAATACGTGGCAAGACTTTGCTTTCTCCGTTCAGCTCTTCTAGGCAGCAGGTAGAAGTACAGAATCTGCAGTATGTTTTCAAATCCAAGTAGAGGTCTTCTTTTGATGCTAACCTTGAGGATTCTTCTCAGAATTTTCTCCAGGGTATGTTCTGATTTACTTGGAGATGTGACCTTGCCCAACCTTATGGTACCATAGTGAGGTCTCTTATGAGGCATGACTCACCTTTTCTCACCATAAAACAATCAATTCATATTTCAGTCAGTCAATCTCCAACTATACAATATAGAGTTGTCCATAGTCACCAACTAGTTTTAGTGCTCAAAGTTTCCCAACTATTAACCTCACACTTCTCACATTAGTCATAAAAAAGGATGCTGAGAAAAGAAACACTTCAGCCATATTGTTTTTGAGCATCTTCTATGTAAACTGATCCCTCAATATTCTTTGCACAATTTCACTAGTTTCAAAACCCTTAAATATTAATGAAATTGTCTGAATCAGAAGAGGCAATAGATTACAGATTAAAGGAAAACTCATGTCCTTCACAGGGCTGCCCAACTGTTTTTCTCACAGTTGTAAATCAGATGATAACACTTCACTGCTCAATAAGCTCCAGGAATGTTCAATTGCTTCTACATGGAAACATAAAGTTTTCTATTTGATATTTAAAGTTCTCCATAAAGCTGAATGCAGATGGAAGCACACTTTTACAACTTTATTATTCTTGGGGTGGCTTTTTCTGTGTTTTCCTTTGAAATATGGCTAATAAGGAAAAATGTTTTGTGTGACTTGCAGATGATTAATCTATATCAAATTCCTTGCCTTCTGAAGAAGGGAGGGGGATGGAGGATGAGACTTTGATACAAATTGAAAAAAAACAAATATTAAAAGTTTTACATGTAATTGAAAAGAAAATTAAATGAGGAAAAAAATCCTTTATTGTCTAGACCCCACTCATATTTCCAAATTCATTGCACAATATTTTTTTTTGCTTTTTAAAAATGACTTTTTATTCCTGTTACAACTTCTGTCTTCTGAGGATTTATAAAAGAGCTTTTTAAAAAATTTTTTTCTTCTTTTATATATTTTTGTCTTTATTAATTTGTTTGTTTACTTTTAGTTTAAAAGATTCAGTTCTACAATCCCTTGAGTTTCAAATTTTCTTCCCTGCCCTCTCCTCCTCCCCCCTTCCCCCCACCCACATGGCAGCATGCAATCAAGTATAGGATCTGCAAATACTTTCATGTTAGGCATTAGTCACTTTACAAAGAAGGATTGTAGCAGATGGAATGAACAATTGGGAAAGAGGAAACAAAACCAAACAAAGAAAAGGAAAGAGAGCAGGTAGTTAATTTCAATCTGCATTCAAACTCTGTTCTTTCTAGTTCTTTCTCTGAATGTAGACATCTCTCTCCATCATTAGTCTTTTGGAGTTGTCTTAAAACCCTGCATTGCTGAGAAGAGCCCTGTCTATCAAAGTTGGTCATCACATATATGTTGCGTCTGTAATTGTGTACAAATTTCCCCTGGTTCTGCTCTTCTCACTCAGCATCAGTTTTTATAAGCCTTTCCATATAAATATGAAGTCCATCTGCTCCTCATTTCTTATAGCACAATATTATTCCATTACATTCATATACCACAACTTGTGAACCATTCCCCAACTGATGGGCATCCCCTTCATTTCCAGTTCTTTGCCACCACAAAAAGAGCTGCTATAAATATTTTTGTACATATGGGTCTTCTGCCCACTTCTATGATCTGTTTGGGACACAATGCTAATAGTAGTATTGCTGGGTCAAAGGGTACGAAATTATGTATAGCACTTTGGGTATAGTTCCTGATTGCTCTCCAGAATGGTTGAATCAATCCACAACTCCACCAGCAATGCATTACTGTTGCAATTTTTCCACATCCTCTCCAGCATTTGTCATTTTCCTGTTTTGAAATCTTAGCCAATCTAAGCAGTTAGATGTAGTACCTCAGAGCTGTTTTGATTTGCATTTCTCTAATCAATAGTGATTTAGAGCATTTATTTATAAGCTTATAGATATCTTCTCATCTCTATTTCTGATAATCCCTAGTTTCAAGATTCGTATCAAGTGTCATTTTCCATGTAAGGTTGGAATTCTGTATTTCCTGGTCCCCCAGATGCTAAAACCTTTTCCGCAAGTCACATCATAGTGTCTTGTCTTATGACTAGCCTGTAAGATCTTTGAGAGCAGGGATTCTTTTCACTTTTGCCTTTGAATTGCCAGTAATTAGAACTGTACCTAGCTTATAGGATGTCCATAATAATTCCTATTGGTTGATTGAAAGTACTTAGTAATCTGACTCCAGACTACCTTTCTAGATTGACCTCCTATTACTGACTTTCATTCATTTCACATTCCTTCCAAACAGCCCAGTTAGATGATCCCTACATACAGTACTTCATATTCTATCTTTATACCTTTTCAAATGCTATCCTTCAATCATAGTGGGTTCTTCTTCTTTATCTCTACTTTTTGGAATCTCAAGCTTCCATCAAGGACAGTCCTTAAGTACTACCTCTTACAACATGCCCCCCCCCCAATAACCCCAGCTCTTAAATATCCCCCCTGAAATTACTTCATAATTATTTTGTGTTATTTTATCTCTATAAGTTCTTCTCATCCAGCAGCAGAATGTAAGTTTCTTGTGGATCTGGACTATTTATTTTTCGTCTTTGTGTCTTAAGCATTTAGAACAATTGCTGGTACATACTAGAAAATTAATATATGCTTATTGTATTGAACTGAATTGCCTCACATAAAGAAGCCAATTAAGGATGAAAAAACAAACATTGTCAGGCCCAGCCTTTCCAGGATAACATTGAATCACACAAAGTTCCCATAACAAAAAGGTGGCATATAGATCACAAAAACTGAAGTAATCCCTATTAAAGATATATATGGCCCTAAAGATATGCTACAAATTGAGGGCCATTGTACATTTAGAGACAATGAGCCTGCATTCTCCTTGGCCACTACCTGTGATGAAAGGAGGCTATTCTTAGATCTCTATAAATCTTATAATTCACTTCCCTATTAAAACTTGTGACATATGTAATAAGAATATTACATATAAATAAAAAGAAAGTTTAAAAATTATTGTAGTAATAAAACTAGTGGCTGGTTTTATAGGGAAAAATGTTAAGGATACTTCATGGGAAAATCTATAAAGATGAAATTTGCAAAATTCCTTTGTTGAATTTTATCATTTCTAAAAGAATTTTTGAGACTCATAATAACAAATTCCCCCAGCATATTACAAGACTTAAGGGCAGTCCAAAGCTTGCAGTTCAATTAGATAAAACAACTGACATTTCTAACACAGCACAGTTGTTGTTACCTTATGTAAATTATATTTATGAAGGAGTCATACATTAGGAATTACTGTTTTGTTATCCTTTAGAAAGACACACAAGAGGGGAAGATATAGATAGATATAGATGTAGATGTAGACATAGACATAAATAGAGAGAGATAGATATATCTTAAAGTCAATTAATTTTTCACAAATGCAGGTTTACAGTGGAAGAATCTCATTGGAGTCTATGTAGATGGTACTGGGACAGTGATGGATAAGAATGTTGGATTTGTAGCAAAAATTAAAGCTGGTGGCAAAGAACATAACACTTATCCTCACTGCATGATCCATCCCAAGGCACTTGTAGTCAAAAAATTATCACCAGAGATAATTATTGTGCTTTATGATACTATCAAAATCATTAAGTTGATTACAAGCCATGCCTTAGAAGTCATTTGTTTTCAAAGCTTTGGAAAGACACAGACTCTGATTACAAAATCGCATTACAATATGCTAAGATAAGGTGGTTCTTTCTTAAGAGAGCAAAGTTTAAACAGATGATTGAAATTGAAAGGTGAAATATTTTTGGCTGAGTAGAAATCTGATTTGGTTATCTTTTTTCATAATGACTTAATACTTTCAAAGCTTATTGAGAATTAAGAGCTACTTCAGTCTCTTTCACATGTATTTTGCAATAATAGAGAGAAGACATCAAAGAAGAGGGGTGGAGGGAGAAGGGGAGAGAGTAAGAATGTGAACAGAAGATCATGGAATCTTCTTTTGTTTTTGCTTTTTGGAGGGCAATTGGGGTTAAGTGACTTGCCCAAGGTCACACTGCTAGTTTTTGTGTTAAGTGTCTGAGGCCAGATCCAAACCTAGGTTCTCCTGACTCCAGGGATGGTGTTCTATTCACTGTGCCACCTAGCTGCCCCGATCATGGAAGTTTCTGATGCAACTAGGAAAGCAGAAAGTTTTGAAATATATGTGAATGTGTGTTTGCTTCTGCAGCACTGCTTGGTGTTTTCTGAAACTGTCCATGCAAATTACACTACCCCAAAGGCTCCTCAATCCAACACAGGACGAAGCAGAATTGTATTTCTTTTTCTTTTTTTTTTTCATTTTTCAAATGCTTTATTAGCTTCTGATTTACATCATTAATTTCCACCAGATTTAGAGTTACACATTTTCTCACTGTTTTGCCCCCTACCCACCGCCCCAAAATAGGAGTCCCACATTATAACCCCTCCTCCAATCTGCTCTCTTTCATATCTTCTCTCATACCCCCTTTGATTTCTCCAGGAGGACATGGTGGATATCTATGCCCCAGTGCATGTATATCTTATTTCCCAATTACATGTAAAATAGTATTATTAATAGTGTGTGTGTGTGTATATGTGTGTATGTATATATATATATATATATGTACATATATAGATATATATTTAAACATTTGATTTTAAAAATTGAATTCCAGATTGATTCACTTTCTCCCTTGACACCTGCCCTTACTAGAAAGATAAGCAGTTCAGTATAGGTTATACATGTGTAGCTTATGCAAAACATAAAGATAGTTGATATATTGTAAAAGACTGACTACATTTCCCTCCCTCCTATCCCACCTTCCAGTAGTTCTATTCTCTACTTTGATCCTGTCCTTTTTCAAAAGTGGGTGCTTCCAACTTCCCTCCCCCCCAGCCTGCCCTCCATTCCATTATCTGCCCTCTCATCCCCTTCCCCCCTACTCTCCTACAGGGTGAGATACCCTATTTAGTGTGTATGTGATTCCCTCCCTGAGCCAAATTCAATGAGAGTAAGGTTGGGCCATTCCCTTTTGCCTTCCTGTACTTCCCCTCCATTGTAACCATTTTCCCTTGCCTCTTCTATATGACATAGTTTACCTCATTCTGTCTCTCTCCATCTCCTCTCATTATATTCCTCTCTCACCTCTTAATTTCATCTTTTAAGTATCATCCCTTCCCATTAAATTGGTCCTCTGCCCTCTATCTATGTCTACCTGTAAACATATATAAACACATTCACATATGTATTCATATGCCCATACAACCTCTGATATAGACATATATATTCCCTTCAACTATGTTCATACTGAGAAAACTTTCATCAGTTACAATTATCATTTTTCCATGTAGGAATGTTAGTAGTTCCACTTTGATAAGATAATGCTGGTTTCTTTTCCCTGTTTACCTTCTCATGTTTTCTTACTTCTTGTATATGAATGTCAAATTTTCTATTCAACTCTAATTTTTTCATCAAGAATGCTTGAAAGTCCTCTATGCCTGAATGACCATATTTCCCCCTGAAACATGAGACTCAGTTTTGCTGGGTGGGTGATTCTTGGTTTTAATCCCAGCTCCTTTGACCTCCAGAATATCACATTCCAAACCCTTTAATCCCTCAGTATAGAAGCTGCCAGATCCTGGGTTATCCTGATTGTGTTTCCATAATATTCAGATTGTTTCTTCCTGGATGCTTGTGATATTCTCTCCTTGATCTGGGAATTCCAGAACCTGGCTATAATATTCCTAGGAGTTTTCTTTTTGGGATCTTTTTCAGGAGGTGATTGGTGGATTCTTTCAACCTCTATTTTGCCCTCTGGTTGTAAAACATCAGGGCAATTTTCCTTGAGAATTTCTTGGAGTATGAGTTCTAGGTTTTTTCTTTGATCATGGCTTTCAGGTAGTCCAATAATTTTTAAATTATCTCTCCTGGATCTATTTTCCAGGTCAGTGGTTTTTCCAATGAGATATTTTACATTGCCCTCTATTCTTTCATTTATTTGTTTCTGTTTAATAGCATCTTGATTTCTCATAAAGTCATTAGCTTCCATTTACTCCAATCTAATTCTGAAGGAATGATTCTCCTCACTGAGCTTTTGAGATCCTTTTTCCATCTGGCAAATTTGGCTTTTTAAGGCGTTCTTCTCCTCACTGCCTTTTTGAGCCTCTTTTGCCATTTGAGTTAGTCTATTTTTTAAGGTTTGATTTTCCCCAGTCAGGCTGTTGACTCTCATTTCGTAATTTTCTTTCATTGTTCTCATTTCTCTTCCCAATTTTCCCCCACTTCTCAAATTTGCTTCTTAAGGTCCTCTATGGCCTGTAACCAGCTTGTATTTTCCTTTGATGTTTTTGGTGCAGGAGTTCTGACTTCACTGTCTTCCTCCTGTTCCATACTTTGAAGCCTCCACATGCTCTGGCAAGCTGGACACACACCCCAGGACCTCCACCCTAGACCACAATCCAGATCCAAGCAGGTTAAAACAAGAGCAATTACCCCTCAGACTGGTTCCTTGGTCCCCCTACACTCTGCAGGCCAGGAGCTGAAGCTGACATGTGATAGCAGTGGCTGCACCGCAGCCCTCAGTGGCTTTTCATTCCAGGGGCAAAAGCCGAGGCTCTACCAACTACTGGGTCCCAAAATCCAGACTGCACTAACCTCTCACTTTGTCCTTCGCATCTATGTGTTAATAAATCTGGAAAGACCACAGCTGCAGGTGACCTGGAGTCCCTCCAGCCAGGGGATGGTCAGGCCTGCTCTGGGGCTTAAACTCGGAGTGGAGCTGGGCTCAGCTCCCAGACAGCTGCACTGGATGATTCCTGCTGGCCTGCCGTGCTGTTGTCAGCGGGAAGTTAGCTTCTCTGTGTTATTTTGTGGGTTCTGCAGCTCCAAAGTTTGTTTAGAGTCCCCATTTACATGAATTGGGGAAGGTGGAAGCCGGGAGCCACAGGGAGGACCTGTTTCTACTCTGCCATCTTGACTCTGTCCCCTGCAGAATTGTATTTCAGACTGGAAAGCTTAGGCCAGAACACTGGCCTTATCTTTGTCAGTCTGCTGTCAGTGTCTAATATCATCATCATCACTAACATTTATGCAATGTTTACTAGGTGCCAGGCACTTTGCCAAATTCTGTGTCGGGCTTGCCAGAGCATGTGGAGGCTTTGTGCAAAATTACTATTATCTCATCTAATCCTCAGAACTCCAGGAAGTAGGTGCTATTATTATACCCATTTTATGAGTGAGGAAACTGAAATAGATATTAAGTGACTTACTTAGGGTCACATAGCTAGTAGGTGATCAGCCCAAGGTCACATAGCTAGTAAATGTCTAAGGTCCTTTTGAATGCAGGTCTTCCTTACTCGATGTCTGGAGAGCTATCCATTGTGTACCTAATTACAAAGACATCTACTTAGATATATCTTGGGAGAAATAACTGAAAAATTGGGATGGAATAAAATCTGTCTATGTTACTGTGACCAAAAAGTATTAGAGAAAGCCATGGGGGACTTTTGTACTGGGGTCAAGGCACAAAGGGCACGGAACATGTTTAGAAGCTCTGATTGCTTCCCTTACTCCTAGGCAAGGACACATGGCAATTTGGGTTTGTCTTCACTAAGGTATTGTTTTAGATCTTATCCTTCTTTCTTTTTCTGAATTTCTTTTACTTATCATTCTGGCCTCTCCAAAAAGCTTTGATTTTATCCTTTGGATTCAAAGTCCCCATATAATATAACTTTCCTTGAAATCCCATTCTACTTTAGACCAGTTCTCAGTAAGAAATGTAAGAAAGAGATGAGTGATCCTCTCTTACAACTCAGGCTGGCAAATGTTGTTTTTCAGTCATTAAGATGCATTCAAAACTTCATGACCCCATGAACCAAAACATGTCAGATTTTTCTACTATTTCTTGAAGTCTGTCCAAGTTTTTGTAGATTGATTCCATGGCATTGTATAACCATCTCATCTTCTGCTATCCCTTTTTTTCTTTTGCCATCAACCTTTCCTTATATCAGGGTCTTTTCCAATGAACCTCATCTTCTCATGATGCGGCCAAAGTATTTGAGCTTTCACTTCAATGTTTGACCTTCCAAGTGAATAGCCTGAATTAATTTCTTTAAATTTTGACTGATTTGACTTCCTTGCTGTCCAAGGGACTCTCAAAAGTCTTCTCTAAAAAAATTGTTCTCTAATACCATAGTTTAAAAGCATCTATTCTTCAGCACTCAGTTTTCCCTATAGCATGATTCTCACAGCTATAATTGCTACTAAAAAAAAAAACTAACTTTGGCTATACAGACCTTTAAATTGTTGTTTTATTATTTTTGTTCAGTATTTTATTTTCCCCAGTTACATGTAAAAACATTTCTTGGTTTTTTTTTTTTTAATTATTCCCAGGTAAAGTTATTTGTAAGCTTTCTATACAGCTAGTATATAAAACAGTTGTAATATGTTTCATCATTGTTATGGAAAGAAGGTAAGAATTGAAATCCAAGCTTTGTTTTAAGCATTGAATTGAATGTGGACCATATTGCCTGTTAAATTTCCCAAGTCACCCAAAATCTGAAATGAGGCGATCGTCTAGTCTGAATTGTTTTTTAATGATTATTCTCTCTCTCTGTCTCTCTGTCTCTCTCTCTGTCTCTGTCTCTGTCTCTGTCTCTGTCTCTCTGTCTCTCTCTCTCTCTCTGTCTCTCTCTCTGTCTCTCTCTCTGTCTCTCTCTCTCTCTCTCTCTCTCTCTCTCTCTCTCTCTCTCTCTCTCTCTCTCTCTCTCTCTCTCTCTCTCTCTCTCTCTCTCTCTCTCTCTCTCTCTCTCTCTCTCTCTCTCTCTCTCTCTCTCTCTCTCTCTCTCTCTCTCTCTCTCTCTCTCTCTCTCTCTCTCTCTCTCTCTCTCTCTTATTCTTATTTAATTATTTATTTCCTTCCTCCCTTGTCACCCACCCTTACTGGGAAGATAAGCAGATCAGTATAGGTTATACATGTGTAACTAATGCAAAACAATAACATTGTAGATATATTGTAAAAGACTGACTATGTTTACCTCCCTCCTGTCCCACCTCCCAATTGTTCTATTCTATACTTTGATCCCATCCATTTTCAAAAGTGGATACTTCCAACTTCCCTCCCCCCCAGCCTGCCCTCCCTTCCATCATCCACCCTCTGATACCCTTCCCCCCTACTCTCCTGTAGGGTGAGATACCCTATTTAGTGTGTATTTCATTCCTTCCCCAAGCCAAATTCAATGGGAATAAGGTTTCATCAAGAAAAGTTTCATCAGTTACAATTATTGTTTTTCCATGTAGGAATCTTAATAGTTCAACTTTGATAAGTTCCTTATGACCTCTTTTTCCTGTTTACCTTCACATGCTTCTCCTTCTTCTTGTATCTGAGTGTGAAATTTTCTATTCAACTCTATTTTTTCATCAAGAATGCTTGATAGTCCTCTGTTCCACTGAATGACCATATTTTACCCTGAAACATGATACTCAGTTTTTCTGGGTAGGTGATTCTTGGTATTAATCCCAGCTCCTTTGACCTCCAGAATATCATATTCCAAGCCCTTAGATCCCTCAGTGTAGAAGCTGCCAGATCCTGGGTTATCCTAATTGTGTTTCCACAATATTCAAATTGTTTCTTCCTGGCTGTTTGTGATATTCTCTCCTTAATCTGGGAATTCTGGAACCTGGCTGTAATATTCCTAGGAGTTTTCTTTTTGGGTTCTTTTTCAGGAGGTGATGGGTGGATTCTTTCAACCTCTATTTTGCCCTCTGGTTCTAAAACATCAGGGCAGTTTTCTTTGACAACTTCCTGGAGGATGATTTCTAGGTTCTAACTTTGATCTTTCAAGTAGTCAAATAATTTTTAAATTATCTCTCCTGGATCTATTTTCAGTGGTTTTTCCCATGAGATATTTCACTTTGCCTTCTATTATTTTATTTGTTTGGATCTGTTTTACAGCATCTTGATTTCTCATAAATTCATTAGCTTCCATTTGCTCCAATCTAATTCTGAAGCAATGATTCTCCTCATTGAGCTTTTGAGATTCTTTTTCCTTCTGGCAAATTTGGTTTTTTAAGGCATTCTTCTCCTCCTTGCCTTTTTTAGCCTCTTTTGCCATTTGAGTTAGTCCATTTTTTTAAAGTTTGATTTTCCTCAGTCAGGCTGTTGACTCTCATTTCATAATTTTCTTGCATCATTCTCATTTCTCTTCCCAATTTTTCCTCCCCTTCTCTTATCTGATTCTTAATTTCCTCTATGGCCTGTTACCAGCTCGTATTTTCCTTTGAAGCTTTTGGTGCAGGAATTCTGACTTCACTGTCTTCCTTCTGTTCCATGCTTTGCTACTTTTTGTCCCCAAAATAGGAGTCTAATTTTGGAATCTTCTGTCTGCTTTGTTTACTTTGCCTGGTCATGTTGCCCCTCAGTCACTTGACCCCTGGGCTTTTTGCCACAGTAGGACTCTGCCACCAGACAGGGGAGCTTGTGTCCCAAACACTGGGGTTTTCTCAGCTGTCAGACATATTACCCCTCAGACTGGTCATTTGGTCCCCCTACACTCTTCAGGCCAGGCTGAAGCTGCCACGTGGTGCTGGCTGGCTGTGTCAGCATCTCAGCAGCTTCTCGCCTCAGGGGCAAAAGCTGACACACTCCCACTTACTGTTTCCCAAAGTCTAGACTGCATTGACCTCTCACTTTGTCCTTCACATTTATGTGTTGATAATTCTGGAAACAGCCATAGATGCTGCTTATCTGGAGTCCCTCTGGCCAGCAGCTTGTCAGGCCCACCCTGGGGCTAAACCTCTGAGTGGGGCTGGGCTTGGCTCCCAGAGTGCTGCACTGGCCAATTTTTGCTGGCCTGCCAGGCTGTCCTCAGTGGGAGGTTAGCTTCTCTGTGTCATTTTCTGGGTTCTGCAGCTCCAAAGTTTGTCCAGAGTCTCCTTTTCACATTGATTGTGTGTGATAGTAATGGAATATAAAGATCCCCCTTTATTGGCTTGGTTTTCAAATTGATTGTGTTAAAACCCAGAGCTTGTTAATCCCACTTGTGGGATGGACTTGTTGACATGCAAAGAGAGGGCTGGACTGGGAGGAGCTGGTGAAGTAAATTTAGAGAGACACAAGACAAGAGAGAGGCAGAAGAACTTTTTGGAAGCAGCTCTGGGTGGCAGCTCTCAAAGTCCCGGGCAATTCAAAGTGGCCCTCAGCAATCCTCTCAGTCTCTCTCTGCCTCCAAAGGTGCTGCTTCCAAAAAGTTCTTCTGCCTCTCTCTTGTCTTGTGTCTCTCTAAATTTACTTCACCAGCTCCTCCCAGTCCAGCCCTCTCTTTTAAGGTCAACAAGTCCATCCCACAAGTGGGATTAACAAGCTCTGGGTTTTAACACAATCAATTTGAAAACCAAGCCAATACAGGGGGATCTTTATATTCCATTACTATGACATTGTGCAAGGTGGAAGTCGGAGCTGATCAGAGGTCGTGCTTCTACTCCACCATCTTGACCGTAAAAACAGTCTTAACATTCATTTTTAAACCTTTGAGTTCCAAATTCTCTCCCTTTCTTCCTCCTGAACACTCCTCATTGAGAAAGCAAACAAGTCAATATAAGTTATACTTGTGTAGTCATGCAAAACACTTCCATAGTAGTCATGTTGTGATGGACTAACAATTTTTCCCTCCATCGTATCCCCTCCCTATCCCAGTTTATTCTATTCTCTCTTTCCTTTCACCTTATCCTTCTTAACAAGTATTTTGGTTCTCACTACCCCCTCCCCTAATCTATCCTCTATTCTATAACCTCCCTTCTCTTACTCCTTTCCCCACTATCTTCCTATAAGGTAAGGTAGATTTCTATATCCAGTTGAGGCTGTGTGTTATTCTCTTTGAGTCTATTCTGAAATGAGTAAAGTTCACTCCCTCCCTCTCACTTCCCTCCTCTTCCCCTTCACTGTAAAGGCTTTTGCTTGCCTCTTTTATGTAAAATACATTGCTCTCTCACTTCTTAATTTTAATTTTTAACTATTATCCCTTCATATTCAACTCACACCTGTGCCTTATGTCTATATATAATCCTTCTAACTACCCTAATAATTAGAAATGTCTGATGAGTTAGAAATATCATTTTCTATATAAGAGTATAAATAGTTTTAAATTATTAAGTGCCTTATGATTTCTCTTTCATGTTTACCTTTTCATGTTTCTCTTGAGTCTTTTATTTGAAAGTCAAATTTTCTCTTTAGCTTTGGTCTTTTCTCAAGAATACGTGAAAGGCCTCTATTTTGTTGAATATCCTTTTTCCACCTGAAGGAATATGCTTAGTTTTGCTGAGTAAGTCATTCTTGGTTGTAATCCTAGCTCCTTTGCCCTCTGGAAGATAATGTTGCAAGCCCTCCAGTTCTGCAATGCAGAAGCTGCTAAATTTTTTGGTATCCTGATTGCGGCTCCATAATACAAGAAATATTTCTTTCTGGATGTTTGAAATATTTTCTCCTTGACCTGAGAACTATGGAATTTGGCTACAATATTCCTGGCAGTTTCCATTTGAGGATCTCTTTCAAAAGGTGATTGGTTTCTTTTCATTTCTATTTTACCCCCTGATTCTAGAATGCCAGGGAAATTTTCCTTGAAAATTTCTTGAGACATCATGTGTATACTCTTTTTTTGATTATGGCTTTAAGGTATTACAATAAATTTTAAATTATCTCTCCTGGATCTATTTTCTAGGTCAATTGGCTTTTGCAATGAGATATTCCACATTGTATTCTATTTTTTAATTATTTTAATGGTTTCTTTATTTCTCATAAAGTTGTTACCTTCTATTTGCTCCATTCAAATTTTTAAGGAATTATATTCTTCAGTGAACTTTTGGATTTCCTTTTCTATTTGGCTAATTCTGCTTTTTAAAGGCATTCTTTTCCTCATTTGTCTTTTGGACCTCCTTTACTATTTGGCCTAGTCTGTTTTCTAAAGGCATTTTTTTTTTTAGCATTTTGTGTGTGTCTCCTTTACAGAACTATTGACTTGTTTTTCATGATCTTTTTACCTCACTCCCATTTCTCTTCGTAATTTTTCCTCTACTTACTTGACTTTCAAAATACTTTTGCACTCTTCCATGATCTGAGATCAACTCATACTTTTCTCAGAGGCTTTGCATGTAAGATCTTTGTCTTTGTTGTCTTCTTCTGAATGTGTTTTGATATTTCTTGTCACCAGAATAACTTTCTATAGTCAGATATCTTTTTCCATTGTTTGCTCATTTCCCCAGACTTTTTAATTTATTTGTTAAGGTAGGGTTATGCTTCCATTGTTGAGGGCAAACTGTCCCTAGTTTCAGTGCTTTTTTTGCAAGTATTTTTGTTTTGAGGGCAATTGGGGTTAAATAACAAGCCCAAGGTCACACAGCTAGTATGTGTGTGTGTGTGTGTGTGTGTGTGTGTGTAAGTGTCTGAGGTAAGATCCAAACTCAGGTCCTCCTGACTTGCAGGGCCAGCACTCTACTCACTGCACCACTCATCTGCCCTGTTTGCAGCTATTTTCAAAGATACTTTTAGAGACCTATAAGTTTTTAGTTCTTCCAAGGTGGTGTGACCTAAGGAGATATGTTTGTTTATTTCTCTCTTGGCCTGTGCTCTTATCTGTGAGTGACCACAAGCACTCTTCTCTGCCCTGGAACTGCAGGGTCTCCCCTCCACTGCTACAGGAAACTCTGCTATTGATAGTACTCCTGCTAGTCCCAGGAGTGCCATTCAGGCCTGTGACCCAGATAGATCCAAGTGTGGGCAAAACAACAGAATCCTGCCTCAGTGCTAGCAAAGAAACACCTATAATTTCCTTCTGAGAAGTTTTTTCATCCCCTTACCATCAAGGGACTGAGAGCTCTGGAAGCAACCACTGCAGCTGCAGCTGCTGATTCAGTCAGTCCCAAGGCCTGCTCCTGGTTTGCTAGGGCTAGGGCTATTCTGACAGGGCCTCCTTTTGATGCCACTTCTCTCTCACCCAGGGGCAACAGACCTTTCCTCCTTACCCTCTAAGTTATCTTTGGTGCCTGTTGGCTGAGACGTCTGGAAACCACCACTGCTGGCATTGATTCAGCTGCCCTGAGGCCTATGCAGGCTTTTGTAAGCAAGGTGATATTTCTGCTTTTTAGAATGCTGTCCAGATTTGCCATAGGTTTCCTGCCAAAGAGCAAGATTATTTTAATTTCATGGCAGCTGCCACCATCTGCAGTAATCTTTAAGCCCAAGAATATAACATCTGATACTGCTTTCATATCTTCTTCATTATTTGCCAAATAGTGATAGGATCAGTTGCCAAGATACTGATTTTTTTGGTGGTAAACTTCAAGTAAGCTTTTACACTCACCTTTTTCACCCTCATGAAGAAGCTGCTTAATTACTTTTCACTTTCTGCCATCAGGGTGGAATTGTCTTCATTTCTGTGATTGTTGATATTTCTCCCAGCAACCTTAATTCCCATTGCTTTTTTTCAATTCATGCAGCCTGCCATTTCACATGATGTATTCACATATAAGTTAATCAAATAAAGAGACAATATGCAGCCTTGTCATTCTCCTTTTCCAATCTTAAACCAATCACTTACTCCATGTTTGGTTCTAACTGTTCCTTCTTGGCCTGTGTATAGATTCCTCAAGAGATAAGTAAGATTCTCTGGTACTCTCCTCTCTTTGAGGACTTCAGATAATCAGCTCCATTAGGGTTCCAGAGCAGTTAAGATTTTTAAGACTTAACACTGAAATACAATTATGTCCATATTCCTGGGAACCACTCTAAACACACAAAATCATTCCCCAAAAGAGAATTCCTAGATATTCTTTCACAGAATGTAGTTTAAAATAGTTAATTGTTGTCTAATTGATTCATGTTCATAAATCCTGCCAATTTGACTAGATTTTCCTGTGTCTAGAAAGTCCAACTCACCACTTCCTCCCTGTTTAAGCACCTATACAGTTTTAAAAGCCATTTCAGTGATCAGCAATGATAGACTTAGCTCTCCTCATCAATACATTGAACCAAGACAATTCCAGAAGATTCATGGTGGAAAATGCTATCTACATCCAGAGAAAGAATTATGGAATCTGAATGCAGATTGCAGCATATGATTTTCACTTTTTTTCTTTCTTATGTTTTTTCCTTTTGTACTGATTCTTCTTTTACATGACTAAGGTAGACATATGTTTAACATGATTGTACATGTATACAAGATTGCTTGCTGTCTTGGGGAGGGGGGAAGGAAGGGAGGTAGGGAGAAAATTTGAAACTCCAAATCTTACAAAAATGAATGTTGAAAACTATTTTTACATATAAGTAGAAAAAAATAAAATTCCACTAAGTGCAAAAAGATAGAGTTAATGTACTTAAAAAAAAATAAAACCCATCTCAAGTGTTGCTTCCTCCTGGAAGTCTTTCCTGCCCTATCCACACCCGGGCACCCACCAGTCAATAATGCACTTCCATACCTTTCAGACATCTCTTTGTGCCTCTGCTAATTCCCTTTAGAATCCAAACTTCATAATGTTGCAGGATCTTATTCTATCTCAACCAAACCTCACCCAAACTCAATAAAAAGCACTTTTTCTAAGTAGCTATCTCACTGGTCAATGGAAGCTTATATATATATATATATATATATGTATGTATATGTATACATATGAGATAATTTTTAAATTAAACATAAAAGATTCATATTATTTTCATTGTTATGGATTATTTTCATATTTGTATTGTAACTAATTCACTTGCTATATACTATTGTGTCCTATAGCCTTTTGAATTATTACTATTAAAACATAAGCTCCTTGAGGGTAGGGAAAATATCTTCTCTTTTAACCTTTGCATCCTTCCTCCTGCTCCCTCCTAGTACAATGTGCTACACACTGTAAGTGCTTAAAATGTCTGTTGAATCAAACTGAAAGTTTCTATCACTTCATGTTGAGGTAGAGGACATGAATATATTGGTTTACAGGGTGTAGACAAGAAGTAGGGGAGGGGAAATGAATATAAGGGAAAAGATTTTGTCACATGTTCAGAGATGCTGGTGTCAAGGTAAATCTCACTTTTAATAATAAATGGAACCATCTAAATGCTTCCCATTAGTAACCAAACACCAAACTCTCCCCTCAGTTGATCCCAAGCAAGTCATTTAGTTCTTCTATAGTCAGAATGGTTTCTTTGGCCTCCATCAATAAAATAACAGAGTCTCAATAGCCTGGAAAGAGCCCAACCATCTCAAAACGTTTTACTGAAATTGAAGTATGATGTATTTTTTCCCAATGATTGTTTTAGTGTTTTTCTCTATTGGCTGCTTTGAAGGATTGGCATCCTGTCAAATGGTAAGGGTGTTCAGAATATGAGAATGTATTGGGGTGAATCAGACAAAGACAGACTGGGAGAAAAGGCTAGAGAGTGAATAAATCCTCTTGATATTGCTCTCAAGTTTCCAGGGATCTGATGGGAGGGCTTCTGAGGTCAGAGTTCAGTCATCTTCTGTCACTTTGGTTATATCAAGTGGAGGCAGACAAGTCACAGACGAATTAAATGATGTACTTAAGAGAACGTCTTGTCCTCAGAGTTCCCACAGCTCTAACTGGCTAATAAGCTTTGGCTCTGCGACTTCACCCTCCTCCACAACACCACCTCCTCAACCTCACCCAGCAGTTGACTTTAGATTATTTGTTTTCTTTTTATCCCTTTCTTTCTTCTTTTATTTTTATATGTCCATTGCTCCATACCTCAAAATGATGAAGATGTCAGTAACAACAGTAAAAAATTACTAGGACAACAACCAATACAAAGCCCCCTTCTGTCAAAAGAAGTAGAAAATAGTTTAATGAGCAAAACAGAGACACAATTATAAATAACACCACAAAACGTTGACTGATCAGACAAGGACAAAAATAGCATTCAATGTAGGCAAATTGTGTATATATCACATAACAAGGTAGAGCAAGGGCCCAGTATATGGAGGAAGAGAGAAGATGATCTTTCAGCATATGGGTCTTAATTAAGACAGCCACAAAATTACCTTTATCTTAGACTTTTTTCCTTTGCTTCCTTGGAAGCCTATGTTCCCCTCTTCTGTCCTAAAAATAGATTGAGAACTGAGTTTCAACTTCCTTGAATCACAAAGTTCAACATTTAGGGGAGATGTTGGTGGTTGTCCCCTCAAACACTCTGATATCCCAGTTCATTATCTTTCTTAGCTCCCATAAACTATACTTTTCACTTTACTTCAGTCATTTGCAAGGATGTTCATACGTTCAAACTCAGGACCACCCACAAATACTCTACCATAATCAAAAATAAATGGCCATAGTGTATCATTCAATTTCTCCTTGTACTTTACTCTTATTAAATCTGCTAGTTTTCCTTATCATGACCTCCAGTGTGCTTACCCCTTCTTGTTTTCTCCATCAATAACCCCTATTCTGACTTAACTTTCCTTCCTCTCCAATTTTTACCTTATAGTTAAACTAATCTACTCTATACCTTTCTCATCTTTATAATTTTCATTCTTATCCCATTGCCATCAATGCCTTATGAGACCCTATCCTTTGACTACCTCCACCTCCAGTTGCCTTCTCTGCTACTTCTCATCTATTTGATAGCATGGAACTGAGTCACACAATTGTTCAGAGTGGGTCCATTATAGCTTACTTTAAAATCTAAACTGGCCATTGCCCTCCTTTCCATATGCTAATCCTCTTATTCTTTTTATGTGAATGTCTAGCATACTTTACACAGCAATGGCTTCAAAATGTCTGTTGTCTCCTTCTTAGAATAATCCCTGGCATATAGTAAGTATTTAAAAGATTGATACAAATTTTGCCCCTTTTCTTTCCTTTCCATTGAAGACTATAGGTAGGTACGATGTTGCTGAGAATTAATGTATAAATGAAAAATCTTTATTAGACATTTACCATGTGGCAAGTACTGTGCTAAACTTTGGGGATACAAACACAAATGAAAGGTAGTCTCTGCCCTAATGGTGTCAATATTCTACTGGAAAGAGATGATACATGTAAGGTTAGAGGATTGTTGGCTGGGGAAAGGTATTTGATATTGGAATTCAAAGGAAGGTAAGTAAAGCCATGGATAATTCAACCAATATAGCCATTTCAGAAAAAAAATATATAACATTAATTTGATTACTGATTTTTTCAGAGCAAGAAGTATAAAGTAAAAGTTATGTTTATTGTCACATGAGAAAAAGATGACTAGATGAAATATGTTTGGAGGTCTGTTTCTGGCTAGATGGAGTGGTCTATGAGTTTTAACTCCCACACTCACCAAGGAGGACAGCACTGGCCCAGGATGGGAGTCCTAAAACTGAATTGTGTGGTTCACTTTGTCTTGGTCCCCAGAATTTTATTTTTCAGACCATGAGAAAGCATAACCATCAAGCAGGGCAGTGGGACCAGGGTAAAATTATTTGTTGCGAATTTATTCTTCTCCCTTATTCTATACCTAAAAATTCCTTAATATCATAATTGAGTATTGTTCATTGTTCTAGTCTCTGATAAAGATGCTACTTCTCTCTTCACCAAGGTTAACCTTCTACTCATGACCCATGATTACCTTTCTTAAAGCTTTCTTCTTCAATCACTCCATCTAACTTTAAAGTTTATTTGCTTTCTGGCTGCTTCTTTTCCTGTTGCTCACAGAGATATGGAGGTTTTCTCTAGCTGGAGTGGGATGGGGAGCTTTCACTTGACTCCATATTCTATCAAGTTGTTGTCAAATATTCCTCCCACTTTTCACAGTCTAACTCCTAAAAAAATTTTAAAATAAAGCTATATTTGTTACCTTAAGTTCCTCTCCTGACATTTACTTCTTAAACTGTTTAAATCTGGCCTCTGAATGCACTACCTGAAACTTCTCTATCAAAAGTTACTAATTATTTCTTACTTGCTAAGGATAATGGCCTTTTTTTCCCACCCTCATCCTTTTTCACGTTTGTGCAAATTTTTTACATTGTTGACCATCTTTTCCTAAATGTTTTCTCTCCTCTGGGATTTCATGACCCTAATCACCCTTACTTCTCATTCTACTTACTTCTGCCTCTTATAATTCCTTCATAGTTCAGTTCAAGTGATAACTACTACTCAATATCTTTACGATCACCTGCTTGTTTATGCTATTGACCCCAAGAAGCTATTCTTTATTTTGCACATATTTTGCATTGATTCATCCATGGACATGACATTTCCTTCTCAGACACAAAGTTATTTGAAGGTAGGTACTGTTTCATTTTGTTCTTTGTATCCCTTGTACCTAGTGCAGTGCCTGGCACATGGTAGGCACTTAATGCATGATGAATGCCTACATGACTTATTGTAGCTGAAATCGGATCATAGTACATCCAAAAAGCACATGTCCATTCCATGTAGCTAGGTAGAACCTGCCAGAACTTCGACTCCATTTTAATAGCCACTGAGGGCCCAGAACCATCTCTACACAAAAATTAGTCATAATTAAGACATATCCTATAAAAACTATAAGTTAAACTCTAATAGAGTACAAACTATAGCCAAGTGAGACAGTACTTCTAACTGGAAACATCACAGAAGGCTTCAAGAAAGAAGTCATATTTGTATGGGAACATGAAGTTCTATAGAATTTCAACATATGGGCAGTGAAAAAAGAGGGGAGGATATTATGTACATAGAAATATGAATATAGGTGGAAAAGAGTATATTTGGAGGACCATAAATGTCATAATTTTGCTGAATTCTAAAATATATGAAAGAATGCCCAGAGCTGTAAGGGCAGAAAAATAGAATAGAGTCATATGGGAGATGGTCTTGAATGCCATGCTGAGAAGCTTAGAATTTATTCAGTAGAAAATGAAGATCTATTGAGGGTTTTTGAGGAGAAAAGTGGCATAACTGGAAAGCACTTTAGGAAGGTTTATTTGGCAAAGGCCTGTAAAATGTATTAAAGGTGGAAGAGAATAGAGTAGAAGACCCTAATTTGGAGGTTGTTACAACAGTTTAGGAATGATACAATGACAGCCTCAAAGAGAATGGAAAAGAAGTGGCATATGTGTTGCAGGGTAGAGAAGGCAAGAAGACATGCTGTATCATAATGGTATTGGGGAAGCAAGGGAGCTGATGGGAGGAGACATGGGCAATTCCAGAGGTCCTTCTCAGTTGTAAATCCTAACATTCTGTGATGAGGATTTCTATCCTTAGGGACTAGGGAAATAGTATTGACAATAGAAGCAGGGAAATCAGAGTTATGGATAAAGAGATTTAACCATAAAAAATGAGCTCAGTTTTGAACTAAAGCAAGGAGGCTTTAATTTCTACTTTAACTGTGAAAAAGCATATAATTTTTAAACCTAGTGACTTGATTAATGGTATCAGTTGGATAAGGTCAGAATTTTTGTTATGTTTTGTTTTGTTTGTAGTGTGATATGCCAGCAAGAGTGCTGGATTTTTTTAAATGTAGAAATCAGGTTTTCAATTAATTTGGAGCTATAATGGTTTTCATATCTCAGCAATCTCTTTGGTCCTGCTATAATTTCTACTAGTATGTACCCTAGTTCCCCAGACCTTCATTATTCTGAGGCAACAAAAGAACTCAACTCTACCACTCCTCCAACCCTATGCAGAAGAGGTAGAGAAGCAGGAGCTAAAGCTTACTCTTCTTGGTGTGGCAGCATCAGTATGTTACTCTGTAGCAGTGCTTAGCCCAGAGGATTGAAGAATAAATGGAACTGAGATAGGTCAGGTGTGTATGCGTAGGGGAGGGAGAGAAGGGCAGAGGTGAATGAAGACTACTATGAGTCAGAGACGAGATGGCTGAGAAAAGGCAGGGACTCACATGAGCTCTCCCCAAACCCATCAAAATACTTTTTAAAAGGACTCTAAACAAATTCTAGAGCAGCAGAACACACCAAAAGAAGGAATGAAACAATTTTCTAGCCCAAGATGACTTGGAAGGTCAGTAGGAAAAGTCTGCTGCACCAGGGTGAGAGAGGAGCACAGTCCAGCACAGGCCATGACAGCAAAGATCTAGGCCCATCACATCTGGAGCGGGCCTATCAGCAACTGAATCGCTGTCAGCAGTGATGGTTTCCAGATACCTCAACCCACAGACAGCAAAGACGACTTAGACAGTAAGCGGGAAAGGTCTGTCACAGCTGGATGAGAGTACAGTTCAGGCCAGTGGAGGCAACACCAACACAACAAAGTCTTCAGCAAACCTGGAGCAGTCCTTGGGAGTGAATAAATCAGCAGCTACAGCTGCACTGGCTGTTTCCAGAGCTCTCATCCCCTAGATGGTGAGGGGATAAAAAAAACTGGTCAGAAGGACAGGAATCCTTTTATTATCACTGAGGCAGGACTCTGTTGCTTTACCCATACTTGGATCTGGGTCACAATCCTGTGGTTACTTGTGGTCACTCACAGACTAGAGGATAGTCCAAAAGAGGCATAAATGAACATGTCTCCTTAGATCATACCACCTTGCAAGACCTGAAAACTTACAGTTAACTAAAAGTATCTTTGGAAACAGTGGTACAAAATCCCTGAAAATTCAGACAGTGCACTCCCCACCCTGGAAGCAGAGCCCTATTTTAAGAAAGAGCTGAAAGTCAAATAATAAGTTGGAAAAACGAGCAAAAAATGGAAAATAACACTCTGACTATTGAAAACTACTATGGTGATAAGGAATATTAAAATACATAGTCAGAAGAAGACAACAAAGTCAAAGCTCTTACATGCAAAGCTTCAAAGAAAAGTATGATTTGGTCTCAGACTATAGAAGAGCTTAAAAAGAATTTTGAAAATCAAGTAAGAGAAGTAGAGGGAAAAGTGGGAACAGAAATGAGAGTGATGAAGATTATTATGAAAAATAAGTCAAAAGCTTGGTAAAGAAGACAAAAAATATATTGAAGAAAATAATACTTTAAAAAACAAAATAGAGGGGTCAGAGCCCAGATGGCAGAGTAGAAGCAGGAAATTCAGTGACTTCCCCCCACAATCACTTCAAATACCTACAAAATATGACTCTAAACAAATTTTAGAGCTACAGAACCCACAACGTGACAGAGAGAAACAAATTTTCCATTGAAGGCAGCCTGGCAGGCCAACAGAAAGGATTCATGACAGCCTACTGGGAGCCAAAAACAGTCCCGAATGAGCCATGTGGTTTTGGCCCCAGGAAGGCAGCAGTGGCCATAGCAGACTTCAGGAGAATGAGTCACCAGCAGCTGTGGCTGTTTCCAGACTTTTCAACCCATAAATACCAAAAAGAAAATAAAAGGTCAGTCGAACTCTGTTGGAAAAGAATGGCATGGTCCAGCCCCTGCCCCCAGGGTGAGAGGTGGCAGAGGTATGGTGGCTGTGGCTGCAGCATCTGCCACATACCTGCCACAGAAGCTCCTGGCCTTCAGATTGTAGGGGAACCAAGCAACAATTCAGCGGGTAATCTTGTTTTTGACCTGCTTGAATCTGGTGGCTTTCTTAGGTGGTAGTCCTAGAATGAAAAACACCAGTTTGCCAGTGTGGTGTCTGTAAAGAGGGTGTCTTCCTCAGACCTCTGACAACATTTGCAAAAAACTCAGTGATTTGGGACAAGGCTCTCCTCTCTGGATGAAGAGTTCTACTATGGAGAAGACCTCAAAAATCAAGCAATTGACTGTCAATATGAATAAGCAGAGGAAAAACAAACAAACCATAGAATCCTTTTTTAGGGACAAAAGGGATCTCAAAGCATGGAATAAGAGGAAGACAACAAAGTTAAAACTCCTGCATCAAAATCTCATTGGAAATGGTTATAGCTTATCCTCAGAACATATAATACTTGCTGATGGCTTTAGATAGGTGCTACTTATTATTTTAAGGAAGGCTCCATTAATTACTTTCTAGTGTTTTTAATAGGTATGGATGTTGTAGATTTTCAAAAGCCTGTTCTGCATCTATTGAGATAATCATGTGGTTTCTGCTAGTTTTATTGTTTATTTGATCATTTTAAACTGTTTACATTCTGTAAAGCCAAGCACTAGTGGCTTTCTAGAGGACTGCTGCTGTGAACAGCTTTAAGGCTCTGATCACATAGTATAGTGAACTCTATATTTATTCAGCAGTAAATTAAAGCAAACCAT
The DNA here is from genome assembly GCF_028583685.1 of Petaurus breviceps papuanus. Lineage (NCBI taxonomy): Eukaryota > Metazoa > Chordata > Mammalia > Diprotodontia > Petauridae > Petaurus > Petaurus breviceps. The sequence continues at coordinate 18,809,902 of NW_027187378.1, forward strand.
TCACAGAAACCAAAGTATAGCATTCACAATGTTATAACATAACAACTTATCACTAAAGTGGTCACATAGTTTTAAATTTTAAAAATATCATTCAGTAAGTCCTTAATCCAATCATCCTTAAGGAAAAAATCTTCTTAAGGGACAGAAAGTGCAAAGGTCAAAGTTCTCCACCCCTAGGTCACAGTAAATCATGATCTTCTCAGTCAACATCAAGTACCCAAGAAGAGGTCTTTTCATCTTGACTCAAGGCTGGCTCTCAGATTTCATGGTTCCTCTTCCACGGTCCCAGCTCCTGCCTGAAACTACCCAACTGTCACCTGGATTCAATGGTAGGCAGCTTTCATCTACTTGTCCGGCTCCTCATCCAATTCCTCATCCAGTTCCCATTCTATATTGAAGTTCACAGTGTCCAGTCCACCTCAAGTCCCTCACAGTTTCTGTTTCTGTTTCTGGGAATACAAAGCTTAACAGAGCCAAAACAACATTCATACATATTGCTGGCACCATCGTCAATTCACTTTCTGCCTGTGAAATCAACACAGACCCACCCACAAACAAAATCTAAGAACTCAACACAAATTGTCTGTATAGTCTCAGGACCTCCTCTGAAACCCTCATCCAGGAATTCTGTAAACGGACAACAACAACAACAACAACAACAACAAAAAAACCCTTTCAGGTCTTCCAGTAAGTTCCCAGGGCTTCTATACAAAGGATTACAAACACAAATCAACACAGACAGAACAAACAGAGTCCCAGGATATCACAAGTTTTCTCCTTCTCAACTCTGCCACCCTAAGTGTTCTCTTCTCAATTCGGCCCTTTCCCAGTTTGGGCTTCTCCTTATATATGATCATTAGCTCCTCCTTGTTCCACCCCCTTCCTGTTGCATCAGAAAACATCCATTGTGGTGTTCACAAATTCTGTCTCTTAATAAAGACTTGATATAATCAAGGGCAAGACTCAAAAGAAACTTGAACTGAAACAAGGGGCTTAATAATTAAATAGCTAAAACAGGCACTAAGTACTTCTTTGCTTACCATTACACATTCCAACATGGGAAAATGATACTTGTAACTAATCAGACATTTCTCATTATTGGGATAGTTAGAAGGAATATATAAGAGACAAATGTGAGTTGAATATGAAGGGATGATATATAAAAATATAATAAATTAAAAGGTGAGAAAGGAATGTACTTGAAGAGAAAGGGAGAGGTAGAATTATCACATAAAAGAGGAAAGAAAAAGTTTTTATAGAGGAGGGAGATGGGGGGGAGTGAGTGAGTTCAGATAGGGGAAGATTAAGTTTCCCCACTGGTATACTTTTGCTATCTAATTCCCTTAACTTCTCCTCTAGGAATCTGGATGCTATACCACTTGGTACATATATGTTAAGTAATGATATAGCTTCATTCTAGATGGTACCTTTTAGCAGGATATAGTTTCCTTCCTTATCTCTTTTAATTAGATCTATTTTTGCTTTTGCTTTATCTGAGATAATGATTGCTACCTCTGCTTTTTTTTCTTTAGCTGAAGCATAATATACTGTACTCCAGCCTTTTACCTTTATAATGTGTGTATACTCTTGTTCCAGGTGTGTTTCTTGTAGACAGCATATTGTAGGATTATAGTTTTTAACCTATTCTGCTATCCGCCTTTTTTTGTGGGAGAGTTCATCCCATTTACTTTTACAGTAATGATTACTCTCTGTCTCCCTCCATCCTATTCCCTCCCCTGTTCATGTGTTTGTTTCTTCCTTCCTCCTTCCCCTCCTTAAGGTTTTTCCTTTTGAACACTGCCTCCCTCAGTATTCCCTCCCTGTAAGCCCCCCTTCTTTACCTACCCTTTCTGCTTACTACTATTTCCCTCCCTTCTAACTCCCCCCCTGCTTATACTCCCCTTGCCCCTCCTACTGCCGATAGGGTAAAATGGATTTTTATACTTATCGGAGTATGATATTCCCTCTTTGACCCCAAACCAATGAGAGTAAATTTCATACAGTGCTCCTCTCCCTCCCTCCTTTCCCTCTATTATAATGAGTTTTGTGTCATTTCATGTTAGAATCTTAAGTTTAATTGATTATGTTGATCCCTCTTTGAACCAGAACCAATGAGAATAATGTTCAAATGATGTTCATCTCCCTCTCTCCTTCCCCTCTACTGTAATATGTCTTTATGCCTCTTTGATGGCATAATTTACTTTTTTCTGCCTCATCCTTTCCTTTTCTCCCATTACACTCCCTTTGTACCCTTAATAAGGTTTTTTTTTTTATCATCATATTATTTCATTTATAACCACACCATCTATCTATGTATATCCCTTTTAAAGGTCATGATAATCATATAAATTTCAATATTGACAGGTATCAGCTTCTCATATAGGGATATAAAAAGTTTCTTCTTATTGTATCCCAAGTTATGTGCATATGTGCATGAGTGTGTGTATGTGCATGTGTGTGAGTGAGTGTGAATTTTACTAGTTTACCTTTTTAAGTCTTTCTTGAGTCTTATAATTGGAGATCAAATTTTCGTTTGAGCTCTGAATTTTTCTTCAGGAAAGTCTGGAAGTCCCTTATTTCATTAAATGACCATCTCCTTGCTTGAAAGTTTATGTTCTGTTTTGCTGGGTGTTTCATCCTTGGTTGCAGTGCTAGCTCTTTTACCTTACAAAATATCAAATTCCAATCCTTCTCATCTTTTAATGTAGAAGCTGTTAGGTCCTATGTAATCCTGACTAGTTCCATGATATTTGAATCGTTTCTTTTTGGCTGCTTGATGTATTTTCTCCTTAACTTTGTAATTCTGCAATTTGGCTACTATATTTCTTTGAGTTTTCAATTTGGGATCTCTTTCAGGAAGTACCTGGTGAATTCTTTCAATAATTATTTTACCTTCTGATTCTAGGACTTTAGGAAAGTTTTCTTTGACAATCTCTTGGAGGATGTTGTCCAGGCTGCTTTTTTCATCTTGGCTTTCTGGTAGACCAATAATTCTTAGGTCATCTCTCCTAGATCTGCTGTCCAGGTAAGTTGTTGTTGTTGTTGTTGTTTTTTCCCAGTGAGATATTTTTACTTTCTTCTAATTCTTAATCTTCATGTTTTGCTTGATTGACTTAGTGCATAATAGAGTCTTGAGCTTCGATTTGACTGATTCTAATTTTTAGTGAGTTTTTTCTTTGGTTAGTTTTTGAAGGTCATTTTTTAGGGTGGTGTTTTCTCCAGTTAGATTTTGAACCTCCTGTCCCAGTTCAAAAATTTTACTTTTTAAGGATTTGTTTTCTTCTGTGAGACTTTTTTCTAATTTGGTCACTGTAGATTTAAATTTATCTTCTACCTCTCTAATTTGGCTTTTAAAAATCTTTCTTGAGCTCCTCCAAGAATGCTTTTTGGGCTTGAGACCAGTTCATATTTCCTTCTGCGGTCCCAGGTGTGAGTACAGAGTTCATATTGTCCTCTGTATTTGGTTGTTCTTGTTCAGTATAATAAGCTCTGATAGATTTTTCTTGCCTTCTCCTTCTCCTTCTCAGCTTCCTTCCTTCCCATTCTAATTTCCTATTTCCTAATTTCTTAGCCTGGGAGCTAAGAGCCTGGTTGTTGACTTTGTGTGCTATAGCCGCTGCTTGTCTAGACTGAGGCTGAAGGCCAGGATTCTCAGTGGTTTTCCTGAGTTACCCTGAGGCTCACAGAGTAACCTATGGGGGAGGGGTGCTCTGGCCCCTTCAGATTTCCACCTCTATGCCTGTGGGCTACAGCTCAGGCAGGCTCAGCAGCTGGTGGCTTTTGTCCTGAGGTCCACCTGGGCTTGTGTTGTTAGTGGTTGCTGGCTCCACCCCCCTGGGCTTCGGGACTTCAGACTCCTTACTTCCTCAGTTACACCCTTTCTCAGTGACTCCTGAGCCTGAGGCTATTTCTGATATTTCAGGATTTTACTCTGGGTGGGACATTTATCTCTGTGTTTTCTAGGTCAGGGATGGGGAATTGGAGCAGCTAGAGTTTACTTTACCATCTTGGCATCTGGAAAAGCAGGTAGGTGATTTTTAAACTTCTAGGCTGTGAGCTGATAGCCCCAGGAGAAGCTGTTGTCTCTGCTGTGGGCCCTGTGCTTTATCTTCCCGAGATTCTATGTATACTCCCATCCCATGGTGAGATGCTGGTGAGAGGCCTACAAATCACCCTTGGAGTGAGTGAGTCTGCTGGCTGGGGCTCCTTCTGTCTCTGCTGTAGTCTGATCTCTAGTCTGGGCAGATATAGCCCCCATGTGTTCCTCGCTCCCATCCCATGTAGGCATTTTGCTGGGCTTGATTCTCCCATGCTCCATCTCCCAGTGGATTCTGTCCCTCTAAAATCCATTTACATTCACTTTTTAAAGTTTAGTGATGGCAATCATGGAGCAGCTTAGAAAAGTCATTGCTTATGTTCCGCCATCATGACTCCACCAAATGAGACTTCTTTAATGCACCATTCTTGGAGTTGTGAACTGATTTAAACATTCTGTAAAGCAATTTGGAACTATACCTAAATGGCAATAAAACCATGCATGCCCTTTGACCTAGCAATACCATCACTATGGTATTGTGGTATTCTTTCCTTCCTTCCTCTCTTCTCTCCTTCCCTACTTACTTCCTTCTTCCCTCCCTCCCTCTCTCCTCAAAGAGCAAATCTTAAACTTATTTCACTCTGGAACTCATAGATTGGACCACAATATGTCCTGGCCCAAGCACCCCTTAATGGCTTAGAGTGAATGTCAGCAGTTAACTATTTCTCTCTTTTTTTTTTTAAGCAATCGGGGTTAAGTAACTTGCTCAAGGTTACACGGCCAGGTGTTTCTGGGTGGGTGCTAAGTGTCTGAGCCTGGGATTCGATCTCCAGGTCTTCTCAACACTGGAGTCGGTGCTCTTATTCGCTGTGCCACCTGGCCGCCCCCCCCCTCCCGACTGTTTCTCTTTTGAAAGGCAAATCTGAGGTCCTTCCACTCCCATTTGATATTGTTGTTGTTTTTTAATTAAAGGTACCATCTCTTGACTCACTTCTTTAAGAGCCATGTTCACTTAATGGGCATTACCTCATTCAAAGTGAGAATCTGAAAAGGCTTTAGCCTAAAACAACCAAGATCTCCCACTGCATCCTGGACCATCTCTAGTCACCCTGACAAATATCTGGTCACTGAACCCAGAGGGCTCTGGAGGAGAAAGTAAGGCTGGTGACTTTGCACAGCCATTTCTCACTCAAATCAAAGCCTACTGCAAGTCAGGTCATAATCTCCCTGATGTCATGGTCTTCTTCAAAAACAAAGGACAATAACCACCACTATGTGTCCCAAAAGGGATTTATTTTTAAAAAGGAAAAGGACCTACATATACAAAAATACTTATAGCAGCTCTTTTCTGGGGGTAAAGAATTAGAAATTTATGGGAGCCCATTAATTGCATAATAGCTGAACAAGACGTGGCATGTGATTATGATGAATTACTATTGTACTATAAGAAATGATAAGTAGGATGCTCTCAGAGAAATCTGGAAAGACTTGTACTGGCTAACACAAAGTGAAATGTACTATGTGCAAAGTACCAATAATATTGTAAAAGGATCAGCTGTGAATAACTTAGCTACTGTCAGCAACACAATGATTCAAGACACCTCTAGGAGACTTAGTATGAAAAATTCTCCCCATCCCCAGAGAAAGAATTGATGGTGTCTGAATACAGATTGAAGCTCACTTTTTTACTTTCTTTATTTTTCTTGACTTTTCTATCCATGTTTTCTTTCATAACAGGGCTATTATGGATATTTTTACATGACTACAAATGTATAACCTATATCAAATTGCTTGCCCTCTCAATGAGTAAGGGTAGAGAGGGAGCAAGGGAGAGAATTTGGAACTCAACATTTTTCAAATGAATGTTAAAAATTGTTTCTACTTATACCTGGGGAAAATAAAATACTAAATAAAAGCTTGAAAATACTCCACCAAACCTGAAGGAAAGAGGATTGGCATAAAATTGAGGCCATAACTGCACTCCAATAAGTTATTTGGGGGTAGAGACTGAGGCTGGTGAAAAATACTGAACACAAGTAAATAGGTACATGGGGGAAAATATTAGTAATAAAATGAAAGATGCTTCTGAGCTATCTAAAAGAGTCCAAATATCTGAATAAATATTTCAATGCAAGAAAAAATTAGGCAGAGGAACTTGTTAATTTCCAAGAAGGATATTATCTGTTGGTTTAAGAGAAAAAAAAAATCATGGCATCAAAATTTATGACTTGTACAGGAGAAATAGCAGAACAGAAAAACTTGCACCTGTAGTAGCAAATCTCATCAAAGAAACAAAATAGATAACTACTGATTAGGCCTGCAAATACATGTAATTAGAAGACAACCTGAAAGAGAAGAAACACAAATTTAAAAAAAAAAGCAAAGAAAATATATCGTCTACATAAGCAATACATATTCATCAAGACAATATATGCATAGTGCCAATTTAAGGATTTTCTGTCTCCTAGAGGACTACAAACAATTCAAAAAACTTCATCATGACAATACAAGAAAATTACTCAAGATTATTGAAAGAAATTGCCAATTAAAGAATCCATAGATGAACTTTGAGAGAGTTAGGGAGGAGGGAGAGAATGAAGAATAATTCTGTACTGCAAATTTAAAGATACATAGTGATATATAGTGGGAGAATTTTTAAATTCCAATGAAAAATAATAAATTCTATAAATGCGTAGAAAAAAGAACTATGAATATAAGGAAAAGAAATTTAAAGCCTATTTCGTACTCACTGGAAACTACAGAAAGGAACTGAATATATTCTGAAGAGCAATGGAGTTTAAGATGAAACCAAAGGTGAAATATCCTGTAAACCTGAGAGCCTAATTAATCATCAATTAAAAACAAACAAAAAACTATGTACATTCATTAAGTGAGGCATTAAAAACATTCTTACAAAAAATGGAAAAAAAAAGATATGAGCAAATCTCTTATTTGGCACATACCACAGACTAGAGAAATGCAGGAATGTTAAACACAATAAACAAGGAAGGCAAAAGCAATGAAATAAATTGCCCCAGTAAAACATGATAGGAGAGGGAAACTGAAAGAAACCTCTACATTTTTTTTAATTACAGCAGCAGCAAAATAACAAAAGAAGAATAATTAGAAAATGTTTTTTGGGGGGCAGCTAGGTGGTGCAGTGAACAGAACACCAGCCCTAGAGTCAGGAGGACCTGAGTTCAAATGTGACCTCAGACACTAACACAAAAACTAGCTGTGTGACCTTAGGCAAGTCACTTAACCCCAGTTGGCGTACTCTTCCCCCTTCCAAAAAGCAAAATAAAAAAAAAATAAAATTTTTTTTTCTAAAAGTGCACAAGGAGACAAGGGTGGAAATCAAACTAAAAGTAATTGTGGCAGAGACAAAGCATAAAATACCCTGGACTAAATCTCATAGGACCCATCTACAAGTATACAAATAGTTTTTGTGTAATTGCATGTGTTTGTATGTGTATGTGTGATTAAACTCCAAAATTGGAAAATACATTTAAAAAGGGAAGAGGAATGGTAGAGAGGAAGGTGTGATGTATTCTAACCAAGTCACTGGTTTCTCAGGAATAGGCTGGGTGAAGTTGCAAAGGGAGGGATTAAAATAGGGAGAAAGAAAGAGGGAAATGTTGCTTCATTGGGAAAGTTTATCACTGAAGGACATTTCTTAGACCCTCAGCTCTACTCCTATAACCCAAAGGGAATATCGTTGCCAACTTTGGGGACCTGAATTGACAATTCAAATGACAGTTGACAGAATATTCCCAGAGTTCAGAAAGAGACAGTGGGAACATACTTTAACTGAGGTTGAGAATAAGAAGTTTGGATAAAAATAACACATACATATAGAGATAGAGAGATGATAGATAGATAGATAGATAGATAGATAGATAGATAGATAGATAGATAGATAGATAGATAGATAGATGATAGACAGACAGACAGGTAGACAGTTATGTATGTCTTTCAATAAGCAGCTTCATGGCTATTCTAGCAGTAAGAATGGGTGACCTTTTTAGAGAGTGGGAAATTGAGATTTAAAAAATGCAATTTTCCTCACCCATCCCAGGAAAGGGGTTCAGTTTGTGGGACAAATCCAGCTACTCTCCAGTTTTTGTTTTATTTTTTGGACACCTAGATCTAAGAATCATTTTTATATATTAAAATAAAGTTTTACTGTATTAAAAAAGTAAAAACCACTGTTAGGTCAAAGCCATACTAAAAGAAGAGCAGAGTGATAGCATACTATTGTGTTATAAGAAATGATGAGCAGGAAGATTTGAGAAAAACCTGGGAAAATTTACATGAACTGACACAAAGTGAATTGAGCAGAACCAAGAAAATATTGTACATAGTAACAGAAATATTGTGTGATAATCAACTGTGAATGACAGCTGTTCTTGACAATACAATTATACAAGACAATTCCAAAAGACTCATGATGAAAAATTCTATACATCTCCAGAGAAAGAATTTATGGAGTCTGATTACATATTGATGCATACTTTTTTGCTTTCTTTTTCTTTTAGGGAGGGTTGGGGATGCAGCGGCCCGTGTTTTCTTTTGCAACATGGGTAATATGGAAATATGTTTTACATGGCTTCATAAGTTATACCAAATTATTTGCTCAAGGAGGGGGAAGGCAAAGAACAGGGAGGGAATTAGGAAATCAAAATTTTTACAACTGAATGTCTAAAATTTTTATTACATGTAATTTGAAAAAATAAAATATAAAACATTAAAAAATTTAAAAGAAGGCAGAGGGATTTGGCCTGATTTTTTTAAACATATAATTTTATAATTATGGGGATATTTCACTGAAGAACCTTTATTTCTAATGCAAATCACTACCTCTTTTGCAATTTATAATCCTAGAGAGTTACCTAGGGTAAAGAGAGGTTACATGACTTACACAGAATCACAGAACCTGTATGTCACTGGTAAAGCTTGAACCTAGGTCTTCTTGTCTATCAGATGAACTCTCTTTCCACTAAGCCATACTATCTAATGCATAGAAGGTCCCTAATAAATATTTGTCTCAACTGGCCATGTGACCTTAGGCAAGTTACTTAACCCCAATTGCCCTGCCTTCCCCCCTTAAAAAAAAAAAAAAAGCAAAAACAACAACAACAACAACAAAAAAAACTTGTCAATTGACTACCATTGCCGCTTGCCCAATGCTGAGATTTAGAGAAAGGTCCACGGTATGAGACACCTTTGTGCAGAGTGCCAAAGATTGATTTATGGCAGGAAATGGAAAAGTTAATGTAGAGCTTGTGATCTTCCCCATCAGAGGCGAAATCTGCACCAAGGAAATGACAACTCCATATAATGTTATTCAAATCCAATAAACTTTCTCCCTGCCTTGACTTCTTTTCCCTATATAAGTTTTCAGTTGCTGACTTTCTTTCTTTCTCTTCATTTCCCATTTTACCAGGAACATTGTTCTCACCTGCTGCCAGTCACCAGAAGAAAGTCCTGAAAAACTAATCAGGCCATTCGTTAAAGTCACATAGAAATTTCTGTTAATAAATTGCCAGCGTGAAATAATAATACAGCATCACAGCAAGCTAAATACAACGTCTCAGTTCTGAAGGGCCAGTGTTTTTCTTTGATTGTAGGAAGATTAAAGATGAGAGGATATCACAGAGCATGGCATAGCTTGTTAGCAGCCATTTTTATGCTTGTTCACAATGGTATAGCTCTGCTAGAGACCTTGGGAAGAATGCTTACTGTTAGTGTGGCAGTGCAAAACTCTTTATCTTTATTTAACACTCTTCAATAGGGATGGAGTCTGGGTCTCTGCTTCTCACTAGGACTATTACAATAGTTTCTCTATTGGCTGCCCTGTTTCTGATTTCTCCCCACTTCAACCCATTTTTTCTCAGACCAGTGAGTGATTTTCCTAAAGGATAACTATGACCATTTTTCTCATCTACTCAACAAATGTTTGTATCTCTCTAATATTTATAGGGACTGATTCTTTGTGACTCCATATGAGGTTTTCTTGGCAAAGATACTGTAATAGTTTACCATTTCCTTCTCCAACTCATTTTACAGATGAGGAAACTGAGGCAAACAGGGTTAAGTGTCTTGCCTAGGGTCATACAGCTCCCAAGTGTCTAAGGCCAGATTTGAACTCAGTAATATGAATTTTTCTGACTCCTGGCCTGGCAATTTTTCCACTGTGCTACCTAACTGCCCCAATTTCTCCTGAGTGCTTCCGTTAAACTCTAGCTACCACAATCCCATAAGGAGTCAGGATTGGCAAAACAGAAGGTAGCACCCTATTTCCCCAAACAGAAAGTCTAGTTGCTTTCCTTGCTGCTATATAGAATCTAGACCTATCAACTCATGGCCTTCATGAACTTTAGCTGATTATCAGTATCATCAACAATGCCCACATTAGTTTCAAGTAATCTTTTTCTTCTAAATACGTAGTTTTAAAAATGTGATTGGCACAATGGAAAGATAGATGATGGAGAGATGGATAGATGAATGAATGAATGAATGAATGAATTTATTTAGGCACACAAATAAGAGAAAGAGGGCTAATGTTGCAAGCAGTCTCAGTTTAAATTTTGGAGATTTGCTTTTAAAAAATAGAACTTGACAAGCTTCACAAGCACTCTCTGTACTCTTCCTCCTTCCCTCCACACACAATTATAATGCTCAAAGAATAGTGTAAGGCTTGTCACCCAATGAATAAATCATGAAATGATCGTGAGTCCTTTGCAACTCCATTAGCAATTATGTGACTGGAAAAAGACACCAAGTGCATATTGAAGAGCTATGATGTTTTGTCAACTTGCTTTGCCCCCTGGTGGTGTGTGTTTGGGCACTGGGGGCTGTTTCCACCATGTAGGTCACGTGGTAGCTTTGCTGTATCAAGAAGAATTGATGTTTGACAGCACAAGCTACTAGAAAGAGGGCAATATATGCATGCTATTGCCGAAGGTATAATTCATGCCTGATTTTATGGTTTAGATAATGCTCTGCCTCTCCATGGCCTCTGATCATTTAGATATTGAGAGAAGTTGTTTGCTTTTCTCACAAGCAGATTACTTTGCTGGATTTTCTTTCAACAGATGTGATTACATTGTGTATGTGTTTGTATGATTATGAATGTTTAAGATGCTTGAGGAGTTGAAACAGAAGATCAAAGCTCTTCATGCCTTGGAACTGAACAAAATGTACATCTCAGATTACTGCAAATTTTATGAGGTTCCAAGGCTGTGATCTGAATAGACCTATTTTTCCATTTGGCTCTGAACCCCAGGCTTGATGCACAGCCACCCCCTACTTCTTTGAGGTATGTCAGTGTTTCCACCTCATTGAACTTAGCTCCCCATGTGTGTCTTCATTAGTTTAGCTTTGAAAATAAATACAAAAATTCCACAGTCCCCTCCATAACCATCTTCCAAAATATGAGAGATTGCTTCTACCCCAGGAGGCCATTACTTTCTTTTCTAACATCAGTAAGCCCATGCTGAGGACCAGATACTATTAGCAGTATTGCTCTAACCTCTTCTTGCATGGTCTTTCTTGCACATAACACATATGCAATAAATATTTGTTGAATGAGTAGCCTATTCTCCAAAATAGATGGGACCTGGTATGCTGGGGTCTCCAAGAAACTTGCTTTAGAAATAACAGCCTTTGAGTACATGTCCCTTCTACAACTCCAGAGTTAATAACTGATATCATGCTATGCTCCGTGTGCACCCATATAGGCATGTTTATGGGCAAGTCATTTATATATGAAATTTCCATATATACAAAATAGAAAGCAAACTATATTTACAGGTATCAATTTCGGCTTGCTCACTCCCCATGTTGTCTCTTCCTTGGCAGTTTTGCCCCAACCATGTTTCCGATCTGATACCTTAAGAAAACCTAATAGTGGAATGAGGTGGAATAACAAAAATACAACCCCAAGGAATTTTAGTCTCATAATGGCACAGAACATTATCAGGGAAAAGGTTATTCACGAGAACAGTAGGGTCCTCCCAATTCAGAGAGAGAAAGACATATTTATAGATTACCTGTCCTAAATTGCCACATGATAAGCAAACACGTTCTGCTCAGCCTGTGCTCTGGGATTTTAACACATATATTAGATTGGCAATAAAAGACTTGGGTTCTAGGCCTAACTTGATCACTGACTACTTAGCTTGCTCTGGTGAAGTGAGTAGGGAGTCAGCTTCAGAGACAAGACTTCTTGGGTCTGAATTCTACCAATGACACATTCTAGTTCTATGATCCTGGACAAATTACATGAAATCTCAGTGCCACCAGACAACTCAGTAGTAAAATAAGTTGCAAAATAGTTATCAATGTGCATCAATAAAAGGAGTCTCATGCCTATGAAATCACACATACAGACTAAATTTTAAAGTCTGGCAGTAGTATGATAAGAATTGGTTTTATCATGTGTTCAAAACAATATGACCTCCACTTATATGCGTACCTCTGCACACTGATAGAGAACATTAGAAACAGCCAAGAGTTCCTAAACTATTCCCTTTCCATGGCAGATGGAAATTTTATTTCCTGTTTTCCTTTCTGAATAGATTCCAAACCAGATTCTAACAGAAGAAAGCAGCACTTTATTTGGATCAGAGTTTGAAAATTATATTCCCTAGACTTCTAACTAAACGTGACTCCAAGAGTGAGCTAGAAAATGTATTTTTAAAATTTATTTAACTCTGAAATTACAAATATTTTAAAAAGGAATAAAATTATGTTATTGTTATATCCAATTGGTTTGAGAGATCTCACATATTTTGGCAACTCCTCATACTTGCTGACTGTAAGGCTTATGCTCTCTCCAGACTCTGTGCCTAGCATCTGGCCAGAAACTAGGAATTTTCCCCCCAGGTCCCAGGAAAATAGACACTTGCATCTGGCTTTTAAATGGTGATTCTGAAGTGCAAAGAGAGGAAAATTCCCCAGCATGAATACACAATGCAGTAAAAAAGGATTAAAACTCTGAGTCAAAGCTGTCAGATGACAGAATTGCCAAATCCAGGAGAGACTACCCTGCTCACTCATGTGTGAGTTCATACCAGGGTATTGCCAGTCTCACGTATGACGTCTCTGCTTGTAAGCTTATGAAGACAAAAGTACATTGAGACCATCAGACACTCCCTCCTTCCCAAGTCTTCCTGAGTTCAGATCTGGCCTCAGATACTCACTAGCTGTGTGACCCTGGACTTAACACCGTTTACCTCAGTTTTCTCATCTATAAAATGACCTAGAGAAGATAATGGAGAATTGCTCCAAAATTTTTGCTAAGAAAACCACAAATGGGGTCACAAAGAGTCAGATACAACTGTAAACAAATGAACAACAACAAAAATGTCTAAGTCAAAACTGCATTTGATGTTGCTTTTTTCAGATTTGTACAAAGAAGTACATTGCCATATGTATACTAAAAATGACTTTTATATAGCAATTAGGAGTTAGGGACTGGACTTGTGATTTTATTAGCATAGAGACTTCACATGTGAGGAAATTGCACCTTCTCTGCAACTTATAGTCTTAGAGCTTTGCCTAGATGACTGATAAAGCTAAGAGATTTAGCCAGGATCACACAGGTTACATGTATCATTGACCACCACAGTGCTTGGCCCTTAGCAGGCACTTTATAATTGCTGACTTCTATCAGATACAAAAATTGAACCCAGTTCTTCTTACTTGAAGGACAGCTTTGTAGTTACTTTTTTTTTTAGTACAGTGCATTAAAGTTTGCTAAATACTTTATAAACATCAATCTCATTTTACTCTCACACCAACCCTATGATATAGAAAATAAAGGTGGTGTTGTTACAATTATTATTATTATCACTATTATTGTCATTTTACAGATAAGGAACTGGAAATCATCAAGGTGAAGGAACTTTTCCATGGTCACACTGGATCAAAAACACAATCTTGCAAATGTGGGATTCTGAACCTAAGTCTTACTCAAAGAAGAATAATCTCTGCATTATGATATTCTACTTTTCTACCTATTAGGATAGAAGTTTGACAATGGTGGGAAGATTGTATTAGTTAGGAACAGAAAGTACCATAGAAGAAGACTAGAATGTGTCTATGGTCTAACAGTATAGGTCCTAGAAGGAATATAAACATAGCAAGGTATACCTGGGAAATTAATAATATAGAAATAAGACTAAGGTACCATTTAGAAAACATGACTTCCTTTTCTGCCCAAACATCCATCAATTTACCGTCTTATCCATGAATAAAAAGAATCATTGATAGTAAATGTTTAGATCAGCAGTACAGTTAGGAATTTTTAACTTTGTTAAGTGACTTTGTTAAATTGACAGGAATTAGAAGTCCCTGTTGTCCACCTGTCTGCTTCTCTGATTCTTTGTTTGACAGGTAAAACACCACAGTTTGGAGTCAAGATGCCTGGAAGAGTGAATAGACCCTGGTTTTAAAATCAGGGTACCTAAGTATAAATTCTAATTTCACTTTTTATTACCTGAGTAACTTTGGGAATGTTCAGGTCTTTACCGAACCTCAGTTTTATTAAACAAGATCATCCAGAACATGATCTCATAGTTCCCTTCTGATCTGAAATACCTTGATTCTATGACTGGGAAGGAAGTACCAACTTCACCCCAAGTAAAAAGCTGGGTAACCTTGGATACATCCTTTATCCTCTATAAAATGGGAAAGAATAATTTTTGCAAAACCTCATAAAGTTGTGCGTATAGTTTGCAGTGTTTCATCATAGGATCATAGATTTAGAATTTACATCATCTAGTTCAATGATTCATTTTGCTGATAAGAAAACTGAGAACCAGAGAACAGAGCTGAGGTGTGAATAAAGGTCCACTGACTCCAACACCACTTCTTTTTTCCACTGGTATTGTGCAATGATGTAGTTAAAGAATTTTGTGGCCATTATGTACTATCTAGATGTAAGATAGAATTACTTTCTATCCAACTAATGAGCATATGAGTCTCATTTCTAAGTAGGGACTTTTAAATGCATAACAGCATTGCTCTCAGCATGTGATCTTAGGTTGATAGATCTACTTGTTGCAAATAATGTCCTGGTGAAATAGTAATAAAGGCCTGATGCAGAAGGAGTGGCTTTAAAATATTGACATTTTGTCATATTGTCCTTCAAGTCACACAGATATCCACTTGACTACTAACCAGAATGTTGTTACACAACTTAATTCATTGATATTTTGGCATTTAAGGAGCACATGTGATCCACTATGTCTTTAGCTTAATTCTCCATCAGATAAGGTTCTTATAGATGAATATTTCTGGTAAATGGGAATCAAGAAGCCTAGGATAAGAAGTACATCAGACTTGGTCATGATCAGTAAAATAGCAATCAGAGATTCCCAGTCGTGCCCCTTACACTTTTCTCCTTTCCATATAATCCTCTACCAATGACACTAGACTCTTTACTCTTTCTCACCCATGGCACTCCGTCTCCTAACTCCCTGTTGTCCTCCATGTCTAGAATGTTGTGCCTAACTCGTCCCTTCCTTTTGGATTCCCTGACTTCCTTCACGTCTCAGTTAGTCTAACCTTCTTCAACAAGGCTTGCCCTTCCTCCCTTAATACTAATAGCTTTACCTCAGAGACTACTTTCAATTTATCATCTATATCTTGTTTTTGCATTTTTTTTGGCATGTTGTTTCTTCCATTAGACTATGACCTCCTTGAGAGCAGGCATTGCTTTTTGTTTTGATTTTACGTTTGCTATTTGTATCCCAGCACTTTTCATAGTAACTAGTGTGTAGTAAGTACTTAATAAATTTTATGGGACTAACATACAAAAAAGAAAACAGGAATTTTAGCATTGTTTTTCTCTTGGGGATTCTTTATAGCCAGAATCAATAGAACAACATGAGATTAGAAGAATCAAAATTTCTCTTGAACAAAATATCAAAAGAAAAATGCATAGTAAGTGCACAGATATAGGAAAATATTGTTGATGATGAATTACTCAAGAGAATTGCCATAAAAGACATCATAAAGCATATGCATATGTGGCCTATTCATAGACTGAGACTTAAAGATAATAGATGGCTAACCTGAAGGGTTGCACTTCTATCCTCAAAATGGTAACAGATACAGATTAAGATCTTCTCTGTCTTGGGTAGATCATCTTTGGAGAATGTGAGCAAAGACTGGGAAAGAGTTAGAGAGGGTGACTGGTTGTGGTTGTTAGGCTATATGTTGTACTAGTAGAGGAAATACCCAAATTAATGAGATCATGAAACCCTCAAAGCAGGAAATTCTGAAAATTGTGATATTTCCCCAAATCTTCATCTAAATTACTTCCTAAACATCTCTGTATGCTGCACTCATTATATAGCCTTTGTTTCTATGTTTTAATTAATTTCTATCCTACAATCTCTGGGAGTCTGTTGAAGGTGAGCTCAAATGTGGTCTTCATATGTACTTGTGAAATCTCCATATCCCAGTGTAATGTTAATGGGAGTTGAAGATCTTCCCTGCCCATTAATAGGCCTTACATGGAGCCCAAAAAGAGAGACTTGATTGTGGAGGCTTGTTTTCCAGGAAGGCCGACACCTTTTGTTACTTTGTAATCAAGCAGTGGATCATGAGGGTTGTGATGCACTCTGACTGAAGGGGTGTGTGTGTGTGTGTGTGTGTGTGTGTGTGTGTGTGTGTGTGTGTG
>NW_027187378.1:18826641-18855030 GCF_028583685.1 Petaurus breviceps papuanus
GTGTGTGTGTGTGTGTGTGTGTGTGTGTGTGTGTGTGTGTGTGTGTGTGTGTACATTCTGGAGAATGTTCTAGTGATCTAGCCAGATGAGACACTGGGTAGCCTTTAAGGAGCCCCCCAGCTTTGAAAACCCAGATATTGGTGCTTCTCTCTCTGGTAACCATGTATGTATGTAATGGTCAGACAGTTGGATCTGTCTATTGATCTATGATGTATGTATTATTTGGTCAGATGGTTAGAAGCCCTGCTGGTCTTTATGCTATTATTTCTGCTTGTAAATTTCTGTCTGTATTTTCTCTGAAGCTCAGGGTACTGACTTTCCCCCCTGAACTAAGTAAATTATGTGTGTGTTAGTCCCCTTTGAGTTGCTTTCCTTTAGAATAGTAGATCAAAGGACCTGTGCTAACAGTCCTCCTGTGTGCTGGTGTTATTGGTCTTACATCCCCACAGTAGCTGCAAGTAGCATTAGTGTTACATCCAGTTTCCTTTTAATATAGGAAACCCTCACCTTCTTACCTCAATGAGACCCCCAGAATTCACACACATACACACATGTATGCACACATATATATGTACACACATGTGTGTGTATTCTCATACTGTGTAGCCTTGTGGCACTCAAAAATCATTTCATAAAAGGCATGTTTTGAGAAAATTGCTCAGTAAATCATGGTATTATTATATCTTTATCAGCACATTCTCAGACTTTGTCTTCTCTTCATATTAACCTTGACTTTCTTCCTTTGGTCTCTCAGCTATTCCTTGGACCTATGACATAGATACATCAGCTTATAGGAGAGAAAGCAGCTCATCTTTCCCTAGAAACTTTTTGGTACAGTATTTAAATGGTGATAGTAAAGAGTAGCCCATACCATGTGCTGTAATACCTTTCACATAAAAGGGTCACCCCTCAAAAATAATTTCCCATGTTTGAGACACTGTGATTCAGCACGATCAAAACTATAGATCTCATACCTGATCCCAGGAATGTTTTTCTTTTCACCAGCCAGACGAAACTCAAAACAAAAGATTTAAACAAACAACAAAGCAAACAAAATAAGTAGAAAAGGGTCACTGTGCAACCATGGGTATTTACTCTCTACCATAGATTTCTACATCACTTGTAAGAGAAGTCACATAAAGACAAGGGAACAGGGGAGGGGAACTCACATTAATGATATCCATGTATATAAGTAGGAAGATGAATGAAGAGAAACAAAGAAATCATGTGACCAGGATATATGTATAGCCATTACAAACCAAAATTCCCAAACAGTAGACTTGTCAAAGACCTCTGTTGAAGTTTCCCTCCATTTTTTAGTTACTCTCTTCAGAATATCATATCTCTATTCACCAGCTATACCCTTTCTTCTGGGCATCTTCCTTGGTCATGTGGCTGTCAAGATTTTCAGTGTTACTATCTATTAGGCATCAGTTTTCAAGAGTCCTAAATCACCACTTGGCTCCCATTTGTTAAGTTGTGGTGACTAGAAAGCCTGTCTTTAAGAAGAGCAGACTGATATTTCCCAAACCTTAAGCTAAGTTTCTGGGCCAGAGCCACAGACAAAAGCCAGTCAAAATGCCCCAAGGCTAAATGTAGGCCTATTATGTGGTGTTTGTCCTTCATTTTCTAAGAGAATCAATGACATTACAGGTTGACATCTTGACTCGTGGATTGAATTTAAGTGAGTCAGTTACTCAAGGTTGTAAGCCTCATTTTTCCATAGTCATCAAAGTCCAGTGACAAGACAAAAGTCAGGTGAGTGATGATTGCCCAGGGTGCAGTGTATGACTTTTGCAACTTCGATGTCTGACCAAGTTCTTAATGTTCCTTAGAGTCTGTATCAGCCGCCATTATGGTCATTGAAACAAATTATTCTCATCTACTCATTACTGCAAGGGAAATTTTTATGCATTTGGGATAGACACCCCCCGAACACACCAGCCAGTTTGTGATAGATTATGTTCAACCTGTCTGCTGAGATGTTTTACCTGGGTATATCCTCTGTAGCTTTTTAGAGCCACAGGTGAGAGTTGAGTGCCAAGTGGACACCAGAGGTGGATGAACAGTCCTGAAAGGGTTCAGCAAGCCCTCATGCTAGTGGTAGTATAGCTCCTTGATTAGTCATATACCCCTTTATTCTGTACATACTGTGAATTCAAAGTAAGAAAATCTTCGTAACTCATAGGTAACCTCTGATAGGTATCCTTTGTTCCCCAAAATATTCTGGAGACTCCTCCCAAAATTTTATTATGGAGTGTCTAGGACAACAAAGCATAGTTCTAGCCCCATGTTATATTTGTTTTGCAAATGTAATTGATCAAGTATAAAAATTACACAAAGAAAGCAGGTTCATTGCCCTCTATCCTCCAGATCCACATTTTTGTCTTTATTATTTGTATATTTGTCACCAATAACAATAATGAAAAAATAAAAACCTAACTCTTGTGCATTATTTGGTCCAGCCACCTCCCTAGAAAATATTATTTTCAATGCATCAATCATGGACAGTGGAAGTGTATTCTGTCAAGCATCAGCATAATACCCACCTTAACTGATCCATTATGTCTGAAGTTTTTTTCCCCATTAACATTCCCAGTGATAACTGGTGCCATTACATTTGGTCACATCAGTGATATTGAGCTATTACAGAAGGGACTCACACAATTTCCCTGAGTCTCTTACATCTTATTAAATCATTTTTCATGGCCCTACTCACCCTCATTTTTTTTAAAATAGAGGAGACATTAGCCTATCCAAAATTATGATGGGGGAAATAAATAAGTTGGATTTTCACCATGCATATTGCTTCTACTGCATTTTGAGTGGTTCCCCTTTCTTTTATGCCATGTTTTCCTTCATGACAACTAGGCAGAAAATTAAATTCATGAAAAGAAAAGTTTTTACATCACCATTCACCATCATATCATCCAATATTTTACTTGGAAGAAATCTTGGAAGTTTTTCATCTCAAGTCTATTATTTTACATGTGAGAAAACTAAGGAATTAATTAAAATTAATTAATTAAAACTAAATAGCAATTTTCCCTTAAATATAAATTTGACAAGCCATAGTACCAGTGCTTTACCTCCTGTCCTCTGACTCCAACTCCATTATTATTTTTTACCACAACACAGTTTCCATGTATTATTTTTGTTTAATTATTTTGTAATTGGATAGAGTATGTGGACTTGAAATCAGAAAGGTCCACCTCAAATTCTACTCCAGAGAGGGTTATATAACTCTACGCAAGTCACTTAACCTTTTCTACCCTAAGTTTCTTCCACTATAAAATGAGGGAGTTAATAGCATATATCTCACAGCATTGTAGTTGTGAGGATCAAATGAGATACCATATGTAAAACATTTTTTCAAACTCCAAAGTGTTATATAAATTCTAGCCATTGCTGTTATTTATTATGTTGTATATTTGATACTTCAGGATACAACATAGGGAATTCTAAAACATTAGAAATTGTTAGGAAATCTGCAAAAACAAATGTGGAAGTTTTATCTATTCACCATGGTGGTTGATAAATTACTTCTTTATATTACCCACTAGATACATCGCATGCCCCACCTCAGCTAAGCATTTCCTTCTTCACCAATGGATTTTATGCCTTTTGATTTATGCAGCAAAAACTAAAGGTTGAGGAAAGAGACATGAAAATAAAGCAGAAGTAAGTGGAGGAGCCTCATTTACTTTGTCGATATGATATGTTGTTGCTACTTTAAAAGAATCCTTTGATATTCTGACCTAAGATAATTCCTCAACTTTATTTTTCTTTTTGGAGGGGGGAGGGAAGGGCAATTGGAGTTAAGTGATTTTCCCAAGGTCACATGGCTAGTAAGTGTTAAGTCTGAGGCCGGATTTGAACTCAGGTCCTCCTGACTCCAGAGCCAGTGCTCTATTCACTGCTCCACATAGACATCTCAGTCCTCTTAACTTTTGAGAGTCCAAAATCAAATTTGGGAAACAGTGATTTTCTTCCATAACCTTACTTTTTAAAAAATCTTTTCTTTTATTATCCAGTATGTATTCATAGCAAAGTTGTATCTATCTTATCAATACAAGTGATCCAAGGCACACCTAAGTTTGTAATAATCTTGCTGCTCAGTCTAAGTAATATATGAGATATTGAATTACAGTATGTTCCTGATAAAAAGTGAATGATATATTATTTCACCTAGCATAGTATTCTGCAATCAGGCTCTAATTCTAAGTGCCTACAGTGTTCCAGCTTGGCTCTTGGAATACAAAAGCAAAAAAATAAAATAAATGAAAACAACTCGAAATAGTCTCTCAGCTATCAAAGAGATTACAGTTTATATGCTAACAGAGCATAGAACACATGTGAGTGTAGATATCTCTTTCTGTGTTATATCAATATTTTTATTGTTTCTTCAGTCATTTAAGTCATGTTTTATTCTTTATAACCCTATTTGGGGTTCTCTTGGCAGAGATACTAAAGTGTTTTGCCATTTCCTTCTTCAGTTCATTTTACAAATGAGGAAACAGGCAAAAAGATTAAGTGACTTCTACATTGTCACATGTATATTAGTGATAAAACAGTTCATGTGAGTTGGTTACTCATATAAACAGATAAAACTCTTGGACATACTTATGAGTTTCACCTCCCCTTCCCATGTGAAACTGTTCTCATTAAAGTAAATGTGTTTTTGACAAGCAGTTGGTCAATGGTTATTTGTGATGTTAAGGTTGGACTCTTTTCCACAAAGACTGTTACCCTTTATGATGGTTATGAGATTGGGCTTAAAAGAGGACTAATGATCTGGAAGATAGTGATTTTCACAAGGTTCTTGAATTTAGCCTTGGACTGACTTCATCAGGGTCTGAGGGAAGGTGGTGGTCATGTGTCTTAATTTGACTTACTTGGTATACACATGTGCCTCACTAGCAATTTATTTGAGAACTGGAGTTTTTGATAAAAGTAGTGACATAGTTAGGAAGAATTATTTTGGCAACTGTGTGAAAAATGGTTTAAAGAAAGAGAAGACTTGGGGCGGCTAGGTGGCGCAGTGAGTAAAAGCGCCGCCCCTGAGTCAGGAGGACCTGAGTTCAGTTCCAGCCTCAAACACTTCACACCCCCCCACACACCCACACACAAAACTAGCTATGTAAACTTGGGCAAGTTACTAAACCCCAATTGCCCTCCAAAAGGAAAAATAAAATACATATTTGGGGTGGTCAGGTGGCACAGCAAGTAAGAGCGCTGGCCCCGGAGTCAGGAGACCCAGAATTGGTTCCGACCTCAGATACTTAACACCCACACAAAATAACTGGCTATGTAACATTGAGGAAGTTACTTAACCCCAATTGCTTTTAAAAAAAAAAAGAGAAGACTGGAAACAGCAAGGTTGATTAGGAGGTGAGAGATAATGTAACAGTCCAGATGAAAGGTGACAGAGACCTGAACTACACAAGTAATTATATAAGTTGAGATAAGAAGAATTATGTGAAAAATGTGGACTAATAATAGACAGGAATTGGAAATTGATCCAATATGGGAGAATAGGGAAGGTTCACTAGAATATGGATGATTCTAAGATCATTTATCTCTTTATTTTATTAGCCTTCTAATTCATCTTGCTGCCTCAAATCACTGACCATTCCAGTCCCTCCTATACCATACTGCCAAATTAATTTTCTTTAAGAACAGAGATGTACATGTAACTCCCCTGCTCAATCAAATCCAAGGCCTCCCTGTTGTTCTTAGGATCAAATACACCCTCCACCATTCAGCTTGTAAAGATCAACAAATTGACACTAAACTATATTTTCAGCCTCACTAGATAGATATTGCCACTGCTTTATCCCCTTACCCTCTGTCCCCCTGGCTCCTGCCTTCCATAATCTAACCAATTGGGATTTCTCTGTTCATAACACATGACATTTAAGTTCTGTTTCCATGAATTCTGTTTCCATGATTTTGCATAAAATATTCCCTATAGCTATAAAGAAATCCTTTCTTACCTCATCACAAATTCCCTTTTTTCTTTTTCCTTGATCTGGGATATTTGACTACTCAACTCATATGAAATGAAAATAAAAAAGCCACCATACTTTAACATCTTCTGTATCACTGCCTCTAAAAGTCTTCAAGGCCTTATCATCTGCCCTGTTCCTATACTTTGCCTGGCCTAGTACTATTATCTTATCTGTTTAAAATATTCAGCTTAAACACTATCTTATTCATGAAGTTTTTCCTGATCCACCAATTGGTAATGTCCTTCCTTCCAAAACTGCCTTGTATTTCATTATTTTACACATATATTTGTATTTGTTAAATATATATGTGTACATGCACACAGGCACAAACAATATATACACATATATCTATACATATATACATACACATATGTATGTATATATATATATGTATATATGGTTTTCTCCATTAATATATAAGCACTTTGTGAATGGGGGTTATTTTATTCCTTATACTTGTGTTCACAATGCCTACTACAATGTCAGACACAAAGTAGGCACTTAATAACTACTTGTGGACTGATTGGTTATGAACCTAGGTGACTGGTAAGATCTATGGTACCACCCTAAACAAATATAGCAAATATAACCACTTGAAAGGAGGGAATGGCTTATAGTAGAAGAAAATTAGATGCAATTTGTATGCATTAAAGTTAGAGTATTCACATTATATCCAGGTAGAGATGTCCAGCAGATGCTTGACAATGAAGGAATGGAGTTCAAAAGAGAGTAATATTACATATGTACATATGAATGTGTGTTTATGTCTATATATGTAAATATATATATACATATATATATATATATATATATATATATATATAGTGAGTGAGAGAGAGAGAAAATGAGAGACAGAGAAACAATTTAACATCATATTACCAATGTGATGCTTGAACTCATGGACTTTTGACAAGCATATGTATTCCTATTTCATGCTTCACTAGGCAGTAATAATACTGGTGTTATTTTTGTTGTTATATTTTTTAAAGGAAGCTACTATAATTTTTAACATGTGTATGGTAGACACTTTGTTGAAAAAGAAATTTTAACTGTTTTTCTTTCGTATTAGCAAATCAAATTATATTTTATAGAGAAGATATATTTACTATAATAACTTTGTGTTCAATACAGCCTTATGTCAATTGTATAATTGTTAAATTGTGCCCTAATCCTTTGCTTCAATTTACATTATAATCTCATTTTTATCCTCATCTCATCTTATTCCATCACCACCAAAATATCAAATCAGCTGCCAATTCTTGTCAGTTCTACTTCATGAAAACTTTAATATTTGTTCTCCTAAACCTCTCCCCTCTTATTTTTCTTCTTTTTATTCTCTCTTCTTCTAGGTCATGCTAGAAACCATCTGAGATATGCAGATGGCAAGAAGACAATGGCAAGGCTTTCCTTCATCCTTCATTTGAGTTTTTTGACTACTCATACAACTTAGATAAAATAGGAGTCAAAGCTCCTTTCTTTATGAGAGAGAGAGTGACCAAACCTTATCATCTGCCTCTGAAGTTCTTCAAGGCCTTACCACTTTTCCTGTTTCAAGGCCTTTCAATCCCCAGCACTATTATCTAATCCAATTATATAACCAAAGTTTCTCTGGGCTTTATCATTTGCCTCACTGCTGAAGTCATTGTTCCTTTCTTTCTTCCCTAAGTTTCTTCTATGCATTGTCTCCTACAATTAGAGTATGAGTTTCTTTTTTTTTTTAAGCAATCAGGGTTAAGTAACTTGCTCAAGGTTACACGGCCAGTTATTTCTGGGTGTGGTGCTAAGTATCTGAGCCCGGATTTGAACCCAGGTCATCCTGACACTGGAGCCGATGCTCTTACTTGCTAAGCCACCTAGCCGCCCAAGAGTATGAGTTTCTTGGGAATTAAAATTGCATCACTTTTTCTGTTTGTATACTCCAGTTCAATACTTGACACAAAGTAAGCACTTAAAAATTATTTTTCAGTCATTCATTCAGTTTTTCAAGTGGCTACTACCAAAATTAAGGTTAATATCATCTCCTGCCTACACAATTTCAATAAGTTACTGATTGTTTTATGTCTCTAATCTCTCCAGTCTACCTGCACTTTATGTACAGTTTCCAAATCAACATGCATAGTACAAAGATCTGAGAGTGTTATTCCCTTGTTCAAGAAGCTCCTGTGGCTCTCCATTGCTTTTAGAATAATTTACAAACTTCTTTATTTGGTATTTAAAATCCTTTAAAATTTGACTCTAGCCTCTCTTTGTAGACTTAATGCACATCATTCCCCTCTGCTCACATGATGCTTCCAATTGTCCATTTCAAATATGACTCAAGAGAAGTATAAAAAGTTAAACAGGACAAGGCAATCATAAGGGACTTCATAAAGTTAAATTATTTACATTCCTACATGTAAAGATGATACTTATAACTCATAAGAACTTTCTCATCATTAAGGCATTTAGAAGGAGCATATATAGACAAGAGGACACAGGTCTGAGTTGAATATGAAGTGATGACATCTAAAAAATTAAAGTTAGGGGGTGAGAGAGTAATGTACTGCGAGAAAGGGAAAGGGAGAGGTAGAATGAGATAAATTATCTCACATAAAAGAAGCAAACAAAAGTTTTTTTTTTTTTTCCAGTAGAAGGGGAGAGGGGGGGAAGTATAGGGGATTGGGTGAATTTTACAGTCATCGGAATTGGCTCAAAGAGGGAAGAATATGCATATTCATTTGGGTATTGGAATCTATCTTACCCTTTAGGAAAGTTAGAGAGAAAATGGATAAAGGAAGGGAGGGGCTGATAGAAGGGAGGGGTTGGTAGAAGGGAGGTGAGATTGGGGGAGAAGGAAGTTGGAAGCAAAGCAGTTTTGAAAAGAGACAGGGTTAAAGGAGAGAGAGACAATAGAATTAAAGGGGAGGAATAGGATGGAGAGAAATACAGTTAGCAATAGTAACTGGGAATAAAATTTTGAAAGTTTCCAGTTCCACTGTGTTTACAAGCTCTGGTATGCTACTGCTCCTCCTCAACCTGTAACTGCAACCTATCTGAGTAAGGGCAAAACAGCAGAGTCCTGCCTCAGGGCCAGCAGAGACCCCATGCAATCTCCTTTTGACCAGATGTTTTACACCCTTAACATCTGTGGGCTGAGAAGTCTGGAAGTTGCCACTGCTCGTTCAACATCATAAGGCCTAGTCCTGGTCGTCTGGGCCAGGCTGCTCTGATGCAGCCTGTGCTGGACTGTGCTCCTCTCTCACCCTGGTACAACAGCTTTTCCTGCTGACCTAAATTGTATTTGTCGTCTTGGCTCTGAGAAGTCTGGAAACACCCCCTGCTGCCAGGGACTCAGTATGCCTGAGGCCTGTTCTTGGTTGGCTGGGTCGGGCTGCTCTGATGCAACTTGTGCTGCACTGTGCTCCTCTCTCATCCTGGTGCAATAGACATTTCCTTCCAGCTTTCTAAGTTATCTTGGGCTGGAAAATTGTTTCATTCCACCTTTTTGTGGGTTCTGCTGCTCCAAAATTTATGTAGTCATTCTTGAAGAGTTTTTGGAGGGCTTTGGGGGAGAGCTCAGATCCTTGCCTTTACTCTGCTATCTTAGCTCTATCCCCTTGTTATTAGTTTTTGCCATCAAAGAGCCCACAAACTGTTTTGAGAGATGAGACATATGCAGAAATTAAACAGCACATGGCAATTTTGATAAGTACCAAAGTGTTAACATAGATAATTTCTATGAAGATTTCTAAGAAATTTGGTCTTCAGAAAATACTCCATGGAATAAGTTACCATTGAAGGAATGCAGTAGTAATGAAATTTAAAGATACCCCTGTATTGGCTTGGTTTTGGGGTTGAGTGTTGAAACCCAGAGCTTGTGAATCTCGCTTGTGAGATGGACTTGCTGACTTGAAGAGAGAGGGCTGACCTAAGAAGAGCTGATGCTGTAAATTTATAGAGAAAGCCCAAGCACAGAGAGGCAGAAGAACTTCAGGGAGCAGCATCATGGAGGCAGAGAGAGAGAGAGGATTGCTGAGAGCCAGTTGGAGCCTCCCAGGACATTTGAGAGCAGCCACCCAGAGCTGCCAAGAATTGAGGAGGCATGGCTGTGATGCTGGTATTTTGTCTCTCTGTTCTGACATTGTTTTGCCAGATTTGTCTGCTGGTAAAGGGTGGGGCTGTTGTTGCAGTGGTCTTGGAACCTTGCTGCTGGTTCAGAAGCCCTGAGGAAGGATTTTCTTGTCACATGTTTACAGAAATCCTGGAAGAGGTCTTCTTGATGTTTTCAGGAGTGCTAAGACTGTTCTTCAGACAGAGAGTGATTTGATGAGGACACTGGCAGTGTATCTTGTGGCTTTGTTAAGCTTTGCCTCCCCAGGAACAGAGATTGCTGAGAACTTGCCTTGTGTCAAGATGAAGAAAAGACCTCTCTTTGCGTATTATATGCTGTGAGTTAACTGATGATAATTTAAATCAGTTGTGATCCAGGGGTGGGAAACTTTTGACTTTTTTTGTGCTCTGTGACTGACCAAATGGATTTACTTTGTCTATGATTGGAAACTAATCTCCATTTGAGAAGAGAGACTTTGTGATTGACTAAATGATTGTACAGTCCAGGGATGGAGTAGTACTTGGAAATTATTGAATTACACTTGGTGAATGCTGTTTTTTTTATTTTCTCTTTTCTGTGAATGTTTTGCCTTAATTTGTCACTGAATAAAATGGAGAGTTACTATGCTGGTATTCTTAACCTTGGAAGTTGCCTTTGCTTGGCATTACAAGGAAACATAAAATTTCCCCAAAAAAGGAATTGCATGAATTCTATTTTAGGGGGAATAGTGTAAGTAGAGGCAGAAATATGTCAAATATATTAAAGGTGCTAAATTTATCATACTTTGAAGTTTATAAAGGATTTTGGTGGGCTATTGGGCACCATGTATTATTTGATTTCTGCTTGTGTGATATGCTTCCTCTCTCCAAATAGTTTTCAAATTCTTTGATGGCAAAGTTTATATACTCCCTCACAGTGGCTAGTACTATGATTAGCAAGTAGAAGGTACTCAATAGTGGAAGTCAAAAGATCAGAGAAACACAGATATAGAGGTAACAGGGACCTCAGAGGCCATGTAGTGAAACCCTATTCTTATATGAAAGAGGTGAATAAACTTAACAATTTTTATTCAGAGCTGGTCAGACCATTTCTGAATTACTGTGGCAAGTTCTGGCTATCACACTTTAAGAAAAGCATGGGTTAACTGGAGGGTGTCCAAAGTAAGGTACCCCATATATTAAAGTGCCTCAAATTCATATCATATGAGGATTGGTTGAAGGACTTATGGATTTAATTGAATTGGAGAAGAGAAAAACTGAAGTGCTGGGGCAGAGGCATGATTATGGATTCCATATATCTGAAGGGATATAACATAGCAGGAGGTACAGAAATTTTTGTAAAGAACAAATCCATGAGCAATGGATAGAAGTGGCAATGAGGCAAACTTGGCTTCAACATTAGAAAAAATTGCTTCAATATATATTATCCTAGTGGTGACAAGGATCTGCTGAATCTTCTTGAGTAGGGACATAAGGGGGTGATATATGTGCTTTAGGAGTATTACTTTGACAGTTAAGTGGTTCATAGATTTAAAAAGATTAATGTGTTTGGGGAAGAGGAAGTGTTCAGCAGTAATAAGTGATGCAGAGAGATAAAGAAGAACAAGATCTAAGGAAGCATCATTGGATTTATCAAATATAAAAGCATTTGTGAATATTAAATGAGATTCTTTGCAAATCTTAAAATGCCATATGACTTTTTTTTATTATTATCATTATTATTTTATAGAGAGCAATGACAATCTGGTGGAAGGGAGGAAATGAGAGTTAAGAAGTAAGAAGAAGGGGGGAAGCATAGGAAATCATTGTAGATATTTCTAAGAATATATTTTAGATAAAAAGAGATATAGATGCTAACTTGAGGGAATGGTAAGAAGCAATGTAATTGGGTCAGTGGGATGGTGTCCCACGTCACAGTACATCACCTCATTCATCCTCACTTTCCGGTTGGCTTGCTCTATCAAACTTATTTTCATACTGTCAGTTCTGGGTTCTGAGAGAAGGACCATTAACACACTCTAACACTTCCATTATCAGAGGAGAGGCTCTTAAAGATAATTCTTTTCTGGAGAAATATACTGCTTCTATTAACCATTTCAGCTTGAACCTTCACTGATACATTTCTGCTTAGACTAAACCAACCACTTTTTTTTTTAAAGCAATCCGGGTTAAGTAACTTGCTCAAGGTTACACGGCCAGGTGTTTCTGGGTGGGTGCTAAGTGTCTGAGCCCGGGATTCGATCTCCAGGTCTTCTCAACACTGGAGCCGGTGCTCTTACTCGCTGTGCTACCTGGCCACCCGAAACCAACCACTTTTTAAAAACATGTTTTTGTATTTAGATAAGAATTTCCCAATTGCATGTAAAATTTTTAAAATCTTATTTGAAAATTTTGAGTTCCAAATTCTCTCCCTTCCTCTTACCCCTCTGCCTCCTTAAGAAGAAAAGCACTTTGATTTCAATTATACTTGTGAGTTCATCTGAAACTTTTTTCCATACTAGTCAAGCATAACTATTGATTGCTTTGATTTATTTAAAAAATTGTTTTTAACACTTTTATTTAAAGCTTTGGGTCCTAAATATTATCCCTTCCTCTCTTCCCTCCCCCCTCCCTGAGATGGTGAGCTATCAAATATGTGTTATACATGTGCAATTATGTAAACCATTTCCATATTAATCATTTTGTACAAGAAGACTCAAATGAAAGAAAAAGGGAAAAAGAGCATACTTTCAGTCTGTATTGTATTAATATCAGTCCCTTCTCTGGAAACACATAGTATACTTCACCATCAGTCCTTTGGTCTTGGACAATTTTATTGCTTAGAATAGCTAAATCATTAACCGTTCTTCAATGAACAATATTGCTGTTACCTTTTCCAGGGTTGTCTTGGTTCTGTTCACTTCACTATGCAGTAGTTTGTGTAAGTCTTTCCAGGTTTTTCTGAAATCATCCTGCTTGTTATTTCTTACAATACAATCACATACCACAGCTTGTTTAGGCATTCCCCAATTGTTGGGCATCTCTTTGATTACTAGTTCTTAGCCACAACAAAAGGAGCTGATATTTTATTTTTGTACAAATAGATTCTTTTCTGGATTTTTTTTTACATCTTTGGGATATAGACTTAGCAAGGATATTAGTAGGTATACACAGTTTTCATAGCCCTTTGGGCATATTTACAAATTGCTCTTCGGAACACTTGGATCAGCTCGCCATTCTACCAACAGTACATTAGTGTCCCGTTTTTCTCATATCCACTCCAACATTCATTTTTTTTGTCATATTAGCCACTCTGAATGATAGGAAGTAGTACCTAAGAGTTTTTTTTTTTACTTTTCATTTCTCTGAGGAGTGTTGATTCAGTGTACATTTTTCATATGACAATATATAGCTTTGCTCTCTTTGTCTGAAAATTGCTTGCTCATATCCTTTGACCATTTATCAACTGGGGAATGGCTCTTATTTTTATATATTTGTTTCAGTTCCCAATATATTTTAGAAAAGAGGCCTTTATCAGAGAAGATCTTTATAAATTTTTCCAGTTTCCTGTTTTCATTCTAATTTTGGCTGTATAAGTGTTGTTTATGAAAAAAGTTTTTAATTTCATGTAATAAAAATTATCTATTTTACTTTCCTTAATCTCCTGCACCTCTTGTTTTGTCATCTACTCTTCCCTTATCCATAGATCTGACAGGTACATTTGTCTCCCTAGTTTACTTATGATATCATTCTTTATGTCTAAATTCTTCATCTATTTTTACCTATCTTGGTATAATGTGAAATGTTAGACTGTACCTACTTTCTGTTGAGCTTCTTTCCACTTTCCCCAGCAATTTTTGTCAAAAAGTGAGTATTTGTCCCAAAAGCTTGGATATTCAAATTTATAAAACATTAGATCACTATGGTCATTTACTACTATATATTGTTTACCTAATTTATTCCACTGATGCACCACTCTATTTCTTTGACAGTACCAGATTGTTTTGATGATTACTGCTTTGTAATATAGTTTGAAATCTGAAACTGGTAGTCTGCCTTCCTTTACATTTTCTTCCATTGATCCACTTCATATTCTTTACCTTTTGTTCTTCCATATAAATTTTGTAACTATTTTTCTAACTTTACAATATGATTCTTTGATAGTTTTATTGGTATGGTTATCTTGGGTAGAGTTGTTATTTTTATTATATTGTCTCATCCTACTCATGAACAAATAACATTTCTCCAGTTGTTTAGATTTGTCTATATTTAGATGAAAAGCGTTTTATAGTTGTGTTCATCTAAACCCTGAGCTTATCTTATCAGGTAGACTGACATGTATTTTATGTTATCTGCAGAAATTTTAAATGAAATTTCTCTTTCTAACTCATGCATCTGGGTTTTATGAATATGTAAAATTTGTTAAAATGTGTGTAGAAATGCTCATGATCTTAGTGGGTTTATTTTACATCCTGCAACTTTGCTAAAGTTGTTAAATATATCATCTAGTTTTTGAGTTGATTCTCTACAATTCTCTACATACATCATTATGTCATTTGCAAAGAACAATAGATTTGTTTTCTCATTGCCTATTTTTATTCCTTCAGTATCTTTGTCTTGTCTCATTGTTATAGCTACCATTTCTGGTACAATATTGAATAATAGTGGTGATAATGCTTAACTCCTGATCTTATTGGCAAGACTTCAGGTTTATGGTTTAGATAATTACAACTTAGCATTTTGAGAAAAGTTCCATTGTTTCCTATGATTTCTTGTGTTTTTTTTTTAATGGGAATGGTTATTCTATTTTGTCAAAGGCTTTTTCTGCACCCACCACTTTTAATGTTCAGGTTCTTTTTTTGTTAATTGCTCATTTTTCCATTCTCCTTCTTGTCCTTTATGTTCATTTTGGGTTCTTTCCCACAGCAAGGGGGGAGGGGAACTCTGTCTCAAGCTTCAGGCTTTGCTGCACTATTGTTTTCAGAGTTAGTTCTAGGGTTAGGGAAATGTGGGGTACTTCTAAGGTGGTACAGTCTGGGGAGAGGTGTGTTAATTGCTCTCTTGGTCTGAATTCTGGTCCTTATCCATGAAAGTTCCCTGATCCTTTGGGATTGCAATCAATATTATTCTTCAAGGTCCATCCTCTTGAGACCAGAAATGATACTATTCTTCAGGATCCTTGATGAATCAGTATAAATGATGTTGCTTCTTAGGGCTTCCCCTCCATCTTGGTTGAAAGTACCACTTTCTGCCCTTGAACTGTGACCAACAAGTGGATATAGGCAATAGCATTGCCAAACAGCATCTGATCCTCTGTCCAGTACTAGAACAGGGTACCCTGTCATCTCTTTCTAACAATTTGTGTTCACCTTATCATCTCTGGCTTGAAAGATCCCAAATCTGCTGCTGCTTCTCTTACCACCACCTGGTCTCACAACTGATATTTCATCCATGGTGGCTCCAGGCCAGCTTCTTCCTCACTGTTTATCTTCCCAACCTCCTATGTTGTCTTAGGCTGGAAGAATGTCTCACTATAGCTTTTAGTTGTCTCTGCCACTCCAATAGTTAATTTAACGTGTTATTTTCAAGTGTTTTGAAGGGGAATGTTGAAAGAACTCATAGGAATGCTTCTCTACTTTGCCATTTTCAAGTCACTTTCCAAAATGATATTTTTAGATGGTAAATAACAAAGCAAATTAAATAATATTAACTTGATAGGTACATCATAAATTAAAATTAATGCATGAATAATGCATATATCACAACACAAAAACTAAGGTTATACTCTTCACTTTAACTACTTTTTATTTAGTATATAAATGGGCAAATGGGTACTCACATACTTAAAAAACTGCCAACAGACCCCATGAAAACAGAAAACTTGTGTACTTGAGGAAACTCAAAACTCCAGAATTATAAATGTCAGAACCATTTTTTGTCTTGAAAACTATTGAAAAAAATCTCATTAAAGAATATAATTTCTGGAGGTAGAGCCAAGATGTTAGAGTAAAAAGTAGGGACTTTCCACAGTTCTCCAAAAATTCCTCAAAATACCTTTAAATAATGAATCTAAACAGATTTGAGAGCAACAGAGCCCACCAAAAAATGCAGTAAAACAATTTGCCAGTCCCAAACAACTTTGAATTTCAGCAGGAAAAGTCTGTTGCACCAGGGTGAGAGAGGAATACAATCCAACACAGGGCTGTGGAACTCTTTGTCCTAGCATGATTACTATTTGTCATAGTTTTTTTTTTAACTTTTTCCTTTCAAATTACATATGTATGTCTTTACAGACATGTAAGTGTTATTTTCACATATTTAAAACAGTATCATGGTCATTGCCTTGTGGCATTGACTTGTTAATTCACAGTGGTGTTAGACTATCTTTTTTTTTGTATGTGCTATATTTCCTTACCTATTAAAGACTGCAATGAGTGCTATTTAACAAAAATTTCCTTGTGTTTCTACATCAGGAGAGGATGAATTGTCTCCTTTGAAGTAGCTACAAAGAAATTCATCAAAAATTTTAGGTCCATGTAATACACTCACACATATATTCACTACAATCACCACCCAAACACACATATAATGAATAAATGGTTTGTAAAAATTGCTTCATCAAATCCAACTGAAACCATTGCTGATACTTGAGTATGTTAATCAACCTAACTGCTAATTATTTTTTTATTGTTGAATCACCAACTTCTTGAGGTAGAACTGTGTTCCTCTCTCAAACCCATCCTTGAATGAGGAGGGAGCCCCTTATCGTTTTCTTATATCTTAGACTTTTGCCATTCAGATTTCAGAAGAATTATTGGAGATGAGAAGAATGCCTTAGGTCTGAGAGTTGTACTTTTGTATACTAGTTCTTTCATTCTGGCAGAGATAATCACTTGAAGAAAAAAGATATAGGTTTTCTTTCTGCACATAGGTTATTTGTTGAAAAGCTGTTGCAACTATATGTGTATATATATATATATATATATAAATAATATCTATATATATGTGTGTGTGTGTGTGTGTGTGTATACTCACTTTACTTCACAGATGGACATTTGTTATTTTAACAATTAACGTAGTTATTCTGTAAGTACCACTTGGTACTACTTAGTACCACTCCTTAATCACATTACAATTAAACACATCAGCAAGATTCAGTAAATTAGACACAAAGTTAAAAATAAAAAATTCAAGAAACAACAAAACAAAACCAGAAGAATGAAAAGAAAAATAGAAGATAATGTGAGAAAGCTTGTGGGAAAAACAAGTGACGTGGAAAATAGAACCAGCGGAGATAATTCAAAAAATTATTGGACTACCTGAAAGCCATGATCAAAAAGGACCTAGACATCATCTCTCAAGAAATTATCAAGGAAAACTGCCCTGATATTCAAGAACAAGAGAGTAAAATAGAAATTGAAAGAACCTACTGATCACCTCTTTGATCCCAAAAGGAAAACTCCTAGAAATATTATAGACAAATTCCAGAGTGCCCAGATCAAGGAGAACATATTGGAAGCAGCTAGAAATAAACAAGCAAATTTCTCTGGTAAACATATAGAGAACTGAGTGAAAATTTTAAAAGAGCCATTCCCCAATTGGTACATGATCAAAAGATAAGAACAGTTTTCAGATGAAGCAATCAAAACCATCTTTAGCCTCATGAAAAAAAAATGCTGTAACTCACTCCTGGAAAAATGCAAATTAAAACAATTCAGACATCCTACTTCATACCTATTAGTTTGGCTAATGGGAGAGAAAAATAAAATAACAAAAGGTGAAGGAGATGTGGGGAAAATGGGGCATTAATGGACTCTTGATGGAATTGTGAACTGATTCAGCCATTATGTAATTTGGAACTATGACCAAAGCTATAAAGATTTTCACCTTGTAATACCTGTACTAGGTTTGTATACCAAAAGAGAGCTTTTTTTTAAAGGAAAAGGACTTATATGTACAAAAATATTTAGAGCAGCTCTTTTCTCATTGCAAAGAATTGGAAATTGAAGAGATACCCATTAATTGGGGAATAACTGAACAAATTGTGGTATATGATTTTGCTGGTGATGCTCTCAGAAAAGCCTGTAGAGACTTCCTTGAGCTGATGCAAAGTTAAATGTACTGTACAAAATAACAACAATATTGTAAGATGATAAACTGGGAATTACTTAGTTATTCTCAGCAATACAATGATCCAAGAAAACTCTGAAGTACTTATGGTGAAAATTACTATTCATTCCCAGACAATAAATTGATGGTGTCTGAATACAGATTGAAGCATACTTTTTTTAACTTTATTTTTTCTTGAACTTTTTTTGGTCTATGTTTTCTTTCAGAACATGACAATTATGGAAATGTTTTGCATTATTACACATATATAATCTATATCAAATTGTTTTCCTTCTCAATGAAGAGTAGGTAGAAAAAAAGTAAGGGAGAGAATTTGGAACCCCAATTTAAAAAAATGAATGTTGGAATTGTTTTTACATATAACTTGGGAAAAAAATAAAATACTAAGCAGCAAAGATTGTATTTTCTGTTTTGAACAGATGCTTCAAGTCCTGAACTATGTTTTGTCCATACTGTACTTAACTAACACCTCATTGAAAGGTTCTCAATTAAACCAGTTGATCTTGTGGGTGACTGATCTGATTTTCTACTTTTTAATTGTCCTTCCACTCTTCAAAGGCAACTTCAGAAAAATCACTCTCACCCTAAAACTTAACAGAGGCTTTCCTTTTATCTCTCTACATTTGTCTTTCTGGCTTTAGATTCTGGCTCCCCACGTCTCATTTCCTGTCTATGTCCATAGAAATTATCATTGTCCCATAATCATATAAGAATTTTTATAATCATGTCACCCCCATATACTATATCTTAATCCTATTTAAAATTATCAACCACTTGAGTAAGAACTCTAAGTCAGAGGACTTGTAACTATTACAACTCTGATTAGAAAAACTCAGCAACAAATTGTTGTACATATAAAGACATAACCTTAAAGGGATAATACTTTCCATTAAAAATAGGAGTGATTCAAAACACGTTTGTGGGCAATGGGAGAGCAACCTATTGATTGAGATCAGTTTGAAGTCTAGGGAGAGAAATAATTGATGGTGAAAATTCCTGTGGGAAAAGGAGGAAGTAGAGTCAACTGTTATTCCCCAGAACTTGTATGTCCACCCCTTTTGCAATTATCCCCAAGCTTGCTTGTGGCCTTACCTCAGGTCCAAAATCCACAAGGTTAAAAACTCTGTTGAGTTTGAAGGTACATGTAGTTTGAGAAGAGAATAGAAGTTTTGGTCATTTAACATAGAATTAATTTGGGAAGAATTAAAGGTTTACCATATACAAATGATCAGATTAGATGATTTTTAGTGGATCCAGTTCTTGTAACTTTGTGATTTCCTCCATCATTTTTCATCAGTATAACAATGGAAGCTAAGCTTAAATCAAGATTTGTAAAATCATTAATTACCAGTCAGTGGATATCTTTGAGCAAAGGCTAGAGGACCATTCATCCTTAACATTCTAGAAAGGATAATTGTTGATTAATAATAATAAAAATAGCTAGCATTTATATAGTGTTAACTTTATTCCAGATACAATGCTGAATACTTTATAATTATTATCTGATTAGGTCCTAACAACAACCAAGAGAGGTAGGTGTGATTATAATCATCTCCATTTCATAGATGAGGAAACTGAACAGAGATTTTAACAGCGTGAGATCTTCTTACAATATTGCTGTTACTATGTTCACAGAGCATTTCCCTTAGTGTCAGCTCAAGAAATACTCTACAGACTTTTTTAGAGTATCCCACTCATCATTTAACACAGAATTTCCCAGGGTCACATAGCTATTATGTGTCTGAGCCTGTATTTATGCTCAGTTCTGCAAAACCCCAGGTACAATGCTATATACTCTAGGTTAAACTAGATTATTTCTTATTTTTCTTCTAATAGATTTTGCAGTTCTTGCCATTTTTTCCTTTTCTTTAGAAAAATCCTAGAGAACTTCTTAAATATTCTATATATTTTTCTCTTGATATTTGGATAGATGTCAGAAGAAAATAAGTTATCTGGAGTAAAACAAACAAAAAAATAAATTCTAGCTTTCAATTTTGTATTAATGAAATGACCCAATAAAAACTGGAGGAAATCTTGCTTTCAATTTCATCCTCAGAACTTGATTACCTTTCATTAAGGTATTTTGGAAGCCTAAGAAATGACATAGATGTGATATTTGGTGGTATTTTATTTGCTATGAGTCACTAGGTCAAATTGTATTAGTGCTTACATTATGCATATCTTTCAATAATGAAAAAGAATGATGCTTGCTCAATGGGGGAGCTGTTCACTCTATAGGAATCTCATTTCTGCTGGGAAAAATAAGTCAATAGATTCCATTTATGAGGACCATGAAGAGATGAGGTTTGTTGATTTTCTTGGAGGTGGGTGATACCCAAACCTCTAAAGGGTCTCTTAGAAGCAAGAAAATAGCTTGTAAACAGAAATCAAAGAATCAGCAAGGAAAGCAAGATCAGAAGTTATAGAGAACAGAAGACTAAGTTTACATGGTATGTAGTCCCACCCTTTTATCAGAAGTTAGCATAAATAACACTTGAATATAGAATACTTGATGATATCTCTTGATCTCCTCTTAAGATAGTTGACAATATAAAACTGAAAATTCCACTTATTGCCTAGGCTATACTATATATATATATATATATATATATGGCTATATACTATATATACATATATATAATCATATGATGAATATGTTAGAGGTTATAATAACTTGATTTCAAATTACTTACAAGTAGATTTTAATGGATAAAGTATCCCAATGGTACCTCACACTGAAAAACAAAGAGACAAATTCTGGCTTTGTTGATTTGGTTCTCTGGAATTCTGTGGCATACTGTTTAAAGTAATTTCTCATCCATTTCTTTGGCAAGAACCCATATTATAGACCCAGCCTCTGAATTTTAGAATGAGTTAGTAATTATTTGAAATAACCTGATGCTCTTTGGAGGTAATCAGACAGACATAACATTATAGAGTCAAAAAAGCATTGAACTTAGAGTGCAAAACCAAGCAAACCCTAGGTTACAATCCCAGTTCTATCATAGAATCAATGAGTTAGTTCTAGAAGAAAGCTTAAGCAGAACTTTGCTGGAGCCAATCCTAATTGGCTTGTAAGAGGCTATTTTTAATTTTTTATGCTGAGCATTTACACCTTGAAAATTAATAAATGCTACAATTCAGAGCTTGATTTATTTATTGTTGATGATGATTGTTCAAGCTTAAGAAAGTGACCAAGAAAATATTAATAGCGTTGATAAAACAGAAGCATTATGTGTACATTATTTTTCAGACATGCAATTCTTAAGTATTTGCCAATACACTCCCACTTTAGAAGTTATCTAATCCAACCTTGCCATTTCACAGATAAAGAAAATGGACACAAAAACTGTGAAAAGTCGGAGCTAGGATTTGAAAACAACTCTTTTGACTTCAAATACAGCCCACATTTTGTTGAGTTGTTTGTTTCTCTAACTAGTTATATGATCTTGGTGAAATCACTGTGAAGTGACTTCTCTGGACCTCACAGATGTCATCTGTAAAATGTGTGACTGGACTAGATCCCTGCTATAACTGACATGACCCTGAAACAGAAAATAACACTCTTTATTCAGTCCTTCTTACTGAGTTGTTGAGAAACCTCCAACTTGACAGGTCTTTGTAATTTACCCATCAACACAGATATTATTCTCTTATGCCCATTTATTAATAATGAAAACACTTGCTTCTTATTTCAAGGACCTTGTGGGGATGTGTCCAATTATGTCTATTGAGATATCTGAGCTCCTTTGAAAGAAGAATATGTGCACAAAAAAATGCTATTTCTCATTGTGATGTACTGTTCATTAACAAGGAATGTGAATTAAATATTTCTGTCTATGCCATTGATCAAGATATAGGTCTAGACAAAATGTTTCATCAGTGAACATTTCATAAAGAATCTGAAAATATATGAAACTGTGAAAAGAGTTATAGTAAAAATAATAATATCCTTCCTTTCCAGATACATACGGAAGGATTCCTTTGCTTGGGACAAAGGAATTGCCCCAATTGTATGTGTGTATTGGGGTGAGGGTGGTCATAAAACCGTTCACTCCAAGGTGGCCATATTA
Organism: Petaurus breviceps papuanus; assembly: GCF_028583685.1. Classification (NCBI taxonomy): domain Eukaryota; kingdom Metazoa; phylum Chordata; class Mammalia; order Diprotodontia; family Petauridae; genus Petaurus; species Petaurus breviceps. The sequence goes on from NW_027187378.1 coordinate 18,848,924, forward strand.
TGACTATACCCTAGAAATTGTGAATAGTTGGCAGTCACCATCACCTAGGAGAAAATGGAAGGAGCATGAGAAAAGTAGATGTTGGCCAAGTTTAAGTTTAAAGAATGGGTAGTTTTGTAGCTGACCAATGGAGAAAAATTAGTGAGAGTTGCCAAGAGGAAAGAAACCAAACCCTGGTTACCTTATTCTAATTATGCCTCTGCTTTATTCCTGACTTCGCAGGGTATTTGTGTAAATGACTTACATGTTGAATTCTGCCATGGGCATAGCCTTTATAACATTCCAGGGTTCAAGAATTAGCTTTCTATGACTGATTAAGTGGCCTTATGATTGAGGCCTTTCTATTTCTTTCTATTTTTCTCTTTATAAGAATAGAATATTCTAGGGGCTCTCTTTGAGAAGTGTTGTGTGATTTGACCAGATGAGACACTGGGAAGCCATTGAGAGCACCCCAGCTTTGAAAAACCCAGATGTTGATGCTTCCTTCTCTGGTAACTGTGATTTGGTATGGATGTAATGGTTGTACAGTTTGGAAGCTTGTCTGCTTGATCTGTTTCTCTGTCCTGTAACTTCTGTCTGTATACACTCAAGTTCGGAGTGCTGACCTTTTCCCCCTGAACTAGGCAAACACTATATATTTGATTGATTAAAGTAAGCTTGTTAGGGGTGGCCAGGTAGCACAGCGAGTAAGAGCACCGGCTCCAGTGTTGAGAAGACCTGGAGATCGAATCCCAGGCTCAGACACTTAGCACCCACCCAGAAACACCTGGCCATGTAACCTTGAGCAAGTTACTTAACCCCAATTGCTTAGGGGCAGCCCGGTGGCTCAGCGAGTAAGAGTGCTGGCTCCAGTGTCGGGATGACCTGGGTCAAATCCGGGCTCAGATATTCAGCACCACACCCAGAGGTAATAACTGGCCGTGTAACCTTGAGCAAGTTACTTAACCCCGATTGCTTTAAAATAAATAAATAAATAAAATAAAGTAAGCTTGTTAACCCCCCCCCAAAAGAATAGAATATTCTTCTAAATATAAATAAGTAAATAAATAATAAATAGAAATAGACATCTTTCTATTTAATATCTCTGTATGTGACTGTATTGATGTGGCTTACAGGGAGATAAGAATATATACCTTTAATATCTTATCTCTCTACCCTTCTCCAAGGAAGACTTTTATCCCTACCAGGAAGCCAAGCAGGAGGTTGAAGCCAGAAATTTGGCCACTATGATATCCTCAGAGAGAAAGGGTGCTATGCTAAAATTATATCTATCTGCTCTTTTAGATGTTGTTAATATAGAGGAAGTAATTTTAATATTCAAGCTTAATTTCTGGTGGCTATTAATTAATGAGGAAAGGGAAGCTCAGGCTTTATATCTAGGTTTTGATTCTTTTACCCAAAAATACCAGTTATATAATGAATGCGAATATTAACCAGCAAAACAATACATTTATTCAAGTCAATAGTACAGTAGAAATTATAGAAAGTATAAATATGAGAATATATACCAGTTCAAACTCATGGGAATTAAATATATTAGTTGTCAAGAAAGAGTTTTATACCAAACCCAAGGAAAAAATTTCCTAAAGTCTTTTAGTTTTGTGTAGCAAGTTAAGTATAGAAAAATGAAGAGAGGGACATAATTGAGACTTCAATCTCATTTCAGTTTCTTCACAGTCTTTCATTACCTTCATCAACAGTAAGAGGAGTTGGTATCATGAATCTTTCCTCTTAAAATTGGATGCCAGAATAACTCAGATCTTTCTTCTCTCCTACATATATCAAATCTATCTCAATTTTCCTTCAGGCCTGGGGAATTGATCTCCATTAACATGTACAGAGTTCAGTGCCAATGGACTATAGAGTATGTATTACATCTGTAACAAAGGTTGATCATATTTCTTTGTTCCTTACCTGCTGTTCTGTGAAAACAATTTGCCATAAGTGGCCTAAAGGAGGAGGTACCTGCAAGCCCATAATAAAAACATCCTTTTTTCACCTTTACTGCCTACTTATACTCTAGCCAAAACTGTCCTTTCTGCCATTCCTCATATACTACTGTCTTCCATGCTTTCCCTCTATCTTTTTGGGTTTTGTTTTGTTTTGTTTTGTTTTTCACTTTGGGGAGGACAATAGGGGTTAATGTGCCCAAGGTCACATGACTAGTTTTTGTGTTAAGTGGCTGGGTCTGGATCTGAACCCAGGTCCTCCTGACTCCAGGGCTGGTGCTCTATTCACTGTGCCACCTAGCTGCCCCTCCTTCCATCTTTAATATCCATCACTTTGCATTGGATATGCTTCATTCTTGAAATACATTGATTTCACTAAGAATCTAAACTTTGTGTTGAATAGCCTCAAGTGCTACATTCTATATGTGATCTTATCTGATTACCTAAGGTATTGCTACCCTCCACCTTTGCTTCCTTTGGGGTTAACATTTATAATCCTCCATCATGTTTTAAACTCAAATACCATATGTGTGACTTGCCTTAATTAATTTTTTTCTCTTCAAGCTTTCTTTAAACTTGTTTTCTTTGCAATGATTATTGCATACAATCTTCTACCATCTTCTTTCATAAATTTAAGCAAATAGAAATAATTTATATTCTTAGTGTTTCCCGTTGCTACTTCATTAATTTGCCATAGAGAGGTTTTTTGTTCTTAATATTGTGATAATTTATTTTTATTAAGCTCCTTGAGAAATGGGGATAGTATGTGTTAATAGCTGTGATTTTATGTATTTCTCACTTTTTTTTTTACCACCAGCACCTTATATAAACAAATCACATTGATTTACCTTAATCATAGGCCATATACTGTCTTTTTTCTTGTATTCTGATTTTTCCTTTCTCTAACATCTCATAGTCTGATTATATAGACAGATGATTTGAAAATGACTCCCATATTTTTAATGGTAATGGAATTTGAAGATCTTCCCTGCCCTTGTATTGGCAAGCAAACAGGTACTTAGCACCTTGTTTCAAGTTCATGATTGTGTCAAGTATTAAGATCCAGAACTTGTGAATCCCAAAGTGGGATGAACTTGCTGATGTAACAGGAAGGGGCAGAAGAGGGAAGAGTTAACACAATATATAAAGAAAAGCCCAAGCTAGAGAGCCATAATTGCTGAGAGAGAGAGAGAGAGAGAGAGAGAGAGAGAGAGAGAGAGAGAGAGAGAGAGAGAGAAATGCTACCAATTGAGAACAGAACTTGTGGTGACAGAATGGAGAACTGAGAACTGAAAACAACTGAGAAGAAAGTTGAGAAGAATTGAGAAATGAGAAGAGAGAACTGGGTGGAAGCATAACTGTGGTGCCAGTACTTTATATGTCTGTTTTGATGTTACTTTGTCAGGTTTGCCTTTTGATATATGATGTTGCTGTTGTTACAGAAGCCCTGGGACCTTGCTACTGTTTCAGAAGCCCTGAAAGAGGATTTTCTTGTTGTATGCTTACAGAAATCCCAGAGGAGGGACTTGCTAGTGTTTTCAGAGGTTCTGGGACTATACTGATGATCCGTGTTGATTCCTCACACCTTGTTGCTAGGTCTCTGATGATTTCATGGGCAGAAAATGAATTGATGAGGATGCCAGCAATGTGTAAGAATGTTATTGTGGCTTTGTTAAGCTTTGTCTTCCCTGGAACAGAAACTGTGAAGGACTTGAGGTGGACTAGATGCTGGGAGCTTCAATATGGAGCAGGAACTACACAAGGATCTGGACAGGAAACTGAGACCTGTCTGCATTTAAACTAAAGTGACACTGGTAGATTCAGACAGGAGCTGGGACTATGGAAGAGGAACCATGGAAGTTGAAAGCCTGCCTCAAGTCAAGATGAAAAGACCTCTCCTTGGGTATTTAATGCAAACTGAGAAGATTATGATTTACTGTGGCCTAAGGGTGGAGAACTTTGACCTTTACATTTAGATGATTGAGTTAAGGACTTATCCAATTAAGAAGGAAGAAGACTTTTTGATTGAAGAGATTAAGACAATGTGACCTAGGAGTGGAGAACCTTAAACTTTGTACTGTGTGATTGAATTAAGGACTTATTAAATGATTTGGTTACTAAATGATTGAGTTACTGAATGAATGTACATTGTTTAAAACTATGTGACCACTTTGGTGAAAACTATGGGGCCATTTTAAAGATAAGTTGTTATGCCATAACATTGTGAATGCTGTACTTTGATATCTGTGAATGTTTTATCTTCATTTGTTACTGAATAAATAGAGAGTTCACTATCCTATGTAATCAGAACCTTGAAGCTGTCCACAGCAGTCCTCTGGAAACTGCTTGTGCTTGGCTTTACAATAGTAGTTTCCAATAATTTACTGTCTATTTGAATATAATCAATTACTATTCTGTAATGCTATTCAGTGTTAGCCATGCCTTGCACCTTCCAACTTTCTGCTTGAAGAAAGATTGAGCTATACATATAGTCTAAGATGCTGATTATGGAAGTGATCTGAGAGACTTCTGCATCACATCCCTTCAATTAGTTGAACAGTAATGTTATAATCATTGTAAGAATTTTCTTTTGCAAGCTAAATATTTCTTGATTTTTTTCACTAATGGTGTGTCTAGTTATGTGCTGGGTAAGGAACAAGTTCAGAAGCAAAGACTTTGGTCCCAGAATCAAAGCAGGAACCTGGTTCTAGCTTCCAGAACAAGGTGGAAGCCTGCAGTAAGAAAGAAAAAAAAGTAACAGGAGTCCCAGCCCAAAAGAGAACCAGTAGTTCAATATCTCTGAAACTGTGGACTCTCCCTGTGTGTTAATAGGGATTGAGTCTCACAATATTATACTGAAACTTCCAAACAGGGACAAGTCAATAGAACCAAAGCTAGGTCAGTAACTTGCAGATTTCCAATTAGAAGGGCAATGAGAAAACTGTGCCTTCTAGGTAGCATAATTTGGGAAGTACTAAAATCTTACCAACCCCCAGCATGACCTGTAAAAGCAGCAGGACTTAGGATAATAAAAGTGCAGACTATCCATCCACTCAGGATATGTGTAGAGCTCAATGCTAAAAGAAAGTTCAAAGTCAAGAAGTAGGGGGAAGAATGAGCACCAAAATTAAAAAAAAAACTCATGATAGAAAGTTATTATGGAGAGAAGAAAGATCAAGGGACACACTGAGCTGAAGAAAATAATTCCCAAACACCTATAAACAAATCCTCAAAGAAAAAGTCCGTTTGGACACAAAGTCTACCACAGTTCCAGGAACAGTCAAAACAATTGTTAAAAGAAATAGCTAAAAATGATTTTTTAAACCAAATTAGGATGGTAAGGGGGAAATGGCTAAAGAAATGAGACTTACAGAGGAAATATATTAAAACAGAACTAAAATCTTGACAAAAAAGATTCAAATCCTTACCCCAAAAATGACTCTTTAAAAGTTAGAATTGGGGGCCAGCAGACCCAGGGGCAGGCCCATAAGGTGCGGCCAGCAGAGGCAGGTCCAGAAGGGGCCTGATCAACTCAGAGGGCAAGTCTTCCCACCAACCACAAGGTCTGCTACCAGGCTGTGATAGTAATGGCAATTAAAGATTCCCCTGTATTGGCTTGGTTTTCAAATTGATTGTGTTAAAAACCCAGAGCTTGTTAATCCCACCTGTGGGATGGACGTTTTGATGTGAAAAGAAAGTCCTGAACTGGGAGGAGCTGGTGACGTAGATTTGGAGAGACAAGAGAGAGGCGGAAGATCTTTTTGGAAGCAGCACCTCGTGGAGAGAGAGAGAGACTAAGAGAATTGCTGGTGGCCGCTTTGAATTGCCCTGGACTTTTGAGACCTGCCCCCTGAGCTGCCAAAGACTGAGGAGACATGGCTGTTTTGCTGGTACTTTGTCTGTCGGTTTTGATGTTATTTTGCCAGATTTGTCCACTGGTGAAAGACAGTCCTTTTGTTGAAGAAGTCCTGGAACCTGGCTGTTCGCCAAGAAGCCCTGAGACTGTCCTGCAGACAGAGAGTGAATATTGTCCACTGGTGAGGGACAGTACTGTTGTTGCAGGGGTCTGGAGACTGTCCTGTAGACAGAGTGAATACTGTCCACTGGTGAAGGACAGTGCTGTTGTTGCAGGGGTCTGGGAGCCTTTCTGTTGGTTCA
>NW_027187378.1:18855040-18871301 GCF_028583685.1 Petaurus breviceps papuanus
AACTTTTGACCTTATTGTGCTCTGTGATTGACAAATGAAGGTACTTTACCTATGTTTGGAAACTAATCTCCATTTGAGAAGAGGGGTTTTGTGGTGGACTTAATTAAGGTATAGCCTAGGGGTGGAGTAGTATTTAGAACTGGGACTTTGTAATTGATTGAATGATTGGAAGATCCTGGGGTGGGGTAGTACTTGGAGATTATTTAATCACACTTAGTAAATGCTGTATTTTGAATGATGTCATGTTTTGATCTTCTCTGTTCTGGGTTTGTTACTGAATAAAATAGAGAGCACCTATGCTGGTATTTTGAACCTGGGAAGTTGCCTTCTTTTGGTATTACATTACAGGGGTGAAACAAGGGTGTCCACTATCACCCCTCTTATTCAATCTGGTACTAGAAATGTTAGCAGTAGCAATTAGAGAAGAAAAAGAAATCAAAGGAATCAAGTTAGGCAAAGAAGAGACCAAGCTATCAGTCTTTGCAGATGACATGATGATATACTTAGAGAATCCTAGAGAATCAAGTAAAAGACTACTTGAGACAATAAATAAATTTGGCAAAGTTGCAGGATATAAAATAAACCCACATAAATCCTCAGCATTCCTATATATTTCCAATGAATTTCAACAGCAAGAGATAAAAAGAGAAATCCTATTTAAAGTTACTGTAGACATTATAAAATATTTGGGAATCTACCTGCCAAAACAAACCCAGGACCTGTATGATCATAACTACAAAACACTTTCCACACAAATAAAGTCAGATCTATCTAATTGGAAAAATATCAATTGCTCATGGCTGGGTCGAACTAATATAATAAAAATGACAATTTTACCTAAATTAAATTATATATTTAGTGCCATACCAATTAATTTACCAAAAAACTACTTTATAGAGCTAGAAAAAATAGTAACAAAATTCATTTGGAAGAATAAACAGTCCAGAATATCAAGGGAATTAATGAAAAGAAATGCTAGGGAAGGTGGACTAGCTATACCAGACTTCAATCTGTATTATAAAGCAGCAGTTCTCAAAACTACTTGGTACTGGCTGAGGAATAGAGGAGTGGATCAATGGAATAGATTAGGCACATGAGATTCAGAAGTCAATGACTATAGTAATGTATTGTTTGATAAACCTCTAGATCCTGGTTTGGGGGATAAGAACTCACTATTTGACAAAATATGCTGGGAAAACTGGAATATAGTATGGCAGAAACTGGTCATAGACCATTATCTAACACCATATACCAAAATCACATCTAAATGGGTGCATGATCTAGGTATAAAGGTTGATACTGTAAGCAGTCTCCTAAAACAAGGAATAGTTTCCCTATCAGACTTGTGGGGAGGGAAAGACTTTATGACTAAACAAGAATTGGAGAACAATATAAAATGTAAAATGGATAATTTTGACTACATGAAATTGAAAAGTTTCTGTACAAACAAAGCCAATGTAACCAAGATTAAGAGGGAGGTGGGAAATTGGGAAAGAATCTTTACAACCTATGTCTCTGACAAAGGACTCATTTCTAAAATATACAGAGAACTGAGTCAAATTTATAAGAATACAAGTCATTCCCCAATTGATAAATGGTCAAAAGATATGAACAGGCAGTTTTCAGAGGAAGAAATTAAAGCTATCTATAAGCACATGAAGAAATGCTCTAATTCACTATTGATTAGAGAAATGCAAATCAAAACAACTCTGAGGTACCACATCTCACCAGTCAGATTGGCTAAGATGACAAAACAGGAAAATGACAAATGCTGGAGAGGATGTGGGCAATTTGGAGCACTAATGCATTGCTGGTGGAGTTGTGAACTGATCCAGCTTTTCTGGAGAGCAATCTGGAATTATGCCCAAAGGGCTATAAATACTTTCATACCCTTTGATCCAGCAATACCACTCCTAGGGTTATATCCCAAAGAGATCATAGAAATGAGAGAAAGACCCATATGTACAAAAATGTTTATAGCAGCTCTTTTTGTGGTAGCAAAGAATTGGAAATTAAAGGGGTGCCCATCAATTGGGGAATGGCTGAACAAGTTGTGGTATATGCATGTTATGGAATACTATTATGCTATAAGAAATGAGGAGCAGACGGTCTTCATGTTTACCTGGAGAGGCTTATACAAACTGATGCTGAGTGAGAAGAGTAGAACCAGGAGAAATTTGTACACAATTACAGACACAACGTATGTGTGATGACCAACTTTGATAGACTAGACTCTTCTCAGCAATGCAGTGATATAAGTCAATCCCAAAAGACTCATGATGGAGAGAAATATATGCATCCAGAGAAAGAACTAGAAAGAACTAAGTTTATATACAGGTGGAAGCAAAATACCTGATCTTTTTCCCTCTCTTATTTGGTTTTATGTCCTCTTTACCATTTTTTATTCCAGCTGGTACAATCCATCCTTATAACCTGACTAATGTATAATGTGAAAGTATTTACAGATCCTATACTTGACTATAAGCCGCCGCTGTAAACCTAAAGGAAACAAACAAATTAATAAAAAAAATAAACACACACACACACACACAAAAATTAGAGTTGGCCAAATGGAAACTAATAACTTTGTGTGACATCAAAAATTGTGCTTTAGTGTGCCTGTCCTCCTACATCCCCTCCAACAATTATAATTTTTCATGCTTATTATATTTGCCCATCTGATTAGTGTGAAGTATCACAGGTTTTTTTTTAATTTGTATTTCTATAATTCCTGATTGCATTATTCAATCTTTTAAGAAATTATACCCATCACTTTTATGTATATTTGATAATACAGCATAGTGAATAAATGAGTTTGAGAGGCTGAATAATTGATTGAATAAAAAAAACTTTGTATTAAATTCTTATTATGTCAGGTACTGCGTTAAATGCTAGTGATAAAAGAAGTATGACAGTTATCCTCAAGGAGCTTACATGCTAATAGATAAATGAATATAAGGGAATGGGAGCCAGACAAAAGACATGGATATTGCACATCTCACATATAGGGTAGGGAGGAAGTTGGGCAAAATTGCAGATGGCAAGATGGCCTGGAGTAGAGAAATTGTTGGACTTAGAGGAGAATACTTACTCGCATAAGCACAAAATAGATAAAAGGACACATGTGTTCCCCTTCACTGCCACCTCGGTCTCAGACTCGTTCAGGGCATGAGAAATAGAGTTGTGCATTTAATTACAACTTGTGAAACTTTATGCTGCATTCTAGTTGCCTAGTTCTGTGTGATTTCATACCAAGTAGACAAAAGGATGCTGGAACATTTTTACAAGTGTACTAATATGGAATTAGTAGACCCTAGGCATCTTTTCATATAAAAGTCATGAACAGATAAGGCTAAATATATGGGTTTTCAGAATTCTTTTGGTGTCAGGGGTTGTACATCTAGACAAATCATCCTCTTTAGTTTTCTGTGCACATGTAATCCTTCCTTCCATCTTCTTGATGGAAAGGGGTTGAATAAACAGCTCACACAAATATTTTTTTGTTTTAATTAATTTATTTTTAGTTTTCAACATTCACTTCCATAAGATTTTGACTTTGATATTTTTCCTCTTTCTCTCCTCTCCCCTCCCAAGACAGCATGCAATCTGATATTGGCTCTACACATACATGCATATTAAACATATTTTCACAATAGTCATGTTGTAAAGAAAGATTGAAACCAATGGGAGATACTATGAGAAAGAAGAAACAACAACAAAAAAGAGAGATCAAATAATATGCTTTTATTTGCATTCAGAGTCTGTATTTCTTTTTCTGGATGTGGATAGCATTTTCCATCATGAGTCTTTTGGAGTTGTTATAGATCCTTGCATTGCTGAGAAGAGCTAAATCAATCAAAGTTAGTCTTAGATTCTCCAACCATTGCACACCTAACTACATGGAGGAACGCATATGAGTTACATATGATGTGCTCTTATATCTAGTGTATTATATTTTATGCATTAACATCATACCTTGTTTCTATTATTGTTGATAATTGTAAGTTAATTGCCTAACCATAATCCTTAATAAAATGTGCCAATTTTTCTATCAAAAAATCTCTTCTTAAAAGTCCCTTACATAGACCTCTTCCCCCCCCCAAAAAATGTTTCCAGTTACTTTTTTTTTTAATATCAGCCATCTTTTTCTTCCCTTACACTATTCCATAGGAGAGAATCACATGGCAAAAAAATGATTTTGAGTTGATGTAAGATGCTGAGTGGAAGTAAGTTATGAATGCAAATAGCTTGAAGAAATCTCTTTAGAAACAAAAAGATTCCAGCTCACAACTTTGCTGACCAATGATCCAATCAGAAGACTCAACAAAAACAACAAAAGAAGATTTTCTCCAGAATGATGGATATTGCTAACTACCACCTCAGAACTAATGATCAGAAAGGAAGAGTTAGATTGGGGTGAAAGTCAACTAGAAATAATGGATTGTATGACTTAGAAGTTTTCATTTACTGACTCAATTTTATTGTTCTGAATTTTGAAAAAAAAATTAAAAAACAAATATGTGAAAAGTCTGTCTATCCAGTGTTTTAGGTCAGTCTTAGGCTTTCATTTGCATAGAGAATTCCAAATAAGAAATTTTAATCTATCAAAGCAGATTTTCTACTGATCTGCAACTTAATTTAGTAAGTCTCCGAGGCACTGAAAAGTTAAGTGACTTGCTCAGATAACTTAGCCCAGGGAGGATTTGAATACACATCTGTTGATTCCAAGGCCTCCTTTCTATCCATTATGTAGTGCTGCCTCTAAGACAGCTAGCTTGCCCCACACTCTTAAATTTTATGATGAAAAGAGGAATTTTGAAAGACAACTCTTTTAAAGGCAATTGATAACACACTTTTTTCCTCCATATATCACTAATTCTTCTGTAGAATTTAAAGTTCTTTAGATCACGTCAATATCCTGTTAAGAGACTTTAGTTAATTTCCTTGCCTTAGTGTTTTGCTTGAAAAAAACAAAAGATCAAGTCCAAAAAGTTTTTGTTGTCTCAGAGATAGAACAGCTTAGGTTCTAAATATTTTTTTGGAATGCTGCTCTCTAAAACAGATGTCTCTCAGTCTACACTAATGCCACACAGGTAAGAGATCGTTTTTCCACATCATGTAATTACTTATTTCCAAATTGCAAGCTTCCTGTCTTACTGCAGCCAATTTTCCTATATTCATACATATTGAAGGAAAAAAATTCCTTCCAGACATTGAAGCCAGATGGATTTGAAACACACATGTACATACTGACACATCCCACTGAAAGAATTGAATGTCTCAGGAACAAAAGACCTACTCTATCCTTGCTGATGGCATACATATACACACAAACACACAAGTGTGTATACATATATATGCATATGCACACACACATACACATACATGCATGCATACACTGTGTGTATATGTACACACATGCATGCACATATATACTGTATACATGTATATGTTTGTATATGTAAGGGGAAAGAGCAGAGAGTGACAGAGAGAGAATGAGGCAGAGAGATGAAGAGAGAGAGAATATATCTTAATGAATAAACAATGGAAAGGTATGTTCTATAATACCAATAACATATGCAAGAAAAATCTAAATTTGTATGTTTGTTCACACCAGAATTATTTATCATATTAATTAATTTCTCCATAAAGCCATTTTCCTATGGCTAGAAATAGATAATTCTATAAAGTAAAGATATTTTGGAACCAAAGAATTAAATTGCTGCTTAGTTACTACATTGTAGTATAGGAATTTTCTTACCTTCCCTCCTTCCCCTAATTTTGATGAGTCATGTTTTCTGGCAGTTCTGAAAGGTTGGTTTGTTTATTTAATAATAATGGTCCATGGATTATACATGGAGCACTCCAAAATTTGTTTTCACTGAACTTTGAATTCCTTTTCAGGCTTGATGAATTTCTTTGGAGAAAAATATTTTAAAGAAGCAGTTTCTAACAAAGAAAACCTGCAAACCCCAAGTAACTGAAACACACTCTGAAAACAGGGAAAAGAAATCTTCCCATTCTGTCCCAAATTTGATAAGAAGATGGAACTCCACTATATGACAATAATACTAAGAGTTCATGGATGAAAACAGACATAGTCTTTGTTGAGGGTCAAATTATCTACCAATAGGACTGGATCTTTTCCATTCTTCAGGGGAGAGATTGCCTAGAAAATAATTGAGTTGTCCAGGATATCAAAAGGCAGGAATAGTTTCAAGCATGATTTCTGGTAGCTGTCCTTGGTAGAGTTTTAAACATTGTTAGAGAACTAGCTTCATGTTCTACCTCATGCCTTCTTTCCAAAGCCTGCCTTGATCAGTCTTCTTGAAAAAGCTTTTAATCTCAGCCATGCCAAGAAACTTGTCCTTTCCAGACTTCCAACTGTATTATTAACTGTGACTTCATTATACAGAGCCTTAATCCCACTTAACCTAACTCTATCTCCTGCTTAAGTCCTGACCAAAATACATTACCTACATCTAGCATATGGCACAATGATTCCTCATGACAGATAGGCCAATACAGGAAAAAGACATTATGAGTTGTAGTGTAGCATTCCACATTTACTATTCACCTCAACATAATTTTAGCAGCCAAAACTGTATATTGTGAGACTAATCTTCCAATGCCATTTTTACCATGTAACTTCTATTCAAATGTGCAATAATGAATAAAAAAACATACTGTTTTAGGTAAATTTGGAAAGTGAGGATCATAAATAAAATTCTCCTCTCTATTTAAAAATTTAATATTCTTTGAGGTATTTTTCAAATTCCACCTCTTTAAAGAATCCTTCATGATTTGAAGACTGCTTCAAATTCAAAAGGATCATTACTATGACCCTCTTGGTCTTCTACTTTTCACAGTGAATATCCTCACTTCTTTTAACTGATCTGCATAAAGATTTATTTTTGAATGATCATATACTGAACTCAATTTTATACATAAGAATAATAAGTGCATAGCTAATAATAACAAGAACAGAGCAAAATATTTTTAATTTCCCCATTGTGGACATTGTATTTTTACTAAATGAAGCCTGTGATTGAAGGTTTTCTTTATTTTGGGGGAGGGGGGCTGCTATGTCATCTCATTGACTCACACTATTATTAACAGGCAATCACATTTGCTTAAATTATTCTTTAAAATTTATAATTAACTTCAACCCACTGGCATTTTCCTAAGAATGGCAGTCTAGCCATATCTTCCCCATCCTGTACTTATGCTATTTTTAACTTAATTATAAGACTTTACATTTATTCCCCATTGCTTTTTAGTTCTTCTTAGATTAAATATATCCAAATACAGTCTGTTGAGCTCTCTTTTAATCTTAATTATATCAATAATCCCTTTCCTCCTCACTTCCAGCTTCTTGGAATCCACAAATCTCATATATATACGTACATACATACCATCTGTGACTGATCTATATATTCTTTATGGATGAGATTGAGCTTTTAATCAATATTCTCTGGTAGCTATTAATAAAGTATAAAATCATCTGTCATTATAAAACCTATGCTGCAAATCTTACCCACAAAGATAGAGTGAAAAATGACTTTTAGAAATCCAATTATGCTTCGTCTATAGCATTTTCCTGATTTACCCATTTAGTTACTCAGTCAATAAAAGAAAATGGGTGTAATCTAATATTATTTATTTTAATTAAAACACTTCAAGTTTCCTCAGTACTTATGAAGTATCTATTTAATAAAATAATCTAAAAATGCCGCATGATGATCAACCTTAACTGTTACTTGGCAGCTTTCACAACCTTTTTTATTGAAAACTAAATTAATATATGCCATTTAAGAAAATTCTTGTACATTTCCCATTATTTTCCATTTCTGCTGATTTCCAAAGATGAGCAGATCCTATCCAGTTCAGAGCTTTCTGGGCTGCTTAAGCAGGTCAAAATTCTTGCACCCCAGAAATACTCAAAGGAGAAAACTCACCCATTTGATTGCATTTTTACTACATCTGTCCTCCGTGTTTTCCCCAGATACTAAGAACCAAGCTTAATTCCATATCAATTTGTTTGTTTAGCTTTGTTACTATCCACTCAATCCTATTTGACTACACCATTATCGTGTAGACAAATTGCTTTATTGTATAGGTCCCTTCACTTTACTGAAAGCAGTAATTGCCATCACCAGTTGGGTTCCTATCACAATTCTAAATTAACCACAACACTGCTTTCCCCTGCCAGTACTAGTTGCTTTACAATTCTCTCTCTCTGTCTCTCTTTCTGTCTCTGTGTCTCTCTCTGTCTCTGTCTCTCTCTGTCTCTGTCTGTCTGTCTCTCTCTGTCTCTCTCTCTCTCTGTCTCTGTCTCTGTCTCTCTCTGTCTCTCTGTCTCTCTCTCTGTCTCTCTGTCTCTCTCTCTCTCTGTCTCTCTCTCTCTAAGTCTCTCTCTTTGTCTCTCTCTCTCTCTGTCTCTCTGTCTCTCTCTCTCTGTCTCTCTCTCTCTCTGTCTCTCTCTCTCTCTGTCTCTCTCTCTTTCCTCTCTCATGTTTGATTCTCTAGTGGTTAGGTAGGATGATAATTAACAGTGGTTCAATGACAACATTTGAAAGTTCTTTAATTGGAGGGAACCAAGAGAGTAGAGAAAATGCATGAATTTGCCTAAGTTCTCCCAAATTACCTTCCAAACAACTTTAAATAATTCCTCAAAATGAATGCTGCAGTGGCAGAACCCACAGAGAAAGAGTGTGAAACACTTTCTTGCTAAAGATAACTTTGAAGGTTGACAAGAAAGATCTATCTCACTGGGGTGAGAAAAGAGTGCAGTTCAGTGCAGTCTATGCCCTGGCAAAATAGTACACTTTGTGGACAACTAAATTGGCCGTAGTGACTTTCAGATTTCTTATCCCACATATAATAAGGGGGCGTGACAACTGATCAAGACAGTACAGGGGTCCCTTTGTTGTCACTGAGAACAGGACTCTGCTGCATTGCCTTTACTCAGATACCAAACAAATTATGGTTCACAGTTCCAGGGCAGAAACTAGTGCTTGTGGTTGCTCCTATATCAGAATACAGGCAAGGAGCATGGTCAATAGCGCCCTGCTTAGATTACGCTACCTTGGAAGAGCTAGACACTTACAGGACCCCAGAACTAGAGCTAAAAGCAACTGCACAAAAAAGCCCTGAAGCTTGGGACAATGCATCCACCACCTTTGTAGCAGAGACCAACTTTAACATAAAGCTAAAAGGAGGGGGCAGAGTCAAGATGGCAGAGAACCAGGACCTCCTTGCAGCTCCAGCCTCCACCTTCCCCAATCAATGTAAAAGGGGACTCTGAACAAACTTTGGAGCTGCAGAACCCACAAAATGACACCCACAGAGAAGCTAACCTCCCACTGGCAGGCTGGCAGGAATTGGCCAGCACAGCTTGCTGGGAGCTGAACCCAGGCCTGCATGAACCAGAGATTTTAGCCCCAGTGAGGGCCTGACCAGCCACCAAATGAAGGGACTCCAGATCACCAGTAGCTGTGGCCATTTCCAGATTCATCAACACATAGATGTGAGGGACAAAGTGAGAGGTCAGGTCAGTGTAGACTTTGGGACCGGGGAAAGAGTTGGCTTTTTCCCCCAGGGCAAGAAGTTTCTGAGACACCTTGGCTCAGCAAGCAACTTGTTGAAGCTTCAGCTCATGGCCTGCAGACTATAGGGGGACCAAGCGACAAGTCTGAGGGGTAATCACTCTTGCTTTAACCTGCTTGGATCTGGATTGCAGTCTAGGGTGGAGATCCTGGGGTGCATGACCAGCTTGCCAGAGCATGTGGAGGCCTCAGAGAGGGAACTCAACTAATACCTTTGGCATCTGAGAAAACCCCAGCGATTGGGATGAAGCTCCCCTTTGTGGTAGCAGAGTCCTACTGTAGCAAAAAGCCCAAAAGTCAAGTAATTTAGTGGAAACATGAGCAGGCAAGGGAAACAAACCAAGCAGAGCAATCCAACTTTACACTCCTATTTTGGGACAATAAGGATCAAAGCATGGAACAGGAGGAAGACAATGAAGTCGGAACTCCTGCACCAAAAGCTTCAAAGAAAAATAAGAATCGTTACAAGACATAGAGGACCAATTTAATAGGAAGGGATGATATTTAAAAGGTGAAATTAAGAGATGAGAGAGGAATATAATGAGAGGAGATGGAGAGAGACAGAATAAGGTAAACTATCTCATATAGAAGAGGCAAGGGAAAATGGTTACAAGAGAGAGGAAGAATAGGAAGGCAAAAATTCAACCTTATTCTCATTCAATTTGGCTCGGGGAGGGAATGACATACACACTAAATAGGGTATCTCACCCTACAGGAGAGTAGGGGGGTAAGGGGATGAGATGGAAGATGATGGAAGGGAGGGAAGGCTGGGGGAAGGAGGAGGGAAGTTGGAAACACTCATTTTTGAAAAGGGATTGGATCAAAGTACAGAATAGAACAAGTGGGTGGTGGGATAGGAGGGAGGGAAATAGAGGCAGTCTTTTATAATATATCTACTACGGTAATGTTTTGCATTAGCTACACATGTACAACCTATACTGAACTGCTTATCTTCCCAGTAAATGTGGGTGACAAGGGAGGAAGGGAATGAATCTGGAATTCAAAGTTTTAAAATCAAATCTTTAAAATTATATATACTATTATTAATACTATTTTACATTTAATTGGGAAATGAGATATATGGGCACTGGGGTGCAGAGATCCACCACACTCTACTGGAAAAGTCTAAGGGGTATGGGACAAGATATGGGAGAGAGCAGATTGGAGCAGGGGATATCCTGCGGGATTGCTATTTTGGGGTGGTGGGTAGGGGAAAAACGGGGAGAAAATTTGTAACTCAGAACCTTGTGGAAATTAATGATGTAAATCAGAAGTTAATAAAGCATTTGAAAAATGAAAAATAAAAGCTAAAAGTAAAGAAGTTAGGGTGGAAAATGAGAAGGCCACCACAAAAGAATCTGACTATAAAAAGGTACTGTGGTGACAGGAAAGATCAAAACACAAACTCAGAAGACAACAAAGTTAAAACTGCTATATAAAAAGCCTCAAAGAAAACTGTGAATTGGTCTCAGGCAGAAAAATAATTCCTGAAAAAAAAAAGTTTTTAAAAAAGGAGATTATACATATCAAATAAGAGAGGTAGAGGAAAAAATTGGGAAAAATAAATGACAAGAAAATCATAACAAAAGACTTAACTCCTTCATTAAGGAGACACACACACACATACACACACACACACACACACACAAACCTGAGGAAAATAACTCCTTAAAAATGAATAGACCAAATTGTAAAAGAGGCACACAAATTCACTGAAGAGAAGAACACTTCAAAAAAGAAAAATTGTCCCCATGAAAAAGTATGTAAAAACCTCACTGAAGAAAATAATTCCTTAATGATTAAAATTGGACATATGGAAGCTAATAAAGCAAAACCAAAAGAATGAAAAAAAGTTTTTAAAAATGTGAAATATCTTAATGGAAAAATAAATGATATAGAAAATAGATCCAGAAGAGATCATTTAAGAATCATTGGACTTCCTGAAAGCCATAACCAAAAAAGCGCCCAGATAACATTTTTCAAGAAAATTGTTAAGTAAAATTGCCCTGATATTTTAAAACCAGAGGGTAAATAGAAATTGAAAGAATTCACTGAACACCTCCTGAAAGAAATTCCAAAATGAAAATGTCTAGGAATATAATATTCAAATTCTTGAAGTCCCAGGCCAAGGAGAAAATATTACCAACAGCCAGAAAGAAGCAATTCAAATATCATGGAGCTACAGTAAGGATAGCACAAGATTTAGCAGTTTCTACAGTAAAGGATCTTAGGACTTGAGCTATGATATTCTGGAGTGTAATAAATAAAAAACCCAGGAAACATAATTTCTGGAAAATTAGTAATAAATTATTAATTATAGCTAGCCAATAATAAAATGAAGTCAGTGGCATTCTCAGAAACTAAAGAAAAACATTGGGGAACATTTAATGCTTAGATATACTTTGGAAAAGGAGCTGTATCTAAGGGTGGAAATCAACTCTGTTTGGCTAACAATCAATGAGGGAGTGGATATTTAATGAGGAGATGGACAAAATGTCTTCAGCTTCTCCTACAAAGAATGTGACTTGATCAGTAGACTCATGTGCCTCAAGTAATCTGAACAAAATAATCTATCTCTACCAGGACTACTTTGGTATATTTTCCTTTTATAAGCTGGTCACCCTAAATTCTAATGGAAGTTCCTCAGGAAAAATAGCTTATTTCTTAGGTGCAAGCTTTTCCCTAACTGGATTCTATGTGTAAGGTCTTCTAGTCTGGTGAGCTCCTGCTCAAGATTGAAAAAGATATATCCCCAGGATTTGAGCAAACCCATCTATCAGCAGTGTCCTTCAGAGGCTGGATGAATAACCGACAGGGTTTTATTTTGAATGGGGAAATAGGAAGGAAAAATCTTAGTCTCAATTTAATAATGGGTTATTAATATAAGGGATAGATAATCATTTCTCTCAAGAGGGCAAAGAAACTAGGATTACAGTGAAGAATCACTTGCCCAGAAAAACTGAGTCTAATACTAAGGGAAAAGAAGAGAATTTTCCTGATGTAAAGATGAGAGATTAATAGAAAATCTGATTTTCAAATAGAAGATTCAAGAAAAGACTAAAAAGGTAAACAGAAAAGGGAAATCATAAGGGATTAAATAAGATTAAATTGTTTACATTTCTATGTGGGAAGATGATACTTATAATCCCTATGAACCTTATCATTATTAGAACAGTTAAGTGAAGAATACATAGAGTATACAACCATGAGTTCAATATGATGATATACTATCTAAAAATAAAATTAAGGCATTAGAAAGAGTGATGCATTGGGAGAAGAGAGAAAGGAGAGGTAGAATGGAATAAATGATCTCACATAAAAGAGCTGTGAAAGAGCTTTTACATTGGAGAGGAAAATGGGGAAAATGCACGGAGGGGAAGCACTTGAATTTTACTCTCACCATAATTGGCTCAAAGAATGAATAATATCCAAATTCAATTGGGTATACAAATCTATCTTAACCTACAGGAAATTTTGAGGGGAAAGGGATAAGAGAGGCAGGGTGGACTGATGGAAGTGATGGTGGATTAGAGAATGCAATTTTCAGAAGCAAAACACTTTTGAGGATGCACAAAGTGAAAGAACAGAAAGAGTAGGATAAACAGGGGGAAATAGGATGAAGAGAAATACCCCATTGAGTAAACATTACAGCAAGTGTCTTTGAGGAAGGCCTAATTTCTCAAATATAGAGAATTTAATCAAATTTATAAGAACACAATCCTTCCCTAATTGATAAATAGTCAAATGATATGAAATAGGCAGTTTTTGGAAGAAGTAATCAAACTGTCATACGAATAAAGTGCTTTAAATCACTATTAATTAGATGAATGTACATTAAAAATCTAAGGCATCACTCCATACCTATCATATTGGTAATATTTTAGAAAAGGAAAATGAAAAAGAATTCAAAGGGATGTGGAAAAATCAAAACACTAACACATTGTGGGTGGAGTTATGAACTGATTCAACAATTCTACAGAACAATTTGAATCTATGTCCAAAGGGCTATGAAACTATGCCTACCCTTTGACCCAGCAATACCACTATTAGGTTGGTCTTCCAAAGAGATTAAAAACAAAAAGGAAAAGGACCTATATATACAAATTATGCATAGCAGCTCTTTTTGGTGGCAAAGAACTGGAAATTGAGGGGATGCTTATCAATATGGGAATGGTCGGACAAGTTCTGGTATGTGACTGTGAGGGAATACTATTGTGCTATAACAAATGATGTGCAGGATGTTCTCAGAAAAACCTGAAAAGCCTTTAAAAACTGATGAAAAGTAAAATGTACAGAGCCAGGAGGACATTGCACACAGCAATGGCAATATTTTATAATGATCAACTGAATGACACTGTTCTCAAGAATACAATGCTACAAGACAATTGTGAAAGAGTTACAATAAAAAATGCTATCTACCTCCAGAGAACAAACTGATGGATTCTGGATGCAGATCAAATCATACTTTTAAAACTTTCTCTTTTTTTGATTTTATGTGTGTGTGTTTTACAACATGATCAATATTGAAATTATATTTTGCCTGACTGCATATCTACAACATCAAATCACTTGTTTTCTTAATGAGTGAGGTGGGGGGGAGTGGAGGGGCAGAGAAAAATTGGGACTCAATTTTAAAAATGTTTAAAATTGTTTTCCATGTTATTGGGGAAATAAAATATTGAAATAAATTATAAAGGAAAGTTCATTTATTTATTTAGAGTTCAATGCATCTGTATCAAGAGAATCAAGTTGGGGTGACTAGGTGGTGCAGTGAATAGAGCACTGGCCCTGGAATCAGGAGGACCTGAGTTGAAATTCAGCCTCAGACACTGAAAACAAAACTAGCTGTGTGACCTTGGGCAAGTCACTTACTCCCAATTGACCTACCTTCCCCTCTTCAAAAAGAAAAAAAAAAAAGAGAATCAAGTTATTTTTTCTTGTTTAGGTGCTATGTTAATGGATATAGTAAAGGAAGAAAAAGTAATTGGTCCATAAATAGGACATGTGCTTCAAGTTTCTAGGATCACCAAGGTCTGAAAAGATAAAGTACATAAGCAAGATTTGCTCCAATGTTAATGTTGGTGTGATTTCCAAGCCAACATATGTTATATGAGGTTCATGATGCAAAGTAAAAGAGAAAGATAGAGTGAATGACCAACTCAAGTGAAGTGACTTGGCTAATGGGCTGGTATTCATCCCCACTTAATGTTTATTTTAAGTAACCCTCGTTATTGAACTTTGGAGAAGGTAATCAGAACTTAATGTTTTATGTCCACATATGACCCTGCTGTTATTAAGAAAATTAGATGAGGAGAGATGGGAAAAGCATTTATTAGGGGCCTACTTTGTTTTAGGTTCTGTACTAGGTCTTTTAAAAATACTACTTTATTCAGTTTATGTTGTTGAGTCCCTATCTTGCTCCAGAGACAGAAAATATACACAAATATGAACTTTGCAAAAATGTATTGCATTTTTGGCCTAGAAATGCATGATTCTCCATGACTGTTCTTAGTGTCCCGTACTTTAAAAGTCAAAAAGCAGACATTGGAATTTGACATTATCTTCTCATGTGGCTTGGTCTTCAATTTCCTGTTAATATTTTTTTTTTTCATTTCCACTCTGAAAATCATTACCTTTGATTACGAAAATGGAAATAAATTCTAATTTCTCTCCGTAATCTACTTACTATTTATTCTAAAAAGCAGGGCTAAGACTTCTCTATTTTATATCTCAAGTAAAAGTGAACAAACCATTTTAAAATATTGTTGTCCTCATCTCCTCCAAGATTCAGATTATCCTGCTCAGTTTCAGAAAGGTCTACACTTAGTCTTTTATTATTACATGGGTATATGTTCTCCCTTTCTATTTCTGGTACAAATGTTTTTGAAAACTGAGCTTTGGGGAAAGCTTCTTGTGAAGCCATATTGTTAAATGAATTCCCTACCTTCCATTAACCAATACCTTCCATTCCCAGGTCTTCAGTAATATGTCAAATTTTCATTTTTCTCATCCATCTTCTTGGACTCATCTTTCTTTTTTAGAATCTCCATCCTTGTAGAATCTCCGAGTAGGTTCAAGTTAAGCTTTCTCTGCTAGTAGATCTGTCCCAAGGATACGTTTTGTAAGATGCCATCTTCAGGAGATGAGTTTTCATTCTAATATTCATATTCAGTTTTTTAAAAAAAGTATTCATTTTATGTACTTCTACATTATGTGGAAGAATCCTAAATTCTGCATCATGAATATTTTTACCTGAAATCCATAAAAACGATGAAAAGTGCAACATAACAACAATGATGATTACATTCATCTAGCAGTTTTAACATCTGCAAAGAATTTTGCATATATTGCCTCATTTAAACTTCAAAACAACCCCTTGAAGTGGCCCCGAGAGGTACATTTCTATCTTATAAATTAAGTAATGAGACTCAGAGAGATCAAATTATTTGTCCATGGTCATAAAACTTTTTTCAAAGTAAGGTTTAACTCTGTGTTTTCTCCTTCTCTATCTATCTATCTATCTATCTATCTATCTATCTATCTATCTATCTATCTATCTATCATCTATCTATCTATCATCTATCTATCATCTATCTATTTATATACAGAGAGAGAGAGAGAGAGAGAGAGAGAGAGAGAGAGAGAGAGAGAGA
>NW_027187378.1:18871311-18929993 GCF_028583685.1 Petaurus breviceps papuanus
GAGAGAGAGAGAGAGAGAGAGAGAGAGAGAGAGAGAGAGAGAGAGAGGAGCGGGGAGAGACAAAGAGACAGAGACAGACAGAGAGACAGAGAAATCATAGGAATTAAAACTAGAAAATACCCTGGCAATATAACCCAATGCCTGCATTTTAGAGATGATGATACTAAGGCTAAATTTGCCTATGGGAATTACCTTACAAAAGCAATAAGTGGATTTGGACTTGGGTTAAACAAGCAAACAGAATCTGGACTTCAACCCAAGGGTATTTTTTTGCTCCAAATTTAGTGCTGTCTTCTGGGTAGACAGGAGTAATGAAAAAAGGCATTTGATTTTCTGGACCATGGCTTAAAGAGCAAAAATGACAATCTTTTGGCTAGAAAGGAAATGTATTCTGTGTACATTGAAAATGTTTGACTAAGGACTTATCAGTTTGATCAAGAAGGTTTTAAACTAAAAATGGAAAGGAAAAAAGGAGACAAATATCACGG
The DNA here is from genome assembly GCF_028583685.1 of Petaurus breviceps papuanus. Taxonomy (NCBI): domain Eukaryota; kingdom Metazoa; phylum Chordata; class Mammalia; order Diprotodontia; family Petauridae; genus Petaurus; species Petaurus breviceps. The sequence continues at coordinate 18,871,800 of NW_027187378.1, forward strand.
GATAAAACCATATATCCAGATAATGAATAATAACTCAAGGATGACAAAGAAAGAAGAATGACAGTAAAGAAGGTACCCATTAATTCAGAAGAAAAAGGATTTAGAAAGTCATAAATATACTTATGATGTCTATAGCTATATACTAATGGACAAATAATGACTAATACAGAAGTCAATGTGAGATTTAAATGTGAAGAGATAAATTCAACTTTTTTTGTACCTCTAAGATTTGATGGTACAAGAATCATGACTCTAGTGTAACAATAGAAAGTGATTCCTAATTCAAAAGGAATGGATCTGATAGAAAAGGAAGAATAGATTTCTAACTCTAAAGCAGTAAAAGTATACTCACATGAAAATTTCTAAATATCATGAAGAACGGTAGAAATTGTTTCAGTGAGCATAGAAAGAAAGAAATGGAAGCAATATGTTTTAATAATATACCACAGATCATCTCACCAAAATTAAAAAATGGAAGTACTTGATGGGATTAGCTTCAAAGGGTTGAAGTTATAATCCTGACTCTGCTACTTCCCACTTCTATGATGTTAGGCATATCTTTTAAATTCTTGGGGCTGTGATTACTTCATTCCTTAAATCAGAATGTTAGATTGCATGTGTGCTAAGTTCTCTTCTTTATCTACTTCTTGACATTGTCATGTCAGTACAGTACCATGAGTTAAATAGAGAATTTTTCCATATAATCACTAGCTACTTTACTATTCTTACTATATTTGTATCCATTTTATATATTTACAACATATGACTAAGGCAAGAGAGCAAAACTAAATGAAAGGCTGTATAACAATTAAGAAAGGGGGAATAAATGCTATTACTTTTCCAGGTGGCTTATTCTCCAATCAGAATCAGAAATGTCTGTCTCTTTATGCCTCCTGGGACATTTTGGAACATCCTATTTTCTCCTAAGCCAATATATTATTTTCTGGTAACTATTTTTAGGATCATATAAGCTATGAAGAGCATTTCTAAATAGAGTTAAGTTTACATTTGTAGGGGTCACTAATCTTTTTGTAATACATATATGATGTCTTCTCTTCAAAAATCAGATCAGGTTTGCATCAGAGAGGAGTATCGGAAAAGAGGTTGGTTTATAATGTGTGCACCACTGTGACCTTATCCCAAACTGTTGTATTCCAGTTATTCAGAGAAGTTAGATTTTCAGTTGTTCATTATATTAATAGTAAAAAAGGTTTCTGTTCAGCTTTTGATCCCACTTGTGCTTTTATTATGTTGCAATTATTTCAATCATAAAATCACTCAAACTTTCTACATCTTCCTTCTTTAGTTCACTCTTTTGTCTAATTTTTTATTTTTCAATTTTCTAAATTACAGTTTTTGTCTGTATTTGAATTGCTCATTTTTATCTTTGCACTTATTTAACTTCTTGTATTGCCTTAGCATTTTGGATTTCAATTTTTAGTTGGTGATTAATGGTAAAAACATTTATGATATATTATTGTCTAATGGATTCCATTCTTTATGTTTCTTTTCATCTTGTCTCAATTTACATGGTATTCATTTTTTCCTATAAATACTAGCAAAATATTAACATAATCTTCCAATGTCTTTGGACAGGTCTTCTGCCATGGTAATATTTGATTTCTGCCTCTAAGAATCTTTCTATATAACTCTATTTATTTTATATAATCTCTGTTATAACTGCCTCCCTCCTCTTCTTTTCCACTTCTAGAATTATAATTAAATTAATGATTATTGCTCTAAAAGCATGTCTTAATCTGTTACTCCAATTTGTCTCTATTCATAATCCCCACAACTTTTTCAAACAAACCATCTCTCTCTGCATAGAACTTCATTATGTGTATTCTACCCCCTGCAATATACATTGAATAAAACCAGAAACTGTCTTTGCTTCTTATGTCTAAGCCTAACACATAGCACATTGATTAGCACATAATAAGTAGTGAAATGAATTTTGTATTCATTCATTCATCCATCCATTCATTCAATCATTCATCAATTGGTAACAATGGTGTCAGTATATTGTTGTGTCTAGGTCCTGAAATGTTTTATTAGTCTCTGTTAAATATTGTAAATACCATTTATTTTGAATTAGCATGATTTTGTATAGCTGTTTTACTTGTTTAATTCATGCTGTGACCTTCAACAAAGGCTTTCTGGCATTCCATTCTAAGTATGGTTATCTCTTTTTCAAACCATTCAAAAAACTGACATTTGTATTACCATTTGTTTCATTATCAGGTAGTGCTTCTCGTTTATATGAGATATGAGCTGTCCAGTGCTTTCAAGTTCATAAGGTTCTCTTTATTTGGATAAAATATTTTGCCAACTTTCACTCAATTCATCTAATCCAGTTTTAGGAATGAAGTCATTTCTTATGAATGCCTTGCATTGAACTATAATATAATTGTTTTAAAATTTCAAGCTGAGAATAACATTTCCAAAAGAAAAGCAATATGAAGATTGGTGTTTTGCTGAGAAAATGTATTTCCAGCTTTTGTTATGATGTAGTAAGTACACTTTAGTAAAACCATGTATATCATCAGTCCACACCAACAAAGCATTTTGGGTTAGTGGGGTGCTGCTATTTCTGATTCCTTCCAAAGTTTTTTTGAATAGTATCACAGCATGAAATAGTGATGCTTTCCCCCTCATAATAAGGTGATCATCATAATGATTCCAACTAGGTCCAGGCTGATGTCATTATTGTTGTTATTTAGTCATTTTTTCACTGGTGTTCAACTTTTTGTGATCCTGTTTGGGCTTTTCTTGGCAAAGATACTGCAGTGGACTGCCATTTCTTTCTCCAGATCATTTTATAGATAAAGAAGTTGAGGCAAACAGTGTTAAATGATTTGACCAAGGCCATGCAGCTAGAAAGTGTCTGAGGCCAGATTTGAAATCAGGAATATAAGTTTTCTAACTCCAGGACAAGCATTCTACCTGCTGTACCACCTAGCTCCCCAGGGCCAGCCTTTGTTGCCCCAAATATTTCTTAGAATCATTAGATTAATCCTTTCATGTAGGCTGGAGACCTAATTCAGTCAGTAGTATTTCCAGTGCCAAACTGACCAATGTGTGGATTTCTCCCAGCTTTTCAAAGGTATTATAATCATTTGAGAGACAACATAATCTCCATTGTACTTTATCCAGTCTGGCATTTCCTTATTTTACTATTATCTGGCACTCTTGTACAGAAAGGGTGTTGTTATTGTTTTTCTTGCCATTTTTGATTGTTATATTCCTTCCTGTATTCTGAAGTTCTAATCTTTATTTGGAAAAAAAAACATATCAAAATACAATGGGAGAACACAAGGTCTGCAGTTTATTGCTCAGAATTTTAAAGTTCCCGAGCACATTTATTCAAATTAATTCCGCTACTTTCATTTGTTCTCATACAAAACCCTACAAATAGGTACCAGTATTCACTGACTTTGGCAACTACTATGGATCTCAAACAGGATATTCCATGGACATCTTAAAGCTAACACATCCAAATTTGAAGTCATTTTTTTTCTCTATACCCCACCTGCTTCCAAAGGTCTCTATTACCTATGAGGGCATTACTATCCACCTAGTCATCCCAGATCAAAACTTAGGTATCAGAATTAACTCCCTGACGCAGCCCACCAGCATTCAATTTATTACCAAAGCATATCAATTTTGTAACATGTCTTGCATATGCATGTTTCTTCTGAAACTATTGGTTGGTCTTCCTGCTTCAAGTCTCTCCCCATTCTAGTCCATACTCAGATATCAAATCAATTTTCTTTAAATGCATAGCTGATCTTGTGTAAAGCCACAAATTCACAATCAGTGAACAGGAAATTAAATTATAATCAGGAATTCTTTTGCCAAACTCTATGTCTATAAATTTCACAATCTTACTAAAAAGGATGAATATTACAAAATTATAAATTGCCCAGATTAACAGAAGGAGAAGTAAAATTGCCTCATCTCAGAAAAAGAAATTCAACAAGCCATCAATGAACTCCCTAGAAAAAAAAAACTCCAGGACCAGATGGATTTACAAACGGATTTTATCAAACATTTTCTTTTTGCTTTTTAGCAGGCAATTGGGTTTAAGTGACTGGCCCAAAGCCACATGGCTAGTTTTTGTGTTAAATGTCTGAGGCCAGATTTGAACTCATTTCCTCCTGATTCCAGGGCCAGTGCTCTATTCACTGCACCACCTATCCACCCCCTCAAACATTTAAATAATAATTAATTACAATTCTATGTAGACTATTTGGGAAAATTGGTGAACAAGGAGTCCTTCCAAGTTATTTTTATGATACAAATATGGTACTGATACCAAACCAGGAAGAGTCAAAACACAAAAAGAAAACTATAAAACAATTCCCCTAATGGATATAGATGCAAACATTTTAAATAAATTATAAACAAAAAATTATGGCAACTTATCACAAGGGAAAAAAAAACACTTTGATCAGGTAGGATTTACACCAATAATGTAGGACTGGTTCAATATTAGGAAAACTATTAGCATAATTGATCATATAAACAACAAAACTTACAGAAACCATGCAATTATCTCACTAACTGCAGAAAAAAAAACTTCTGACAAAATATAACACCTTTTCCTATTAATAGGAGCATAGGAATAAATGAAGCCTTCCTTTAAATGATAAGTAGCATCTACCAAAAACCATCAGCAATGATTATATGTAATGGTGTGTAAAGCCATACATGACCAGCTTTCCAGAGGACTGCTGCTGTGAACAGCTTTCAAGGTTCTGATTACATAGCATAGTGAGCTCTTTATTTATTCAATAACAAATCAGAGTAAAACATTCACAGAAAATCAAGGTACAGCATTCAGAATGTTACAACTTATCACACAAAATCAAAACACAGCATTCACCATGTCACAACTCAACAACTCATCACTAAAATGGCTACATAGTTTTCAACAAAGTGATCACGTAATTTTCAAAAAAGCACATTCATTTAGTCAATCACAAAATCCTTAATTCAAACACAAAGTACAAAAGTGTTCTCAACCCCTAGGTCATAGTAAATCATAATATTCTCAGTCGGTAGACAGTATACAAATGAAATCTTCTTTCAGCTTGACTCAAGGCTGGCTCTCAGCTTCCATGGTTCCTCTTCCATGGTCCCAGATCCAACTGTCACCTGGGTTCAAAAGCAGGCAGCTCCAAGTTCCTTGTCCAGCTCCCTGTCCAGTTCTTTGTCCAGTTCCTGTTCCATATTGAAGTTCACAGTGTCCAGTCCACCTCAAGTCCTTCATAGTTCCTGTTTCTGGTAAGACAAAGCTTGACAGAACTACAATAATATTCACAATAATTGCCAGCACCATCATCAATTCACTATCTGCCTGTGAAATAAACTAAGACCCACCAACAAGGTCTGAGAACTAAACACAAGTTATCAACATAGAAATCAGCACAGACCCACAGACAAGGTCCAAAAGGTCAGAACAAATCATCAGTAAAGTCCCAGGACCTCCAAAACCCTCCTCCAGGACTTCTGTAAACATATAACCAGAAATTCCTCTTTCAGGGCTTCCAGTAAGTCTCAGGGCTTCTATACAAATTATTACAAACAAACATCAACACAGACAAAGCAGACAAACAGAGTTCTGGGATACCACAAATTTTCTCCTTCTTGACTCTGACACTGCAAGGGTCCTCTTCTCAGTTCTGCTGTCTCCAGCCTGGAAATTCTCCTTATATGCGGTCATTATCTCTCCCTCTTCCTGTTGCAGGTGTTCATGAGTTCTGGGGTTTACATGTTCTGTTTCTTAACAGATTTGATAAGACTCAAAAGAAATTTGAACTGAAACAAGGTGTTAATTCAATAGCTAAAACAAGGTGTGAACTACTTCTGTGATTGCCATCACATCTTGTCATCACTCTTCACAATAAACTATAATAGTTCAATATCACCTCTACGATAAGAAAATAAAATTGATTTCTAATTCAAAGTCCTTCATAATTTGGCCTTCTCTTACCTTGAGTGCTTTTACACCTTTATCTACCTGCCATATACTCCGATCTAGCAAGACAGACTTCCTTTCTCTTCCTTGCACAAGACATTACATTCCATACCTGAAATATTCCCCATTCTTATCTCTACCTCCTAACTTTCTTGGGTTCCTTCACATCCTAGCTAAAGTTTCATTTTCTACAAGAAATCTTTCCTGATATCCCTTATTCCTTCTGCCTTATTTTTATTATTTCCATTTTATTCTGGGCATTTCTTGTTTAAATTATGCTTGTTTCCATGTTGTCCCCCTCATTATACTGTGAGCTCTTTGAAAGCAGAAGTTTTCTTTGGACTTTTTTTATATCCTCAATACTTATCCCAAAGACACATAAACTTTTGATAAATGCTTATTGACTGCTGATGGCCTATCATGGTATGTCACCAATACATATTCAATACATTCTCAAAGAAGAGAGAACTCACTTCATAGCTTCTAAGAATAAAGAGATCATAATTCTATTGTACTTTGCTCTAATCAAACCTCATTTTTAGCAGTTTATTCACTTATTATCTGTGAACTAAAAACAGTATAATTTAATTTCATTGCAATTGGCTTCATTTTGATATTATGTATTTGGTGTACTTGAAAACATTCTGAGTTTAATACCAGAGGGTTCACTTGACCGCCAAAGCAGTGAATAATAATAACAATAAGGTTTGGGACACCCCTTTTCAAGGAGGGCAATTAGGATATGAAGATTTGTACCATGAGTATGTACCATGTTAAAGTTACTGGAAATATTTAGACTTGAGAAGAATTGAGAATTGTGTTCTTGTATCTAAAAACCAGTTAGTGGAAACTCTTCTTGACTTGTGCTGATGGATCAAAGACAAAAGAACTAAGCACAGTAGATGAAGCTTGCTATGAGATTAAAAGGCTAGATGGAAGAGAAACAATGTTCCCAAACTAGAGGTATGCACAGAAGCTAATTCATGAGCTTTATCTAGCTGGAAATTCTTTAAGTAAAAAACTACATGACCATTTTTGGTATGCTGTAAGGTAAACACTTTTAAAGATTGATGTTAAACTTAACAGCCAAGGAAATCCTTAACAATTCTGAAAATCTGTGATATTATTGTGCTATAATTCCTAATTAGGGATATCCATTTGGTGTGTCCTTGCAAAACCCTGAGCAGGGAGTCAATGATCTATACATTATATACATTTGAGACCAGGTTTTCTTTATGTTTGAGACCTGCTGGGAAAAGATATTACTTTTTTTTCTAAATTATAGATCATCCTTTTATGGAAAGATCCTTTCTCCGATTACAGAAAACAATATCTCAATCATTGGACTCACAGACTACAGCAAATAGCTCTTAAAAGGTCTCATTTCTCAAATATATTAAGAACTGAGGATTGAAACTGGTATTACAGGAGTAGAAGCAGGACCTCTGAGTGACTTTGGCTTCCACCTTCACCAATCAATGTAAAAAGGGGACTCTGAACAAACTTTGGAGTTGCAGAACCCACAAAATGACACAGAAAAGCTAACCTGCCACTGAGGAAAGCCTGGCAGGCCAGCAGGAATTGGCCATCTCAGTGCTCTGATAGCCAAGCCCAGGCCCAGTGATCCAGAGGATTTAGCTCCAGGGTGGGCCTGCCTGAGGGACTCCAAATCATCAGTAGCTGTGGCCATTTCCACAATTGTCAACACATAGATGCAAAGGAAAAAGTGAGCAGTCAGGGCAGTCTGGACTTTGGGACCCAGTAAGTGGGAGTGCAATGGCTTTTGCCCCCTGGGGGAGAAGCTGCTAAGATGCCCAGCACAGCCAGCCAGGACCACGTGGCAGTATCAGCTCTTGGCATGCAGAGTGTAGGGAGACCAAGCGACCAGTCTGAGGGGAAATTGCTCTTGCTTTACCCTGCTTGGATCTGGATTGCAGTCTAGGGTGGAGGCCCTGGGGCATGTGTCCAGCTTGCCAGAACATATGGAGGCCTCAGAGAGGGCACCCATCTAATACCTTTGGCAGATGAGAGAACCCCAGCATTTGGGATGAAAGCTCCTCTGTCTGGTGGCAGAGTCCTACTGTGGCAAAAAAAAACAACAACAACAAACTAGTGACTTTAAGAGAAAGCAAATGATGTTAAACAGATGCAAACAAATGAAAGAATAGAAGGCAATATGAAATATCTCATGGGAAATACCACTGACCTGGAAAATAGATCCAGGAGAGATAATTTTAAAATTATTGGACTACCTGAAAGCCATGATCAAAGTGAGAACCTAGAAATCACCCTCTAGGAAGTTCTCAAAGAAAACTGCCCTGATGTTTTAGAAACAGAGGGCAAAATAGAGGTTGAAAGAATCCACCGATCACCTCCTGAAAAAGATCCCAAAAAGAAAACTCCTAGGAATATTATAGCCAGGTTCCAGAATTCCCAGATTAAGGACAGAATATTACAAGCAGCCAGGAAGAAATAATTTGAATGTTGTGGAAACACAATCAGAATAATCCAGGATCTGGCAGTTTCTACACTGAGGGATAGAAGGGCTTGGAATATGATATTCCGAAGGTCAAAGGAGCTAGGATTAAAACCAAGAATCACCTACCCAGCAAAACTGAGTATCATGTTTCAGGGGAAAATATCGTCATTCAGTGGAATAGAGGACTTACAAGCATTCTTGCTGAAAAATCCAGAGTTGAATAGAAAATTTTACATTCAGATACAAGAAGCATGAGAAGGTAAACAGGGAAAAGAAAGCATAAGGAACTTATCAAAGTTGAACTATTAACATTCCTACATGAAAAAACAATAATTGTAAGTGATGAAACTTTTCTCAGTATGAAAATAGAAGGGAATAGAAATATATCTGTATGTCTATATATGAGTGTATATGAGCATATGAATACATATGTGAATGTGTGTATATATGTTTACAGGTATACATAGATGGAGGGCACAGGACCAATTTAATGGGAAGGAATGATACTTAAAAGGTGAAATTAAGAGATGAGAGAGGAATATAATGAGAGGAGATGGGGAGAGACAGAATGGGGTAAACTATCTCATATAGAAGAAGCAAGGAAAAATGGTTACAATGGAGGGGAAGAATAGTAAGGCAAAAGGGAATGTGTCAACCTTATTCTCATTGAATTTGGCTTGGGGAGGGAATGAAATACACACTAAATAGGGTATCTTGCCCTACAGGAGAGTAGGGGGGAAGGGGATGAGAGGGGGGATGATGAAAGGGAGGGCAGGCTGGGGGGGGAAGTTGGAAGCACCCACTTTTGAAAAGGGATGGGATCAAAGAGAATAGAAAAGTTGGAGGTGGGATAGGAGGGAGAGAAATATAGTCAGTCTTTTACAATATATCTACTATGTTAATGTTTTGCATTAGCTACACTTGTACAACCTATGCTGAACTGCTTATATTCCCAGTAAGCGTAGGTGACAAAGGAAGAAGGGAATGAATCTGTAATTCAAAGTTTTAAAATCAAATGTTCAAATATATACTATTATAAATACTATTTTACGTGTAATTGGTAAATGAGATATACAGGCACTGGGGCATAGAGATCCACCATGCCCTATTGAAAAAGTCAAAAGGGGTATGGGACAAAAAATATAGGAGAGAACAGATTGGAAGAGGGGATATCCTGTGGGACTGCTTTTTGGGGTGGTGGGTAGGGGAAAAATGGAGAGAAAAATTGCAACTCAAAATCTGGTGGAAATGAATGATGTAAATCAGAAATTAATTAAGCATTTAAAAATGAAAAAAGTAAGAAGTGAGTTAAATTTATAATGCAAGTTATTGCCAAATTGATAAATGGTCAAAGGAAAAAGGCAGTTTTCAGACAAAATAATTAAAGCTATATATATTTTATGTTTTTATATGCTCTAAATCACATTGATTATATAAAAGCAAATTAAAACAACCCTGAGGTACCAACTCACACCCATCAGATTGTCTAATATGACAGAGTAGGAAAATTGAAAATGGTGGAGGGGATGTGGGACAATTGGGACACTAATGCACTGTTGATATAGTTTTCAATTGATCTAATCATTCTGGTAAACAATTTGTAACTGTGCCCAATTGTCTATTAAACTGTGTGTCATTTGATCCAGTACTAGCACTGCTAGTGATAAAAAAAGAGAAAAATAAACTACATATGCAAAAATATTTATAGTAACTCTTTATGTGGTGTGGCAGAATTGGAAATTAAAGGGATGGCCATCAACTGGGAAACAGTTGAATAAGTTGTGATATGTGATTGTAATGGAATATTAATGTACTCTAAGAAATGATGAGCAGATTTCAAAAAAACCTAGAAACACATGAACTGACCCAAAGTAAAAAGACCAGAAGTAGGAGAACATTGTACTTAGTATTAGCAGTGTTGTATGATGAACAAAGGTGAATGATTTAGCTATTCTTAGCAATACAATGATCTAACACAATCCCAAATGACTAATAATGAAAAAACCTTCTCCAGAAAAAGAAATGATGTGGTCTGAATAGAGACTAAAGCATATTTTCACTTTCTTTTTTTTTTCTTCTTAGACAAAACTACTATTATGGAAATGTTTCATATAATTGTTTACATATAACCTATATCAGATTGTTTACTATCCCTGAAAGGGGAGAGGGAAAGGAGGGACAGATAGAATTTGGGGCCCAAAACTTTAAAATAAATAATTAATGTTGCAGATTGTCCTTACATGCAATTCGGGAAATTTAAATAAATTTTTTAAAAAGTTCATTGTTGAGGGGAGGAGCCAAGATGGGAGAATAGAAGCACAAACTTTGCATGGGCTCCAGCTCCAAACAATTCCAATACTTATTAAAAAATGACTGTAAACAAATTTTAAAGATATAGAACCCACAAAGTGACAGAGAGAAACAAATCTCCCACTTAAGACAGCTGGCAGTCCAACAGAAAAGGTCTATCTCAGCACGTTGGGAGCTGAGCACAGTCCTGCAGCAGCCACGTGGTTCCAGCCCCAGGGCGGCCCTGACCAGCAGTGGCCAGAGCATACTTCAGGAGAGTGAATAACAAGAGCTGTGGAGAATTCCAGACTTCTCAAATGCCAAAGACAAAATAAAAGGTTGATGTGGAATTTTATTGGAATGGGGGTGGGGGGGACAAAAAAGCCTGTTCTGGCTGCTGCCCCCAGGGGTTTGAGAAGCAGGTGGAGGCATGGTGGCTGCCCTACCTGGCTGCCTCAGGGGCTCCTGGCCTGCAAATTGTAGGGGGATCAAGCAACCATTCAGAGGGTAATCACTCTTGCTTTAACTTGCTTGGATCTGGATTTCAGTCTTGGGTGGTGGTTGTAGGGTGTATGACCAGTGAGCCAGAACTTGTAGGGCTGTAGAGAGAGCACCCTCCTAATAGCTCCAGCAGCTGTGCAAACCCCAATGACTTGGGACAAAGCTCTCTCCATTCTGGAAGCAGTGTTCTACTGTGGCAAAGAGCTTAAGTGTCAAGTGATTAGCTGGCAATATGAGCAAGCACAGGAAGCACAAACAGATGATAGAATCCTTTTTTGAGGACAAAAAGGATCAATGCATGGAGTGGGAGGAAGACAGTGAAGTCAGAACTGTTGCATCAAAAGCCTCCAAGGAAAAATATGAATTGGTTACAGGCCACGGAGGAGCTCAAGAAGGAATTTAAATATCATGTAAGAGAAGTGGAGGAAAAATTGGGAAGATAAATGAGAATGATGCAGAAAAATCATGAAAAGAAAATCAACAGCCTGCCAAAGGAGACCCAAAAATATACTGAAGAGAATAACTCCTTGAAAATGAGATTGGAGCAATTGGAAGCTAAAGACTTTATGAGAAATCAAGATACTATGAAACAAATCCAAATTGGAAAACTCTTTGGAAAAAGCACTGACCTGGAAAATAGATCCAGGAGAAATCATTTAAAAATTATTGGACTAAATGAAAGCCATGATCAAAAAAAGAACCTAGAAACCATCTTTCAAGAAATTATCAAGCAAAATTGCCCTGATATTCTAGAACCAGAGGGCAAAATAGGTATCCCCTCCCCCAATCTGCTCTCTCCTATATCCTTCCCCATGCCTCCTCCAGCTTTCCGGTTGGGCAAGATGGATCTACATACTCCAGTGGCCATATATCTTGTTTCCCAGTTGCATGTAAATAATAATAATAATTAATGATAATAATAATACTTTTTATTCATTTGATTTTAAAACTTTGCATTCCAGATTATTTCCTTTCCTCTCTTATCACCCACACTTACTGGGAAGATAAGCAATTCAATATAGGTTGTACATGTGTAGTTACACAAACCATTTCTATAGTGGATATTTTGTGAAAGACTGACAATATTTCCCTCAATCCTATCCCACCCCCCCACTTGCTCTGTTCTCTGCTTTAACCCTGTCCCCTTCAAAAGTGTGTGTTTCTAACTTCCCTCCCTATAATCTGCTTCCCCTCCATCATCGCCCCTCTCATCTCCTTCCCCCCATGCTCCTATAGGACAAGATACCCAATTCAGTGTGTATGTCATTCCCTCTCTGATCCAAATTCAATGATAGTAAGGTTAACTCATTTCCTTTTGCCTTCCTGTACTTCCCCTCCATTGTAACAGTTATTCCTTACCTCTTCTGTATGAGATAATTTACCCCATTCTGTCTCTCCCCATCTCCTCTCATTATATTCCTCTCTCACCTCTCAATTTCACCTTTTAAATATTATCCCTTCCTATTCAATTGATCCTGTGCCCTATGTCTATGTATACCTGTATATACACACACACACACACACTCACGTATGTATTAATATGCACATATACCCTCCTATATAGACGTATGTGTATGTATACATATATATTGTCTTCAACTATCCTCATAATGAAAAGTTTCATAAGTTACAATTATCATTTTTTCCATGTATGCTTGTAAATAGATCAACTTTGATAAGTTCTTTATGATTTCTTTTCCCTGTTTACCTTCTCATGCTTCTCTTTTTTTTTTATATTCGAATGTCAAATTTTCTATTCACTTTTCATCAAGAATGCTTGAAAGTCCTATATTTAATTGAATGACCATATTTTCCTCTGAAACATTAAACTCAGTTTTGTTGGTTAGGTAATTCTTGGTTTTAGTCCTAACATCTTTGATCTCTGGAATATCATATTCCAAGCCTTTTGATCCATTAATGTAGAAGCTGCTAGATCCTGTATTATCCTAATTGTGTTTCCACAATATTTGAATTGTTTCTTCCTGGTTCTTTGTAATATTTTCTCCTTGATCCAGGATGTCCAGAACCTGGCTATTATATTCCTAGGAGTTTTCTTTTTGGGATCTTTTTCAAGAGTTGATTGGTGAATTCTTTAATTTCTATTTCGCACTCTGGCTCTAGAAAATCATGGCAATTTTCCTTGAAAATTTCTTGAAGGATGATTTCTAGTTTCTTTTTTTGATCATGACTTTCAGGTAGTCCAATAATTATTGAATAATCTCTCCTGCATCTATTTTCCAGGTCAGTGGTTTTTTCAAGGAGATATTTCACATTGCCTTCTATTTTTTTCATTTGTTTTAATCTTTTTAATAGTATCTTGATTTCTCATAAAGTCATTAGCTTCCATTTACTCCAGTCCAATTCTGAAGGAATTATTCTCTTCAGTGAGCTTTTGAAATTCTTTTTCCATCTGGCAAATTTGGCTTTTTAAGACTTCCTTCTCTTCTTTGGTTTCTTGGGCTTCTTTTGCCATTTGAGTTAATCTCTTTTTTAAGGTGTTATTTTGTTCAGTCAGGTTGTGGGCTCTCTTTTCATGGTTTTCTTGCATCATTATTATTTCTCTTCCCAATTTTTCCTCAACTTCTCTTACTTGATTTTCAAAAACCTTCTTGAACTCCCCTATGGCCTGTAATCAGCTCATATTTTTTCTTCGAATCTTTTGGTGCAGGAGTTCTGATGTCATTGTCTTCCTTTTGTTCCATGCTTTGATCCTTTTTGTTCCCAAAAAAAAGAAATCTAGCATTGCATTTCTGTGCTTGCTTTACTTCCTTTGCTTGCTCACGTTGCCACTCAATTACTTGACTTTTGAGCTCTTTGCCACAGTAGAACTCTGATTCCAGAGGAGAGAGCTTTGTCCTAAATTGCTGGGGTTTTTGCAGCTGTTGGAGCTATCAGGAGGGTTTTGTCTCTGCTGCCCCCATAAGCTCTGGCTCACTGGTCACACACCTCAGGACCACCCAAACAACCATGCTCCAGAATCAGGCAGGTTAAAGCAGGAGAGATTACCCTCTGAGTGGTCTCTTGACCCCAGCATGATCTGCAACCTGGGAGCTCTGAAACAGCCACGTGGAGATGGCTGCATGGCTGTCACACCTCATCCACTTCTTGCTCCAGATGGACCATGTCTCCATCCTGCCCCCCACCCCCCAGTTCCAACAGAGTTATACAATGACCTTTTTCTTTGTCTTTGTAATTTATGGTTTGATATTTCTGGAAACCACCACAAGCTGTTGGTGATCCACTCTTCCTAAGTCCACTCCAGCCACTACTGGTCAGGGCTGCCCTCAGGCTAAAATTACAGGGCTAGGCTTGGCTCCCAGCATGCTATGTTGGACCCTTCCTGCCAGCCTGCCAGGCTGCCTTCAGCAGGAGATTTGTTTCTCTCTGTAACTTTGTGGTTTCTGTAGCTCTAAAATTTGCTTAGAGTCATATTTTATAGGTATTTAAGGTGATTATGAAGGGAGCTCATGGAGTTATTCTGCTTCTATGCTGCCATCTTGGCTCCACTCCCCAAAACTAATGTTTAAAAGAAAAAAATAAGGGTGACTCGGTGGTTCAGTGAGTTAGAGTGCCAGCCCTGGAGGCGGGAGGAGCCGGGATTGGTGCTGGCCTTGGATACTTAACACCCACACAAAGAAACTGGCCGTGTAACCTTGGGCAAGTAGCTTAATCCCAATTGCTTTAAAAAAAAGTTATTTTTACATGCAACTGGGAAATAAGATATACAAGTGAATAGAACACGGGCCCTAGGGTCAGGAGGACCTGAGTTTAAATCTGGTCTTAGACACTTAATACTTATTAGCCTTGTGACCTTGGAACATCACTTAACTCCAATTGCCCTGCCTTCCACCCTGCAAAAAAAGGGGTAAAAAAGAATTAAAACCCATGGGGGAAACCAAAAGAAAGAAGAAAAAAAGAGAAATAGTATAAAAAATATGCTTCAATTTACATTCAGACTCCATAGTTCTTTTTTTTGTGATTGTGGACAGCATTTTCCTTCATGAATCCTTTTGAGTTGTCATAGATGCTTGCATTGCTAAGAAGAGATAAGTCTATCAAAGTTAGTCTTGCACAATGTGGTTGTTACTATGTATAATTCTCATTGTTCTGCTCACTTTACTTAGCATCAGTTCATATATGTTTTTCCAGTTTTTCTTAAGTTTACCTACCCATCATTTCTTAGGGGACAATAGAATTGTGTTATGTTTATATGACATATTCAACCATTCTCCAACTGCTGGGCATCCCCTCAATTTCCAATTCTTGGCCACCATAAAAAGACCTGATATAAATATTTTTGAACATTGGGTCCTATTTCCTATTTGTATGATCTCTTTGGGATACAGACCTAGAAGTGTTATTGCAGAGTCAAAGGGCTTGCACTGTTCATAGCTCTTTGGGCATAGTCCCAAATTACTCTCCAGAATGGTTGGATTAGTTCACAAATCTACCCATAATGCTTTAATGTTCCAATTCTCCCACATCTTCATCATTTAACATTTTCCTGTTTTGTCATGTTAGCTCATCTGATAGGTGTGATGTGGTACTTCAGAGTTGTTTGATTTGCATTTCTCTAAACAATAGTAATTTAGAGCATTTTTCATATGATTGTAGATAGTTCTAATTTATTCCTCTTAAAACTGCCTGTTCATATCCTTTGTCCGCATATTAACTGGGTAATGGCTCTCTCTCTCTCTCTCTCTCTCTCTCTCTCTCTCTCTCTCTCTCTCTCTCTCTCTCTCTCTCTCTCTCTCTCTCTGTCTCTGTCTCTCTCTTTCTCTCTCTCACACACACACACATTATGAATGAGACCTTTATCAGAGACACTAGTTGTAAAACATTCTTTCCAAGTTTTCTGTTTCCCTACTGATCTTGGTTGCATTGTCTTTGTGTGAAACTGTTTTAATTTAATCTAATAAAAATTATCCATTTTGCATTTCATAATGTTCTCTACCTCTTATTTGAACATAAATTCTTCCATTCCCTATAAATCTAACTGGTAAACTGTCCCTTGTTCTCCCAGATTACTTATAATATCAACCTTTATATCTAAATTATGTACCCATTTTGACTTTATTTTGGTATACTGTCTAAGGTGCTGGTCTATGCCTAGTCTATCCTATACTATTTCCAAATTTTCACAGCAGTTTTTATCAAAGAGTGAGTTCTTATTCCAGAAGCTGGAGTCTTTGGGTTTATGAAATTTTAGATTACTATTGTCATTGACTATTGTGTCTTGAGGACCTAACCTATTCCATGGATCTACCACTCTATTTTTTAGTCAGTATGAAGTAATTTTAATAATTGCTACTTTCTAATAAAATTTAAGATCTGTTATGGATAGGCCACCTTCCCTTGCATTTCTTTTCATTTCATTAATTTCCTTCATATTCCAGATATTTTGTTTTTCCAGATGAATTTTGTTATTATTTTTTCTGGCTCTATAAAATATTTTTGGTAATTTGATTAGTATGCCATGGAACAAATAAATTAATTTAGGTAGAATTGCAATTTTTATTATATTAGCTCAACCTATTCATAAACAACTGCTATCTTTACAGTTATTTAGATCTGTCTTTATTTATGTGAAAAGTATTTTGTAATTGTATTCATAGAGTCCCTGGGTTTGTCTTGGCAAGTAGACTTTAAAATATTTTATATTGTTGACAGTTACTTTAAAAAGGATTCCTATCTCTTGATGCTGGACTGAATATCAATGGTCAATTTTTCTTTGGAACAGCAACCCTGAGGGTCTTCCCCTCCCCACCTGATTGCTTTTTTGTTTCCTTTTTTTCTGAATTAAAGGGGCCATCCTCTGGTAATTTGATTTTCTTCTTTATTTTTTAAATCAAATTAAATAAAAGTTTATCTTTTTTCATAAAATGAGCTTTTAGTTGTATTTATTCATTCAATAGGTTTTTTAAATATCAATTTTATTAATCTTTCCTTTGGTTTTCAGTATTTCTAATTTAGTATTTATTTGGGGATACTAATTTGTTCTTTTTCTAGCTTTTATTAGTTGTATGCCCAATTTATTGATGTCCTCTTTCACTATTCTATTCATATCAGCATTTGGAGATACAAAATTTCCCACAAGAATCACTTTGGCTGCATCCCATAAATTTTGGTATGTTGACTCATTATTGTCATTCTATTGAATAAAGTTATTGTTTCTATGAATTGTTATTTTACCCACTTATTCTTTAGGATTAGATTATTTGGTTTCCAATTGATTTTGTCTATCTTCCCTGGCCTTTTATTACATTTAATTTTTATTACATCATGATCTGAAAAAAGATGAATTTAATATTTCTTTCTGCATTAGATTGTGAGGTTTTTATGTCCTAGTACCTGGTGAATTTTTGTGTAGGTAATTTGTACAACTGAGGAAAAGATGTATTCTTTTTTATCTCTTTCCAATTTTCTCCAGAAGTCTACCATATCTAACTTTTCCAATATTCTATTCATCTCATTAATTTCTTTCTTGTTTATTTTGTGGTTAGAATTATCTGGTTCAAAGAGGGGGAGCTGAACCTCTCTCACTTACATAGTTTTGCTATTTCTTCCTTTAACTCCTTTAGCTTCTCTAAGAATTTAGATGCTATACCACTTGGAACATATATGTTTAGTAATGATATTACAGCATTGTCTATGATGGCTTTTAGCAGGATGTAGATTCCTTCCTTATATCTTTCCATTAGATCTATTTTTGCTTCTGTGTTGCCTGAGATCAGGTTTGCTACCCCTGCTTCTTTTTACTTCAGCTGAAGCAAAATATATTCTGTTCTAGCCTCTTACTTTTACTCTGTGTATATCCCTGTTTCAAATGTGTTTCTTGTAAACAACATGTTGTAGGATCATGGTTTTTAATCATTTTGCTGTCTACTTCCTTTTTATGGGAAAATTCATCCCATTCACATACAGTTATGATTACTATCTGTGTCTTTCTCTCCATCTTATCCCCCCATTTATGTTTTTCCTTCTCCTTTCTCTCTTTCCCTCCTCACTAGACTTTTGCTTTTGACCACCACCTCCCTCAATCTGCCCTCCTTTCTATGAGTGACCTTTTTTTTTCTTTCCCCTCCTACTGACTATAGGGCAAGTTAAAATTCTATACCTGAGTGTGTTATTCCATAATTGAGTCAATTCTGAGAAGATTAGAGTTCAAACAGTGTTCATCTCCTTCCCTTTTTTCCCTCTACTGTATTAAGTTTTTTTTTCCTGTTCATGTGATGTAATTTACCCTTTTCTACTTCTTTCTTTCCTCTTCTCCCATTACAATCCTCGTTCACCACTTAATTCAGTTTTTCATCCTCACATAGAAGTCAATTTATATACATACCCATTGTCTATGTATATGCCTTCTAAATATCCTTATAAAGATACAGTTCTCAAAAGTTCAAGGATCATCTTCCTATGTTGGGATAATAATAGTTTGCCCTTATTAAATACCACATATTTTCCTTCCCTGTTTACCTTTTTTATGCCCCTCATAAGTCTTGTATTAGAAGATCAATTTTTCCATTGAGCTCTGGTCTTTTCATCAAGAAAGTCCGGAAGTCCCCTATTTCATTGAATGTCTATCTACTTCTCTGAAAGATTATGTTCAATTTTTTTTTTGCTTTTTGGAGGCCAATTGGGGTTGTGACTTGCTCAAGTTCACATAGGTAGTTTTTGTGTGTGTGTATGTGTTAAGTGTCTGAGGTCAGATTTGAACTCACATTTTCCTGACTCTAGGGCCAGTGCTCTATTCACTGCCCCACCTAGCCACCTCAATTATGCCCAGTTTCATTGGTTGGTTGATCCTTGGCTGTAATCAAAGCTTCTTTGCCTTATGGAATATCATATTTTAAGCCCTCTAATCTTTTAATGTAGAAGCAGCAATACCTGTGGAATTTTGACTGTTGTTCCATGATATTTGAATTACATTTTTCTGGCTGCTTGCAGTATTTTCTCCTTGATCTGATAATTCTGGAATTTGTCTATAATATTTCATGAAATGTTCATTTTGGTATCTCTTTCAGGTGATTGGTAGATTCTTTAAATTACTATTTTACCCTCTGGATCTAGGACCTCTGGGCAGTTTTCCTGAATAATTTCTTGAAAGATGATGTCCAGGTTCTTTTTTTGATTATGGCTTTCAGATGGAGCAATAATCCTTAAATTATCTCTCCTGGATTTATTTTCCAAGTCAGTTGATTTTCCAGTTAGATATTTTATGGTTTTTTTCTATTTTTTAATTCTTTTCATTTTATTTGACTGATTCTTGATGTCTCAGAATCATTAGCTTCCACTTGTCCAATTTTAACTTTTAACAAATTGTTTTCTTCAGTTAGCTTTTGTATCTCCTTTTTCATTTGGCCAATTCTACTTTTTAGGGAATTGTTTTCTTCTATATACATTTTTCCCCATTTTGCCAATTATATTTTTAGAGGAATCACTTTTTTTTTCCTTCTACCTCTTTTATTTGGTTTTTAAATTTCTGGTTTTTAAAGTTGGTCTCTGCTTCTGGGGCACTGGGAGCACTTTCCCATGTTTCTTGTGCTGAGAGCTAGGGGTTTGTTTACTGGCTTTGTGTCCTGGGGGCTCAGGTGCTGAAACCTGGAAGCTGTAGGTGTCTGGTAACTTACCTGGTGCTGTGCTGGAGCAGGTAGTGGTAGCTCATATGTGTCCTGTGTTGGTGTTTGCCTTCTCCACCACCCTCGGGCTCAGGATCTCTTGCTGGTTTGCTGAGGTGAGGTTTCCCACTGGCTTGCATGGGATGCCTCCCATCCTACACTGGTCCCCTTCAGTCACAGAAAAAGTGACCTTTCCTGTTAATCACCCTAGCCTCCCAAGCTAAAAGACTGCTGTACCCAGTGTTTCTGAGGGCTCCAATGTTGCAGGATTTTCCCTGTAGTGATATTCTCTGGGTTTTTCAAGGTTGAAAAGGGAGAGTGAGAGTGACTTATTGCTTACTCCATGATCTTGGCTCCAGGAAGTTGAAATATATGGCTTTTAAAGATCTCATCTGTGGGTTGATATCTCCAGAATCTGCCACTGTCACTGCATCTGCAGATTCAGTTATTCCCAAAGCCTCCTGGATTGCACTTCTCTCACACTCTGGTCCAGCAGACCCCTCCTGCTGACCTTCTAAGTTGTCTTTGGTGTCTGTGGGCTGAGAGTCTGGAAACCATCACTGCTGCCAGTGATTCAGTTCCCCAAGGCCTGCTCTGGCTTTGTGGTGGCGAGGTCTGCATGGCAGTGATCTATGCTGGACTGTACTCCTCTCTACTTGGTGAATCAGACCTTTCCTGTTGACCTTCCAGGTTGTTTTTGGCTGGAAATCTGCCTCACTCTGTCTCTTTGTGAGGTCTGCCACTCTAAAATTTGTTCAGAGGCACTTTTTAAAAGTATTTCAAGTGGTTTCGTGAAGTGTTCAGGTGAGACCCTGCTTTCACTGCACCATCTTGGCTCTGCCCCCTGAGGCTTACTGTCTCTTAAATACACACATATGGATTGAACAGTGGATTGAATCACTATTACAATTGCCATTTAAAAGGGTTAAGTCATTGCTGTGGAAGTCAAGGCAAAAGAGAATAAAATTTCAGCCCAATAGTATTGTAAATGTAATCTTTCAAGACTAATGTGCATCACTACTATTATTTTATTTCAAATTCCCCTGTGATGTCTTGACATCTTTATTCTCCTAAGAGTAATATGATGGGCAAAAGCTTCCAGGGCTTTTATTTTCCATCTCTGACCTGACTGGAGCCAGTGATGCATTTGACATTTCAAACTTGTTAATTTTGTTATGTCAAATGGCCTTGCAATGAGCCATGCTGAACTATGTGCTTGAGGAGTTCTTACATCAAATTTTCTTGAAATTTCCACTGAAAGGATTCTCTTTTTCTCAAAATGTTTTTCTACATGTCTTCATAGAATCACCTTTGATTCAGTAAAGTTTATTAGTGAAGATTCTTACTAACCAGAGTTGAACTGAAATCATTTGTTATTTTCAGAAATGATAGAATAAACTTCATTTTTCATTTCTTTTTATGCTTTGTGTAGTATTATATTTTCCCCCAGTTACATGTAAAAACAATTTTTAACATTTGTTTTTAAAACTTGGAATTCCAAATTCTCTCCCTTCCCATGCCTCGCCCTTGAGAATGCAAGCAATTTACTATACATGTATAGTCATGCAAAAATATCCATAATACTCATGTTGTGAAAGAAAAGATAGACAAAAAACATCTCAAGAAAAATAAAGTTTAAAAAAAAATATGCTTCTGGGGCTGCCAGGTGGTGCAGTGAGTAAGAGTGCCGGCTCCAGTGTCAGGAGACCTGGGATCGGTTCCAGCCTCAGATACTCGGAACCCACACAAAAATAACTGGCCATGTAACCTTGAGCAAATTACTTAACCCCCATTGCTTTAAAAAGAAATTGCTGCAATACACTAGTATTAGAGGGAAATGTAGCCAGAAATGCATGAAGTAGGATTTGAAGGAGTCATGGGGAGCCAAGAAGCTGAGCTAAGTATGGAGAGCATTTCACGTATGGGGGATAAAGGCATAGAGTGTAAATGGAGGATATTAGGAGAACAATGGACTTTTAAAAATGATACCATGATATTTATACCATTTTGATATTTCTTTAGTCTTTGTGGAATACAAAACTGCTGGAAAGCTGTTGATTTTTCCATAAGTTAAAAGTGAATCTTTCTAAATGCATAGGCCCAGGTTAAATGACACACAACCCTTTGTACGCGCCTTCTATACATCACTTATCAACTTGGTGCCCTGCCTGACCTCCATTGTTTTTACTGACATTCTCAATCTTCATTTCCAATTCCAATTCAATTCCAAGAAAACTAGATACTTGTAGCAATAGGAAGTGGCTTTTGGATTTGAGGTCCTTGCTCTCCACATAATAAATACCCTTATTAAACAATCTTCCTAATTCTTTGGTTAAATAAGTCCTACCTGGAGGGACTTCAAAATATGTTTGGTTATGTCTAAAACTTTGAACTTTAGAAAATATATGAGAGTTATTTTATGGAGTGTGGTCCCTCTATTAAAAAACAGCAACAAGAACATCCATATTATTAAATGATGGTATTGCATGAAATTTTTATCTTTGTTTATCTTTCCATGTACTTTAATTGGATTATTCACAATAATAAAAATCATAATAATGAGAGAATGAAATAATAATTAATATTCTACCTATCTAGTGATTTCATCAGTGTAGGGAGCTCCTAGTGAGGGACTCTCTCTAACAAAGTAGATTGGTACATTCTCTTCAACTTACATTCTTAGAGAGTTGCCTGGGAAAAATTTTAGTATAATCTTAACATGTTAACAGAAACTGAACTATTTTTGTATCATATAGATATCACACCATAAAGCAATAGTAAATGGTAGTAACAAATTTATTCTTAGATTTGTCAAGTGGAATATCTTAATGGGACCGATGCAGCAGCTAAAATCCAAGAAGAAGGAAGAGGAAGAGGGGGAAAAAGAAAAGACAAGGAAAGAAAAGAAAAAGGAGGAGGAAAAAATGAACTATACTGAATTTTATCAGTGTCATATAAAATATTGCTCACAAACTGGATATAATGTTGATCCCTATAAATGTTAAGAAAACTAAAAAGGGGGCAGGGGGAGCAGCTAGGAGGCACAGTGAAAAGAGCACTGGCCCTCAAGTCAGGAGGACCTAAGTTCAAATCTGTCCTCAGACACTTGATTCACTTACTAGCAGTGTGACCTTGGGCAATTCACTTAACCCCAACTGCCTTGCCTTCCCCCCTCCAAAAAAAACAAAAAAGAATACTTCCAACAGCTGTCAATACCAAATGCTCATGATATCTAAACTAAACAAAAACCTTCACAAATAGAAAGACCTAGAAGAGGAGATCATAATTATGTAGGATTAAGTAGAAGCATATTTCATTCCTTTAGTCACTTCTGCTATTCAACTAATACCAAGGATGTTTTCAGTAAGTAAAACTACAATGAATGAACTAATAATCTAATATTAATGAACTAAAAAAATTACTTATTCCCTATAAAATAGATGCTAGGATATTTAACATATATTTAGAATAGAAAATGATAGTGATTTTTCGCAGGGCCATTTCTATCTGAGCTTCATTTGAAAAGACGAAGAGATAACAAAATTTATAGTAATAATAATAATGATAACAACTGACAATAGGTACATATCAATGGATTTTCTGAATGTTACTGAAAATGGTTTACCTCCAGATGAATTATATGA
Organism: Petaurus breviceps papuanus; assembly: GCF_028583685.1. Lineage (NCBI taxonomy): Eukaryota > Metazoa > Chordata > Mammalia > Diprotodontia > Petauridae > Petaurus > Petaurus breviceps. The sequence continues at coordinate 18,895,311 of NW_027187378.1, forward strand.
AGCAAGAGTGAATAAAGAATCTTTCCATGGGTGACATTTACATGAACTCAGACAAGAAAATGTCAACAGAGCATCAAACAAATGACTGAATCATATGTTTTTAATAGAAATGTAGGATATCTTGATGGCAATTAAGTATGAGGTCTTTGGAAATGACAGAAAACTTATCCCTAAAGAGCCCAGTTATTAGTTATTAGTGCAGAATTTTCAAGGAAATGATGAAAACCATATAATATTACTGCAGGCTGCAAAAAAAATAGCACTTACTAAACACCTAGAAAGATGCAAAAAAGGTATTTGAGATTATACATCAGAGGTCCACTGCCTTAAACAAAATCACAACTTATCACATTACTGCAAATATAGACAAAATGCCTTGAGTGTTTAATAATAACTGTATGGGGAAAAAATTATTGTTACAGATTAAACTGTAACCCCTGAATATAATATTTGCCTAGTAAAATTTAACATTTTAATAGACATTTATATACTATATAGAGATAATCTCCAAACTACCATGGATGAAAAGTTTTTATTACATAAACCTATTGCAAAAATAATAACCACATGGAAAAAGGAAGACATGTTGCTGTACCTTAATTAATTCGAGCAAGACCCAAGTAATAAATTTAGAATGGACCTTTTATTAAAACGCTATGTTGGCTGATCAGGCCACATGATAGGCGAAGCAGGCACCACCCTATGTCCCAGGTAAAGCAATAGCAGTAGCAGCCATCAACAGCACTGATATGGGGCAGAACCTCAGCTTATAAAGGGGGCCTTATGTAATCAGTGATTGGTCGGTACAAACCTTGAAACTTCCTCGCCTAACCCAGAAGCCCTCCCACTTCTATGCAGGTGAGCTAACTGGGGGAAAGAGCAGAGACCCAGTGAGGGAGGCAGTGCTGACCTGGCAATCTGCTCACTTCCTTAAGTCGGGGGGGGGGGTGGAGAGGAGGACCAGGCACAACATTTCCCACTTCTTTTGTGCCTGTGCCAAACCCAGGACACCCAAATCATACAGGACAGTCAGCTTTATGCCCAAGGGCTGGTAGTGGGGATCCATAACAATTACCAACTTAACAGTTAATAGTGACTTCCTATAATCAAGGCCATAGTCACAAGAAAGAGGAGGGGGCCACATTTTTCCATTGGTCCTCTAGTTGAATTTCTCCAGGAAAGAAGCTGTCCCAATAGAGGTCAGGTCTGGATTCTTGGGAAAGCTGTCTGCATCTGATGTCATCTTTTCAGATTCCAAGGCTCAGGGGATAATCCTTAGATGACTAGAGTTCAAAGGTACAATATAAGAGCTCCCAGAAACAAGATTTTACATATAAAGGTCCAGATTTATAGCCATTCAAGACTAGGTCCAAACAAATAGTTCAATTTTCTGAGCCACACAGGGCTAGGCGCAGTTAATACCATGAGATTTTTCTCACAATTTCACAAAATGACATAATTATATTGTCAGGTACATTTCACCAAGATAACCAAGAAAACCTACATACACACTACACAAGAATCATAATTAACATACAATTCCTTGTATCCCACTGACCTATTTCATTTAAGCAACACTTTTAAATCCCAGATGCCTCATGTAGTTACAGAATTTAAAAAGGAGTTTTGCTTCTCCGGTTCAGATCTAGAGATGACCAGACAATTTTGACTTAAAATAAATTAGTACAATTACTTAAGATTAGTTTCATATTTTGAAACTACAGAGAATTTTCAGTTTATTTATTCTTTCTTATTTCTACCTTTCCTAAATCCTGTACATATATATACCTATAAAGGTATAGGAGTCCTTTAAAATATGAAAAGCCTTTTTTTAAAAATTGATTTCATCTGTCCTTTGTAAAATTATCAGACAGATGCATTAACAAATTAACATTAGCTTCATCCTTACCACTATCTCATATAATCCTTGTGCTAAAATCCAAAATCCCTACCTCTGATCTTATTCCCAAACATGCTCAACTCATGAACTCACATAATAGAAAAATTTTGAAGCCAATTTTATACATCTGTATTGAATCCTAGGTGTCATCTAGTCTGATCCTGTTGCTCTCCTCAAACTTCACTATCCTGGTCAATCAGGCATCTATTTCATTACTTTTTGCCTTATTACTAATCATCTCCTTCTTTGAAGGATGTTATCTCTATATTTATTCATTTATTTGGCCCTGAATATTACTTCTCAGTGAATTTGCTATAGGATAAAAAGAGGTACAATGTCATAAACCTTGCCAGAAAGAAAACATCCTTAGCCTTGTTTGATTCCAGCCATGAGTCATCTCCTCTAGTCATTCAGATAGTCACCAGGTGCTGAAAGCAGGCTTAGGCATTTTTAGATGGGAGGTTTCCTTTTCAGAAAATAAAGGCACAATTGGGAAATAAAATCAGAGAGATCCCACCTGGGCAGAGTCTGAGGTCCCCAAATTTTTCCAAGCACAGACATCCACCTTGAATAGTTCACAGCCTGCAGACTCTGCCATCCCATTATCAGCCTTTATGATGACTCCTATAATCAAGGTTTAGAAAAAATAGTAAAATTGAGGGGGGGCAGAGTCAAGATGGCAGAGTAGAAGCAGGACCTCTGCAGGGTGCCAGCTTCCACCTTCCCCAGAAGTTTAGAGTCCCCTCTAAACAACTTTGGAGCTGCAGAACCCACAAAATGACACAGAGAAGCTAACCTACTGCTGAGGAGAGCCCAGCAGGCCAGCAACAAGCGGCCAGCACAGCATTCTTGGAGCTGAGCCTAGGCCCACATGAGCTGGAGGTTTTAGCCCCAGGGCAGGCCTGACCAGCCACTGGCTGGAGGGACTCAAGATCACCAGTAGCTGTGGCCGTTTCCAGATTCATCAACACATAGATGCAAAGGAAATAGTGAGAGGTCAGGGCAATATGGACTTTGGGACCCAGTAGGTGGAAGTGGGTCAGGTTTTGCCCCCAGGGTGAGAAGCCACTGAGACCCTGCACCAGCCCCATGTTGCAGATTCAGCTCCTAGCCTGCAGAGTGTAGGGGGACCAAACAATCAGTCTGAGGGGTAATCGCTCTTGCTTTAACCTGCTTGGATGTGGATTGCAGTCTAAGGTGTAGATTCTGGGGTTCATGACCAGCTTGCCAGAGTGTGTGGAGGCCTCAGAGAGGGCACCCAACTAATAACTCCAGCATCAGAGAAAACCCCAGCATTTGGGATGAAAGCTCCCCTGTCTGGTGGCCGAGTCCTACTGTGGCAAAAAGCCCAGGGGTCAAGTGACTGAGGGGCGACATGGCCAGGCAAAGAAAGCAAAACAAACAAAAGATTCCAACATTAAACTCCTATTTTGGGGACAAAAAGGAGAAAAGCAAAACAGGAGGAAGACAGTGAAGTCAGAACTCCTGCACCAAAAGCTTCAAAGGAAAATATGAGCTGGTTACAGGCCATAGAGGACCTTAAGAAGCAGATAAGAGAAGTGGAGGAAAAATTGGGGAGAGAAATGAGAACTATGCAAAAAAATTATGAAATGAGAGACAACAGCCTGACTGAGGAGAATCACAACTTAAAAAACAGACTGACTCAATTGGCAAAAGAGGCTCAAAAAGGCAATGAGGAGAGGAATGCCTTGAAAAGTTGAATTTGCCAGATGGAAAAAGAATCTCAAAAGTTCAATCAGGAGAATCATTCTCTGGGATTTAGATTGGAGCAAAGGGAAGCTAGTGACTTTAAGAGAAATCAAGATGATGTTAAACAGATACAAACAAATGAAACAATAGAAGGCAATATGAAATATCTCATAGGGAAAAACCACTGACGTGGAAAATAGATCCAGGAGAGATAATTTAAAAATCATTGGACTACCTAAAAGCCATGATCAGAGAAAGAACCTAGAAATCATCCTCCAAGAAATTCTCAAGGAAAATTTCCCTGATGTTTTAGAACCAAAAGGCAAAATAGAGGTGGAAAGAATCTACCAATCACCTCCTGAAAAAATCCCAAAAAGAAAACTCCAAGGAATATTACAGTGAGGTTCTGGAATTCCCAGACCAAGGAGAGAATATTATGAGCAGCCAGGAAGAAATAATTTGAATATTGTGGAAACACAATCAGGATAACACAGGATCTGGCAGCTTCTACACCTAGGGATCAAAGGGCCTGGAATAGGATATTCCGGAGGGCAGAGGAGCTGGGATTAAAACCAAGAATCACCTACCCAGCAAAACTGAGTATCATGTTTCAGGGGAAAATATGGTCATTCAGTAGAATAGAGGACATTCAACATTCTTAATGAAAAAACCAGAGTTGAATAGGAAATTTGACATCCAAATACAAGAAGCAAGAGCAGCTTGAGAAAGTAAACAGGGAAAAGGAATCATAAGGAACTTATCAAAGTTGAACTATTAATATTCCTACATGGAAAAACAATAATTATAAGTGATGAAACTTTTCTCAGTATGAAAATAGTTGAAGTGAATAGAAACACATATATATTTTGGAGGGTATACAGGAGTATGAATACATGTGTGTATATATGCCTAGAGGTATACATAGAGAGAGGGCACAGGACCAATTTAATAGGAAGGGATGATATTTAAAAGGGGAAATTAAGAGGTGAGAGGGCAATATAATGAGAAGAGATGGAGAAAGCAGAATGGGGTAAACTATCTCATAAAGAAGAGGAAAAGGTAAAGGGTTACAATGGAGGGGAAGAATAGGAAGGCAAAAGGGAATGGGTCAACCTTATTCTCACTGAATTTGGCTCAGGGAGGGATTGAAATACACACTAAATAGGGTATCTCACCCTACAGAAGAGTAGGTGGAAGGGGATGAGAGGGGGGATGATGGAAGGGAGGGCAGGGTGGAGGGAAAGGAAGTTGGAAGCACTCATTTTTGAAAAGGGATGGGATCAATGTAGAGAATAGAACAAAAGGGTGGTAGGATAGGAGGTAGGGAAATATAGTCAGCCTTTTAAAATATATCTACTATGTTAATGTTTTGCATTAGTTACACATGTACAACCTATACTGAACTGCTTATCTTCCCAGTAAGTGTGGGTGACAAGGGAGGAAGGGAATGAATCTGGAATTCATACTTTTAAAATCAAATGTTTAAAATTATATATACATATATACTATTATTAATACTGTCTTACATGTAATTGGGAAAGAAGATATACAGGCACTAGGGCATAGAGATCCACCATACCCTACTGGAAAAGTCTAAGGGGGTATGGGGGAAGAAGTGGGAGAGACCAGATTGGAGGAGGGGATATTCTATGGGACTGCTATTCTGGGGTGGTGGGTAGGGGAAAAATGGGGAGAAAATTTGTAACTCAAAATCTGGCAGAAATTAGTGATGTAAATCAGAGGTTAATAAAGCATTTGAAAAATGAAAAAAAAAAGTAAGTAGTAAAATTTACAGTTCCTGAAATTATTAAATAACAAATAAATATGGACTAGTGTCCTTTAGATAGGGCCATCTAAAATTTGATTGAGCTATTAATTACAAACTCAAGTTACAAATCTTTCAGCCTTCCCAAAACTTCCTCATGCTCTCTCAACATACTTCTAAAACTGATATCAACTATCTGGAAACAGGAGGGGCTGGATGAACCCCATTTGTCCCCTCACCTTCTCATCTGTTTTGTTCAGCTTTTCATAAATAGATTTTAAAGACAGTTTGAATTAACCTGATGTTAAAAATAGTATCTTTCTTTTCTCTCAATTAAAGTATCTCTGATTAATCTAAATATCAGGTACCCAAGTACCCCATCATTCCAAGCATTCATCCATATCCAATCATTCCCCCCTTAAATAGCTGGGATCCAAAATCATTTGGGCAGATCTGTCTGTTTCATATGGGGCTAGTTCTGTAGCCAGTGGCTAAAACGTGGCCAAAGCCAGGTCCAGGGGGTGATGAGCCATGGTCTTGGGACAGTGGGTCCTCAGCCTGAGATGATATCTGCAAGTGAAGGGTGCTGAGCCTAGAAGAAACAAATCTGGCAAGGAGATTAAACAAGGGCCAAAAAAGAGTAGGAGGAAAGTGACCAAGAGTGGAGTTAGGATGGGTTAGTATAATACATTACTCAGACTATGTCCCTTTCCTCTATATTTCTACAAACTATATAAACAAGATATTTCATAAGTTATTATTCTTTTACTACATAACTATACTGCCTTAAACAATAGAGATTCCTGACTGGAACCTCACAACTGAATATTAGACACACATCCTTGTTTCACAAAGTTTGTTTATACTCTGATTATATTCATTCTGGACGAAAGAGATAATTCAGAAATTGAATCTTTAACATACATTCAGTTACAAATATTAACTTTTGCTTAGAGCATGAAATAACTACCAATTCAGATCAAAACAGCAATATCTCTTCTGCTTTCACAATCTCATTAAACCTTTATGAAGAAATTTAGCTGAAAACTGTTAAAATGATCTCAAGCAGTTTGCATAACTTTCTGCACATGTTCTAATTTTAGATGAGAAATAATATTAGATTTTCCATTAAGCTAACAAAAAAAAACCTCACATCTTTCACTGACTGTGCTCTAATCATAGGAAATTTGCTAAAGAAGGAAGAAATCACCTTAAACAATCACAGTTTAGAGCATTTTTATGGGCTGCAATCCAATGGAGATTTACGAAGTCTCACAAATGTAGAGATTCCATTCTTAATTTGAATCCCAAATCCCAGGATCCCATCTAGAAACTTCAGAAAATTCACAGTAAGTTTGAATATTACAAATCTATATATAATTGATAAAATGACCAGAAATCTTACAAAGTCTTTATATAATTAAACTTGCCCTGGTATAAAAGATGAGGAACTTCAAAACTAATACAAGCCCTAATCCCCCTCAAGCCCCACCCCTTTTTTTTGGAAGGGGAAGTTTAGGACCTTGCCCACAAATCCTTTCCAGGGACACCTAAGCCCTCTTTGGAGCCTCCACATTTTTCAAAATTTAGAAGAGGATTCACAGGGTCTTTTCTTCACATAATTACCAAAAAGTAGTTTTTCCCAAGCATGCTATTGTAAATACTTGATTTATGAATTGAAGCTTCCTATAAAACAAAGAAAAATTTAAAAGTGTATGATTTCTTAAATTACAACATTTCAGAATATCATAACCAATACTCTGACACAGTCAAAGTATTTCATTCACCATCATTTTCTTGTTCCTCTGACAGCATAATTCTTTTTTTTTCTTTTGGAGGGCAATTGGGGTTAAGTAACTTGGCCAAGTTTACATGGCTATTATTTTTTGTGTGTGGGTGTTAAGTGTCTGAGGCCGGAACTGAACTCCAGTCCTCCTGATTCGGGGGCCAGCACTTTATTCACTGCTCTACCAAGGCACCCATGACAGTATAATTCTTAATTTAACAGAATTTAGCATATGAGAAACTGCTTCTATTATAACATTCATAATACCAATGTTTACCCATAACAATATCAGAAACAATTATGATGTACCTAAATTTAAACTTTAAACCAAAATCAAGTAATTACTGATCTGGTGATCTTAATTTAATAATTACCCAAATTGCTTTTCACAGAAAATCATTTATCCCATAACCATTGGCACAAACCTCACACCTAAGAAAGGTTTCACTTAAGGTTGACAAACATAAAGCAGTTAACTTTAGCTTACACAGTTCACATTCAAATAGATTTTTGAATACCAAGCACTGTGCCAAGCACTTTTACAATTATATTAGTCCCATAAATTGGGATTTTGGTGTGGATTCCTCCACCACACCCTTACTGGACAGTAAACTAAGATAAATAAAACTCTGCGGAGCCATAGAGTGAATCAATTTCTTAAATGTCAAATTAACAATATATTCCTTTTTGATCATATAGCCATATATTTCTGAGTTCTAATACCCCTGGCCTTCAAAAATGAAAAATTATCCACAAATTTACATATATATTCAGTTTTCCATTCATGCTCACATTCCAGATCAGTTAAAAATATGCTGAACCACCCAATTTCAGCCTTTACAAAATAATAATAATAAAATAAACCTTCAATTATGAGAATTTCCCAAAATTAATTTGGTGTAAAAAATGCTCCTGATATAAATTTCCCAAGACATTGTACATTCACATACATCCAAGTTAACATTATATATATATATATCCTTAGGTCACTCAACAGCTTCAGAATAGTAATAACAAAATTGTTTTTAACATGAGTTCATAATTTTTTCAAATGACATAATTTAGAGATGTACAATGTCCCAAACATTATGTATTTAAAACATGCTTCTGTCCCATTGCTCATGTTAGGTAAATTTGTTCCAAACCACTTTACACAGGAAATAAATTATAACTCCATAACTTTAAACCAGTGTATACATTTTCATAATAGCCAAAACTTTAAATGAAATATCAGCATTATTGTTGCCTGTTTGTTTAAATTAACAAAATTTATAACATAAAAACCCAATACACATGCAATAAAAAATTCAGATTTAAAAAAAATAGCTGTAATACTATTCCTAATTCAAAAAATATTTCTTAAATTCACTTAGCTAAATAGACTTTTAGAAACACAATACAATCTTAGAAAGATGGCAACAAAATAACAATGAATATCAAATAATATCAAATGACTTATACAATAATTGACTATCAATTCTGGCATGGTTTCAAAGTTAGAGAGATACCAATATATGCCAGTTATTATATTTTACAATCACTATACAATTCTGATTACAAGTGTTTCACAAATGCTATTAAATTTCCTTTTACAATTTCAAGGAACAAGTCAAGTTGAGATAGCAAAAAAAATTTCCTTTTAAGCAATCCCAATATCCTAAAAAAACTTGTTTTTTTTTAAGCAATCCCAATATCCTAAAAAACTTCTGTTTTTTTTAAAAGCAATCCCAATATCCTATTTCCAATTTCTTAATGATTAATTCTCAGAATTTCCTAAGATATTTTGTCTGTTTATCTAACTTTCATTATAATTTCAGGCTGACCAAGACTATAAAGAAATTGTAAATTTCCCAAATTAAAAATTTCAAAATATTATGACAGGGAGAATTTTAATGGACCTTTGGAAAGTCAGAGCTTTTAATCTGACAATCTCAGAGCTCCAGACTTGATTGGCCTTAATTGCTCAGGTAGGAGATCTAGGCTGACTGCTTCTTTAATAGGAGGGGAGGGATTCCCAAAGAGAGGCCCAACTCCCCCAATGCCCCACAGGAAGGTGAAGGACCAGCATGGGTTGAAAGGTTTTTCTCCAGTGGAGCAAGGTGTCCCTTCCCCCCTCCTTGAGTTGTTTTTTTTTTGAAGGACTCTGGAGAGTCTCCATACAGGGAAGGCCCCACTCCACCTCTGAAGTCTTGGAGAGAAATTTCCCAACTGCCCAATTTCCTCCCAAGGGAGGGGCTATGCAGGTCCCAACCCCACCCCCCTTTCCACTTCAGTGGCTGAGAACTCCTTCCCTCCAGCTCCTTCTTCCTCCCCACCCCACCCCCAACAAGCAGTGGCTGAGGCATAGGGGCAAGGGACTTCACCTTCTCTTGCCTGAGCCAGCAGCAACTCAGGGTGGGGGTTGGCCATGCTGGCCAGCCCCTCCCCCCCAGCCCCTGCATGTGGACAAACCATGTGGCCACCCCAGCCAGGCTCAATACAGCCAATTAGGAATAGATGGGGCATATAGAAAGACAAACAAATTCCAACAATGCCAGCTGGAGCCATTTACAAGCAAGATCTCAGTGTCCTGAGGTTGCTTGGAGACTGAGATACCTCCCTGAGATACTTCGGCTATGTCTAGCCCTCAAATCTCAACAGAACAGAACAGATTCATCCCTATTTTGAGGTCCTGGCTACATAAAAGGTCAAATGAGGAGCTGGATTAGAGTTGGGAGGCAGGTACAATCTTTCCCTCCTGGAGACCTGGGGCCCTGGAACTTCATCAGGGGCTAGACTCCTAGGAATCTGGGTGAGTAGATGCCTACCCCCAAGGCTGAGAGCTCTTCCTACTTTGCAAAATCTCGCTGGCTCCCCATGCAGTGGCCAGAACTGTTTCCTTCCCACCCCTCCCCTTTTCTTATCTCTCTTCTCCAAAGGGGAGACAAAGAGAGAGTTGGAAGTCCAACAGTTTCCCTGACTATTTTTGAGCACAGAAGTTGTTAATTAAAGACAGACAAACAGAAAGGCAAGCACAGAAACACAACAGACAGATAAACACTCACCTCTGGAGGCTAACACAGAGATCTAGGTCCAAAGAGCTGAAATATGATCTGATCGATGTCAGGGGATGTTCTGGACTTACTCAGCCTTGAGTTCTGAGCTCTGAGAAAATTTCAAATGCTGGATGTTCAAGAAAGTCAAAGCTGAGGGGCCTCCATCCCCTGAGGCCAAGCGAGGATCTTGGGCCTTAGACAGCAACAGAGAATGCTGTCAAATCTCAGTGGGACCTCCAAATGCTGTACCTCAATTAATTTGAGCAAGACTCAAGTAATAAATTTAGAATGGACCTTTTATTAAAATGCCATGTTGGCTGATCAGGCACCACCCCATGTTCCAGGTACAGCAATAGAAGAAGCAGCCAGAAACAGCCCCTATCTGGGGCAGAACCTCAGTTTATAAAGGGGGTCTTATGTAAGCAGTGATTGGTCAGTACACACCTTGAAACTCCCTCTCCTGACCCAGAAGCCCTCCCACTTCTATGCAGGTGAGCTGACTGGGGGAAAGGGCAGAGACCCAGTGGGGGAGGGCGGAGCTGACCTGGCAGTCTGCTCACTTTCTTGAGGTAGAGGGGGGATGGGGAAAACCAGGCCCAATAACATATATAGTTATAGTCATAGTCATAGTCAGAGTTATAGTTATAGTTATATGATATATATACCATGTTTCCCCAATAATAAGACCTATCCCGAAAATAAGCCCTCCCCTTACTGTGTAAGATTCCTCTAAAATAAGCCCTCCCCCCAAAATAAGCCCTATTGAGATTGCTACTGTAGTGAAGGTGATCCCCTGCGCTACACGCTACATTACGGTACCCTCTGTATGCACCGTCCCCCCCCCCTGTGAAACACACGCCGTGCTCTGAGCTGCATCCAATCAGAGCTGCAGCAGTGAGTGTGTCATCCTGTTCTTCCCCAGTGATTTGCTTGCTGGCGCCATTGATAGCAGTGCCGCGGAGGAGAGCTGAGGCAGGACAACATAAAAACCCGGTATGTAAGCGGGAGTGAGGGGGCATGATGGAGGATAAAAAGGGAATGATGGAGGAAAAAAGAAGAACTCATGGGGCATGATGGAGTGAAAAGAAGGACTGATGGTCATAATTTTATTATTCTGTCTGTTTTGACCCCCAGACATGAGTACACAAAGGAAGAGCTACCGTATACTGTTGAGTATAAGAAAGCAATTGTAGAGGAGTCACATGGCAAGAATCTTGCAGTTTTCTGTAAAGAAAAACTTTTGGATCTTCGAATGGTCAGAAAATGGAGAGCAGATTATAATAACCTCAACCAACAGGTGGATGAGGGAAAAGGGAAAAAGCACAGGTCTGGATCAGGTTGGCAGCCCTTATATCCTGACTTGGAGATCCTCATTGGTGAATGGATTGCTGACAGGAGAACAAAGGCCTTGGTTGCGCGCAGGGCTGATATTCAAGCATTTGCCCTTTCAATGGCACCAGAGTTTGAAATGGTCTCAGAAGGATTCAAAGCATCACAACACTGGTTGGATGGTTTCCTTCAACGGTATGAACTGTCCCTAAGAAGATCAACAACACTGTTTAAGCTGGAAGATGCTGAAGTTATTAAACGTGCACTTGCATTCAAGTCCTTTATTGATAGGATCGACATTTCCAAGTACCAAACCTGCAATATGATTGCTATGGATGAAACTGTAGTGTTTCTGGGACAAGGATCTCAAACAACAATTCATCACAGGGGTGCAATGTCAATCTACATTCCCACCACTGGCTATGAAAGTGCACAGGTCACCTGTGTTTTGGCAATTCATTTGGATGGAAAGAAAGCCACACCTCTAATCATCAGTAAGGGCAAGAAAGATAAGATTGAACGTGTATCTGGCATTTACGTTCTTGAAACCGAAAAAGCCTGGTGTACACAAGCCGTTATAAGAAAGTGGGTTGATTTAATGCTGCCACTTGTTATGTGAGGTACCCAAAGAGGTCTGATAGTCTGGGATTTAGCCAGCACTCACCGCGCTAAAGAAATGAAGAACTTCCTTGCAGAGAGAAGAATAGATCAAGTAATGATTCCTGCAGGAATGACTGCCTATCTCCAGACCCTTGATATTGCAATAAAGAAGCCATTCAAGGACCATTTGCACATGGAAGTCAATGACTACATTGAAGATAGAATGGAAAGAAATCAGCGTGGAAACTTTGTGAAGCCCTGTCTGCAAGAAATCGTGACTGGGGTGAAGAAGTCATGGGATAAAATTACTGACAGCTGTGTTGCCAAGGCACTACGAGCAGGTTACCTGGACAAGACATATTCATTTAAAGAGAGCTATATTGCTGGACATGACAGATTGGGTCCACTTCTTCTGAAGGAAATGGAGGCGCAAGACATCCAGGATGGAATTCAGGGTATGGACACTTATGATGATGTTGTTGAAGAAGATGACATGATCATAATTGAATAAAGGTACATTTTTTTGTTCACATTTACCTGTTTATTAAAATTGCTGTCAATGTTCACTAAAATAAGCCCTCCCCTGAAAATAAGCCCTCTGGTGTTTTTCTTTCCAAAAAAATTAATAAGACAGTGTCTTATCGGGGAAACACGGTATATATATATATATCATCCTCATCAAACTATCTGCTACAAGAAATGTCTCAAGAATTTTAAGTGTGTCTAAAGAAGATGAGCTTATATCCCAATATTCTTAATTACAAAGATCAGTTATTTTGTACATTTTGGCAATAGTTTTCAAAACACTACAATAATATTATGAAGATAGTGGCACGTTATATTGCCATTTCTTTATGTGCATCATGAGAAAAATGAGACGAATAAAAATTATGTTTTATACTTACATAGTACATAACATCATACAATTATAATTTACATCAGTTATTTTATTTCAGCCTCACAAATATGTTATTTTTCTCTGTGTAAAGGATGAATAAACCAAGGCTCAAAAAGGTTATTTGTCCAAGGTTAATACAACAGTTATATAAGGATACTTCATATTTAATCATAGATACTTGGACTACAATTTCATTGTGTCTTCCATGACACCATATGGCCTGTCTTAAAACCATTTATGAATTAATAAAGTATAATCATTTATTAAGTCCTTATTATGTATGCTTGACATCGGGATACAAAAACAGTCAATGAAACAAGACTTATTCACTAGTAGATTGCAGTATCACATGAAATATTTTGCCAGAAATTTAAGGTTTAATTCTGTTATCAAATTCAAGTCCACAAGCCCAACAGAGAAAATCTATACTCCTATTTTCTGCATGGAATATTTGCCTTCTATTTCAGTGAATCTTTTATAAATAACAGAATGTGGAGTTTCTATTAAATTTAATGCAATTTATGTAATTTCAGACAAAGGCCAAATGCAAATGAATATTGGTTGATGAAATTCCTAAAAAAAATTTGACTTTTGTGTTCAGAGTTAGAGAATTTACCTTTGCTTTTGCTTTGCAAGACAATAGTTGGGAGCCAAAGAGGTTAGATCCAGGACTCAGATAATTACCTTGATATCAGTGGACCTGAATATCAAAGACCTCTTTGAGATACCACTTTTTGTCAAGTTAGTTCCTGAGTTCTTTTGATATGGGTTTCACTTAAAAGGATACTGTTTGAGTTATGAGATCAATAGGCTCTGCCCCAAGACTTTAGTTGTTCAAAACCAAAATACTTGAATTCTTGGGGGGTCAGTTCCTATGCAGATTTCCTTGATGATGTGGCTTTGGTTTCTGCCTTGAAGCCTCTTCCTAAGACTCTCTGGCACCTAGAGAAGGAATCCTTATCAAATTATCTATTCTGTGCTACTTCCAGGATACAACAGACTAGGTAATGATTAGAAAATTTGAGTCCCCTTCCTTTGCTCATTGCTCTATAAAAACTTCGTCCTAAGAATCAATAAATGGAGTTCATCATTCTTCCTTGAACTAACCATATGGCCTGGTCATTTCTTATTCACATCTCCTATTCATGTTGTGCTGGACACTGAGCAGCCCATGGCAGACAACAAATCTGAAAGACAGGATCCACAAAAGTCATCAGATATGACAAATGCATAAACTTGAATCCTATCCACAGCATCTAAGAAAATCAATTATTCAGCTGCTAGCTGAAAAAATCCAGTGAAGCCCACCAAAATTTGAGAAAGGACTTTCCACTTGATAATCCTTTTAATAGTTAAGAGGTTTCCTCATTGAAAGTTCACCTTTTATTTTCTAGGTTTTCTCCACTGTATTTAAGTAGAAAAAGAATAATGTGTCTTCTACATAGCATTCTTTCAAGTAATTCAATATTAGTATCATATCTCATTTCCCAACCCCCACCATCCCTGCTCAAACCCAACTATCCCCTAAATATTTCAGTCTCCCAGATAAATAACTACTGTTCCTTCAACAATCTTCATATAGCATGGTTTTCTCATCATTGCTGGTTAGTGTGCTCTGGATTTTATTCTTTTTCTTTTTTCCCCAATTTATTTATTTATTTTTAGTTTTCAACATTCATTTCCACAAGATTTTGAGTTACAAAATTTTCTCCCTGTTTTTACCCTACTCCCACCCCAAAATAGCAAGCCTACTGAATATCCCTTCCCCTAATCTGTTCTCTATTATATCCTGCCCCTTTTCCTGCCCCCTAACTTTCTAGTAAGGAAAGATGGACTTCTATACCACAATGCTTATATATTTTATTTCCCAGTTGCATGTAAAAAACGATATTAACATTTGTTTTTAAAATTTTGAGTTCTAGATTTTTTCCTTTCTTCCTTCTCCCACCCCCAAAGGGAGATCAGCAATTCAATATAGGTTGTCCATGTGTAGTTAAGAAAACATTTCCATAGTAGTTATATTGTGAAAGACTAACTGTATTTCCCTCCATCCTATCCCACCTCCCACTTATTCTATTTTCTCCTTTGACCCTGTCTCTTTTCAGAAGTGTTTGCTTCTAAGTAACCTCTCCCACAATCTGCCCTCCCTTCTATCATCCCCTCTCTTATCCCCTTCCCCCCTATTTTCCTGTAGGGTAAAACACCCTATTGAGTGTGTATGGTATTCCCTCTTTAAGCCAAATTCAATGAGAGTAAGATTGACCCATTCCCTTTCACATACCTCCTCTTCCCCTCCATTGTAACAGTTTTCTCTTGCCTCTTTTATAAGAGATAAAATTATTAAAATAAAAATAAACATTAAATAATTATTTATATTTATATATTAATAAAAAATTAAAATAAAAAGAGATTACCCTGTTCTATCTCTCCCTTTCTCCTTCTTCCAATATGGTCCTCTCTCAACCCTTAATTTTATTTTTTATATATCATCCCTTCATATTCAACTCATCCTGTGCCCTCTGTCTATGTATATATGTACATACCTATGGACACACTCATGTATATTTATAGACACATACATCCTTCTATACATACACATATATGTATGTATACACCTATGTACATATATGTTCCCTTCAACTATCTTCATACTGAGAAAAGTCTTGTGATTTAAAATTACAATTTTTCCATGTAGGAATGTAAATAGTTCAACTTTAACAAGTTCCTTATGATTTTTTTTCCTGTTTACCTTCTCATGCTTCTCTTGCTTCTTGTATTTAAAAGTCAAATTTTATGTTCAGCTCTAGTTTTTCATCAAGAATGCATGAAAATTCTCTATTTCATTGAATGGCCATATTTTTTCCCTGAAGCATTATACTCAGTTTTGCTGGGTAGGTGATTCTTGGTTTTAGTCCCAGTTTCTTTGACCTCCAGAATATCATATTCCAAGCACTTTTATCCCTTAATGTAGAAGCTGCTAGGTCTTGTGTTATCCTGATTGTGTTCCCACAATACTCAAATTGTTTCTTCCTAACTGCTTGCAGTATGTTCTCCTTGACCTGTGAATTCTGGAATTTGACTATAATATTCCTAGGAGTTTTCTTTTTGGGATCTTTTTCAAGAGGTGATCAGTGAATTCATTCAATTTTTATTTTGCCCTCTGGGATTTTATTCTTTTTCAATATCTCCCAAAAAGGCAGTATAGAAAACTGAAAACAATAATCCAGATAAGGTCTTATCAAGATAAAGTTTACTAATCTTCTCAAACCCCTTTTTCCATATACTACATCTCAATGAATTCAGCCTAAGATCATATCCCACAATTGAATGATCTCGAATAAATTCTTTGGAGTCACCTGCAAAAATCTAATCAGATCATAGTACACTCTATAAAATTAGTGGAAACCCAGTCTCTCTGAATGAATGCTACAGTGATACTAAATAAGATGGGAAAATAGACATGAAAAATTATCCTGATTAAGGTTATGTAAAACCCATACTTGGAAATATATTAGATCGATGATGACAACTTGTTTGTTATTTTTCTTAGAGTTATATAAGTAAATATATATGTTTTCATCTCAGAATTCTATAATTTTTGAATTGGAAGGTACCTCAGGACACACAGTCCAAAAGACTTTTTTTTGCTTTTTGGAGGCCAATTGGGGTTAAGTGACTTGCCCAAGGTAACAAAAAATACTTTAAAAGGTTATTACAATAGGATTCCTGAATAGTGGAGGCAGAGAAAAAGCAGGAATTTGCTTAAGCTCCCACACCAATCACCTCTAATACCTGTAAAATATGACTCTAAACAAATTTTAGAGCTACAGACCCCACAAAGTGACAAAGAGAAACAAATCTCCCACTGGAAGGAGCCTGGCAAACCAACAAGAAGGGTCTATTGCACAGCACTGAGAGCTAAGTGCAGTCCCATGTGAGCCATATAGGCCCAATGGCAGCCCTGACCAGCAGCACAGAATGGCCAGAGCAGACTTCAGGAGAGTGAATTACTGGCAGCTATGGTGGTTTCCATACTTCTTAACCCATGAATGTCAAAGAGAAAGTAAAGGGTTGTAGGGAACTCTGTTGGAACTGGGTAACAGAAGAGAGTGGTCTGGCCCCTACCCTATGGAAAGAGGTGGCAAACGCTTTGCAGCTGAAGCTGCTGCCACATGGCTGACTTGAGAGATCCTGGCCTACAGATTATAGGGGGACCAAGCAATCTTTCAGAGGGTAATTGCTCTTGTTTTGACATACTTGCATCTGGTTTGCAGTCTTGGTTGGTGGTCCTGGGGGGAGGAATACCAGTGTGCCAGAGCTTGTGGTGGCTGTAGAGAAGGTTCCCTCCTCATAGTCTAATGACATTTGTGAAAACCCCAGCAATTTGGGACATAGCTCTCTCCACTCTGGAAGCAGAGTTCTACCATGGCAAAGAGCTCAAAAGTCAAGTAATTGGTGGGCAAGATGAGCAAGCAAAGGAAGCACAATCAGACCATAAAATCCTTTTTTGGAGACAAAAAGGAACAAAATGTGGAAATAGAAGAAGACAACAAAGTCAAAACTCCTGCATCAAAAGCTTCCTATAAAAATATGAACTGCTTACAGGTCATGGAACAGACCAAGAAGGATTTTGAAAATCAAGTATGAGAAGGGGAGGAAAAATTGGGAAGAGAAATGAGAATGATGCAAGAAAACCATGAAAAGAGAGTCAACAAACTCACTGAAGAAAATAACACCTTAAAAATAGACTAACTCAAATGGTAAAAGAGGCCCAAAAAGCCCATGAGGAGAAGAATGCCTTAAAAAGCCAAATTTCCCAGATGGAAAAGGAATTTCAAAAACTCACTGAAGAGAATAATTCCTTCAAACTTAGATTGGAGCAAATGGAAGCTAATGGCTTTATGAGAAATCAAGATACTAAAAACAGATGAAAACAAATGAAAAATTAGAAGGCAATGTGAAATATCTCATTGAAAAAACCACTGACTTGGAAAATAGATCCAAGAGAAATCATTTAAAAATTATTGGACTACCTGAAAACCATGATCAAAAAAGAACCTAGAAATCATCTTTCAAGAAATTCTCCAGGAAAATTGCCTTGATATTCTATAGCCTAAGGGCAAAATAGAAATAGAAAGAATTCCTCTATAGCCTCTTGAAAAAGTTTCCATAAAAAAACTCCTAGGAATATTATAGCCAAATTCTAGAGTTCCCAGGTCAAGCCATTAGGATGAAACAATTTGAGTATTGTGGAAACCCAATCAGGATAACACAAGACCTCGCAGCTTCTAAATTAAGGGATCAAAGGGTTTAGAATATGATATTCCAGAGGTTAAAGGAGCTAGGATTAAAACCAAGAATAACCTACCTAGAAAAACTGATTATAATGCCTTAGGGAAATATATGGCCATTCAATGAAATAGGGGATTTTAATGCATTCTTGATGAAAAAATGAGAGCTGCACAGAAAATTTGACTTTCAAGTACAAGAAGAAAGAGAAGCATGAGAAGGTAAACAGGAAAAAAATCATAAAGAACTTATTAAAGTTGAACTATTTACATTCCTACATGGAAAAACAGTAATTGCAACTCATGAGACTTTTCTCAGTATGAGGACAGTTGAAGGGAATATATATGTGTGTGTTGTGTGTGTGTTTGTGTATGTATAGGTGGGTGTATTTGTGTGTAAATACACATGTGAATGTGTGTATATGTGTGTATGTGTATACATGGACACAGGATGACATGAATATGAAGAGGTGATATCTAAAAAATAAAATTAAGAGTTGAGAGAGGATTATAACAAGAGAAGGAGATAGGGAGAGATAGGATAGTGTAAATTATCTCATATAAAATAGGCAAGAGAAAACTGTTACAATGGAGGGGAAGAGCAGAAAGGTGAAAGGGAATAGATCAACGTTACTCTAATTAGATTTGGCTTAAGGAGGGGATAATATACACACTCAATTGGGTATCTTACCCTATAGGAAAGGAGTGAGGAAGGGGATAAGAGGGGGGATGATAGAAGGGAGGGCAGATTGGGGGAAAGGGTAGTTAGAAGTAATCACTTTTGAAAAGGGAAAAGGGTTAAAGTAGAAAATAGAATAAGTGGCAAGGGGGATAGGATGTAGGGAAATACAGTTAGTCTTTCACAATATAACTACTATGGAAATGTTTTGCATAACTACACATATTGAATTACTTCTCTTCCCAGTGGGGGTGGGTGAGGAGGGAAGAAGGGAAAGAATATGGAAATGATAGCTTTAAAAACAAATGTTAAAAAAATTATTTTTACATGGCAACTGGGAAATACAATATGCAGGCACTGGGGTATAGAAATTCATCTTACCCTACTCGAAAGTTGGGTGGGAGATGGGGGAAAATATAAAAGAGAGCAGACTGGGGGAAGGAGTATTCAGTAGGCGGGCTATTTTGAGGTGGGAGTAGGGAAAAAAGGGAGAAAATTTGTAACTCAAAATCTAGAAATGAATGTTGAAAAGTAAATAAATAAAAGATTAATTTAAAAAAGAATTCCTGATTAATGTATGTATTTATATATAGTGTGCGTATGTAAAATCTGTTTATAGATTTTTAAAGAGCAAACTAAGACCTCCTAAATTAGTCCATTCCATATCTGGACAAATCTAATTTTTTGAAAGTTTCTTTTTCCCCTTGACATTAAGATTAAATATGACTCATTTCATCTTCCACCTCAATTCATTAATCATAAGGAGAATCTATGAACAATGGTGATAAGTTAACAGAATGTGCTTTATTTGTCCTCTTTCTTAGTTAAGGCCTGTAATGTGATAACTAGAAAAATAATTTTAGCTCAGTTTCACAGAACTACCTCAAAATGGATGCCTTCATTAGAAGATGCCTTGCCTGTGAGTTGTTGTGGCTTTGTTATAATGTTGTCAAATGTTAGCATTTTTATTTTGACAAACTTCTAGAAGATGAACTTCCCAGAAACTAATCCACATATCCAAAACAGGTACTTATTTTCCATATCTAAAACCCAAATGTTCCACATCTCACCTCATTTCAACTTTAGATATCACTCGAGTAAATTCTTAATGGACTTTGCATATGAAAGAGCAAAGGTTCATTACCAGGTTTTTGTAGACATTTCTTCACATGCTCCATCCCCTGAGTAAAATGTGAAATTACTATACAAACTCATCATGGGCTATGGTTGTACTACAATAAATAGCTGGATGATTGCTGTGGTGTAAATGTAGACAGAAGTTAGTATCAGAGGAAATATGAAATATGAACCTGTTATATGGGCATCTGTTACATAGACATCCCAAATACATTATTCATCATTAGACTTTGAAGGTTTAATTTGTTCATTCAGTGGTGTGAAGGAAGCTTCAGGCTAAAAGTGTATCCATTTAAAGAAGCTGCGTCATATAGGCGATGGTTGAATGAGCTGAAGATGCTTAGCTTAGAGAAAAGAAAACTTAGGGAAGGCAGAAACACTTCACATATTTGAAAAGTTCAATGTAGAAAGGAAATTATATTTATTCTTTTCAGCCCCTGAGAAAAAGGAGCAATAGTGGAAGATTACATGGAACTATATTTTCATCAATATAATAAATTAATTCTAATGATTTAATTTGTCCTAAAAGTGAATGAGTTATTTCATTTGGTAATTAGTTCTCCATTCCTTTAGGTATTCAAGTAGATACAGAATGACCACTTTTCAAAGATACTAAAGAGGGAAATCATGATTCAAGGAAGGGAGATTTAGATTACCTCCAAAGATTTTCCCAGTGCTAGGTATATATAAACCTATATGAACCTTCATAAAATATTTGAACATCACCTTATATTTTTGTGACATTTGTACCTTGTGACCAAAGCACTGTTTTGTTTTGGTATTAGAAACATTCTTAAAGAGTACAAAACTAAAAACATTTCACTAGACTTATGTAGATTGTTAACTTTCCCAAGAATATTCTTGGTAGATTAGCATGGAGAAATTCTTAATATGAAAGGAATCACTGGGTCAGAAAAACAAGATCTTGCATGATATTTTATCTGATTAGTTTTTGTTTGTAATTGTAAGGATTGAGTGAGATGTTCAAATTTTCTTGTCTTCAGATAGAAAAGATAAGTCCAAAACACTGCTGCACTTTCAGTGAAAGTTCCCATTGGTCTCCTCTTGGTTGTTGTTTTTTTCCATAGCATGTTGTATATTGGATTTTTCTTGAAATGTAAAACTTTAAATCACTAGATATAAAAGCATTGTCCTAGGACTCCACATGGGCAGAGATGAGGCATTGCATACCAAATGGCAAAACAAAGAACCTTTATGTGCAATGTAAATGTGTCAGATTTGGAGTTATAGGACCTGAGCTGAAATTTTGTCTGTCTTTTGCAACATATTTTACCTGTTCAAAATCAATTAATCTTACTGTTCCCCATTTGAAAATGGATATGTTTGGCCTAAATCGACTTTAAAGCTCTGTCTAGTTTTGTAATGATATTTTCTCACACATTGGATAAAGAAGACAAATTCTTCATAATAATTTAAAGGATATTTTTTATGTCAACTACTTACATCTGACAAAAAGAAATAAGACCAGTGTGCTCTTCTTTTTCAGAAATTGAGGGACTATCAGTTTAATGACTTCATCCATGGTGTGTCTTTAATGGATAGAAGTAAATTTAGTCATATTAAGTAACAGTTTTGCATAGAGAACAGCCTGCTTAATTTTCAAGACCTTAATATTTATAGTTTCTAAGGATTATCTTTAAAAAGATCTTGTATTAAGAGATAGAGAGCATTACAAAATGCAAAAGGAATAATTTTGATTACATTAAATTGAAAAGGTTTTATACAAACAAAGCTAATATAACCATGGTTAGGAGGGAAGTGGAAAATTGGAAAAGGAGTTTTATAATCAGTATTTCTGATAAAGGCCTCATTTCTTTTTTTTTTTTAAGCAATCAGGCTTTAAATATAAATATGTGTATGTATATATAATATATATATCAAATTAGGTAAATATTAAATTATTTCTTATTTTTAAAGCAATTGGGGCTAAGTAACTTGCTCAAGGTTACACAGCCAGTTATTTCTGGGTGTGGTGCCAAGTATCTGAGCCCGGATTTGATCCCCAGGTCCTCCAGACACTGGAGCCGGTGCTCTTACTTGCTGAGCTACCTGGCCACCCCTAAGTAATTGGGGCTAAGTAACTTGCTCAAGGTTACACAGCCAGGTGTTTCTGGGTGGGTGCTAAGTGTATGAGGCTGGATTTGATCTCCAGGTCGTGCTGACACTGGAGCTGGTGCTCTTACTCGCTGTGCTACCTGGCCACCCCAAAAGCCTCATTTCTAAAACATATAGAGAACTGAATCAAATTTATAAGAATACAAGTCAATCCTCAATTGCTAAATGGGTAAAGGATATGAACATGAAATTTTCAAAGGAAGAAATTAAAGATATCTATAATCATATGAAACTATGCTCTAAATCACTATTGATTAGAGAAATACAAATCAAAACCACTCTGAGGAACCACATCTCACTGGTCAGATTGGCTAACATAAGAAAACAGGAAGGTGATAAATGCTGAAGAAGGTGTGGGAAGATTGGAACACTAATGTATTGTTGGTGGAGTTGTGATCTGATCCAACTATTCTGGAGAGCAATATGGCACTATAAGTGCTATAAAAGATGTGCATACCCTTTGACCCAGCAATACCAATTTTAGGATTATATACCAAAAAGATCATACAGATGGGAAAAGGACCCCATGTGCAAAGTAAAGGTATATATAGAACCTATATTGGACTGCATATCACCCGGGGGGGGGGGGGGGAGGCGGCTGATAGGAAAGGGAGAGGGAGAAAATTTGCAACTCAAAAACTTGTGGAACTGAATGTTGTAAACCAAAAGTAAATATTTTTTTTAAAGATCTTGTACTTAATTTGAATTAAAAAAACTTTTATTCTACTATTTCTGGTTATTAATAATATTTGCATGAACTATTCTCTGCCACTTGCATTGGCTCATCATTTTGGCTTAGTTCCCAGATGTTAAAGAAATGAAATAAAGTTATTTGGAATTCTATTTGCATTGAATATTTCCTTTTGCTTTGATCTTAGAGAAAGTTCCCAAGTCATCCTTGATCTTCTACAATAGAGGAAGCAAAATCTTTCTGTTTCCATCTCTCTTGCCTAGGATGTTTTAATGAATATCAAAGAAGTAAATGACAGAGTCACTAAAAAAGACATTTTTATTCCAAGGTCATTCATTTTCTTTAAAACAAAAATGAATAATTTGTTATTTTTAATGTTCATTAGATTTTTTTAGAATTTCAAATTCTCTCTTCCTCTCTCTCTCTCTCTCTCTCTCTCTCTCTCTCTCTCTCTCTCTCTCACACACACACACACACACACACACATACACACACACACAACTCCACCAATAACTTCTCCCCAGTCATTGAGAAGGCAAGAAATGTGATATGATTTGTAAATGTGGAATCATGGAAAACATGTTTATCCATGTTTCAAAAAAACAAGAAAAATAAAATAAATGGAAAAACAAAAGCCTTTATCTGCACTTGAACTTTATCAGTTCTTTCTCTGGAGGTGGATAGCATTTTTCATCTTAATTCCTTCAGAACTGTCTTGGATCAGTGTGTTGATAAGAGTAATCAAATCTTTTATAGATTGTCATCATACAATATTGCTGTTACTATGTACAATATTCTACTGGTTTTACTCATTTTACTTTTTGTCAGTTCTTTTAAGTCTTTTCAGGTTTGTTTGTTTGTTTTTGTCTGAGAGCATCCTGCTCATTTTGTCTTATAGAACAATAGAATTCCATCACACTCATACACCACAATTGTTTCCCAACATTCTACTTCCTTTCTAATCTTGCTTACATTGACTTTGTCCAAAAAATTTCAAATTAATGTAATCAAATTATCCATTTTGCTGTTAATGAATTATGTCTCCTTGGTAAAAGGAGACAGAAAAAATACTGAAGAAAATAAAACCTCAAAAATCATACTAGGACCCACTCAAATAACTGGTATTTCTATATATTACTAACAAAGGCCAACAGCAGAAAATGGAAAGAGATATTGCATTTAAAGTTACTAAAGACATTATAAAATATTTGGAAGTCTACCTGCCAAAACAAACCCAGAAACTATATGAAAATAATTACAATACACTTTTCACACAAAGGAAGTCAGATCTAATTGACTGGAAAAAAATATCAATTACTTAGCAGTAGGCTGAGTTAGTATCATAAAATGACAATTCTACCAAAATGAATTTACTTGTTTAGTGCCATGCCAAATTACCAAAAAATCTTTCATAGAGCTAGAAAAAAAATAATATCAAAATTCATCTGGAAGGACAAAAGTTCCAGAATGTCAAGTGAATTAATAAAAATAAATGTTAGGGAAGGTGGCCTAGCTATGCCAGATCTTAAATTGTATTATAAAGTAACATTCATCAAGACTACTTGCTACTGGCTAAGAAATATAGGGGCAGATCAGTGGAATAGGTTAGGTACATAAGACAATAGTCAATGACTATAGTAATCTACTGTTTGATAAACCCAAAGACCCCAGCTTCTGGGATAAGAACTCACTATTTGACAAAAAACTGCTGGAAAAAAATTGGAAAATAGTATGGCAGAAAATGGGCATAGAACAACATCTGACACTACGTACCAAAATAATGTCAAGATGAGTACCCAATTTTGAAATAAAGGCTGATACTATAAACAAATTAGGGGAGCAAGGAATAGTTTATCTGTAAGTTTTATGAAGAGTGGAGGAATTTATGACCAAACAAACAGGTAGGGAACATTATGAAATGCAAAATGGATAATTTTGATTCCATTAAATTGAAAAGGTTTTACACAAACAAAGCCAATGCCACCAACATAAGGGAAGCAGAAAAGTAGGAAAGAACTTTTACAAACAGTGTCTTTGACTAAGGCCTTATTTTCAAAACATATAGAGAACTGAGCCATATTTATAAGAATATAAGTCATTCTCCAATTGCTAAATGGCCAAAGGATATGAATAGAGTTTTGAGAGAAAGACATTGGAGCTATCTATAGCCACATGAAAAAAATTGCTCTAAATAACTATTGATTAGACAAATGAAAATCAAAACAACTCTGAGGTGCTACCTCACACCTATCACATTGGCTAATATGACAAAACAGTAAAATGATAAATGTTGGGGAAGATGTGGGAAAATTGGAACACTAATTCATTGTTGGTGGAGTTGTGAACTGATCCAACCATTCTGGAGAGCAATTTGGAACTATGCCCATATAAGGTCAAACAAAGCAGTATTTTTTGCTGTTGTTCTAGACTGATGTTTAGTTAATCAAATACCTTTGATTGAGTTTTGCCTTTGATCAAATCAAGAATATTTAATTGGAATATCATTTATAAATGATATAATGAATTATATCTCCTTGGTAAAAGGAGACAGAAAAAGTACTGAAGAAAAAGACAAATATTCCTAATATATGTTGTATTGCTTGAAGAGTGAGGACAGACTAGAGAGAGGAGCAGAATTGAGAGAGAGAAGCATACATGAGCAGGCTAGGGGAACTTGCTTGTGGGGTGACCTAACCAAAAGAATGTTTATGATGTCAGTGCTCTGTCTGTTGATCTGTATTAATTCCTCAGACTGAAAAAATTTCTGTTGTTCTGTGTTAATTTGTCAGACAGAAGTTCTCTCTGTTGATCTGTGTTAATTTTTCAGATAGAAGTCCTGTCTGTTAGTCTTTATGAGTGAATTAAGCTGAAGAGCAGGGATCCACCCACAGGAAGGAGG
Organism: Petaurus breviceps papuanus; assembly: GCF_028583685.1. Classification (NCBI taxonomy): domain Eukaryota; kingdom Metazoa; phylum Chordata; class Mammalia; order Diprotodontia; family Petauridae; genus Petaurus; species Petaurus breviceps. The sequence continues at coordinate 18,921,164 of NW_027187378.1, forward strand.
CTTAGCTTAAGCTCCTTTTAAGAGCTGTTAAAGTAAATTGAGATGATGGAGCTTACAATGTATATAAATATTTTTGTAGTCCTGTTAAGCTTTTTCTAGAAACATAAGCTGTACACAGGAGCCTCTGGAACCTGCTGTTGCACAGAAGCTTGGAGTGGAACAGTCCCCACGAGATGAGATATGAAGCAGGAGTGGAGCAATGCCTACATAGGAATCCAGGTGAGAGTCAGAAGTGGTCAGCCCATAAAGGAAGAGCCATAGGATTTGGAAGGCAGCCTCCAGTCAAGATGAGAGAGGACTTGGACATTGTATTGATTGAAGAGATTGTGACATACTGTGACCTAGAGGTGGATGGTGTTTGCATTTTCTTCTACCCCTTATGGATGTGTTGTGCTAGGGAAGACACTAGACTGTGACCCCTGTAATGGGAATGGGGATTTGAAGATGTTCCCTTCCCCTTAATAGACCAAGGGTGGAGTTTGAAAACCTCCCCTGCTTTGAAAGTAAACTCTGCTCCCTGATAGGCTGAATGTAATCACATGGAGCCTGTGATGGGAGGAGTTTTGCTAAAGGGAAGGAGAGTCCACAGAAAGCTAGTTCAGTGCTAGCTAGATGTGTGGGTGAGAGAGAACACTCAGGCAAAGAGTCAGATAAGCATGTAAGTAAATATTCATCTTGTATTGGTTTGTGGGCAGGCTGGAGGATGCTGTGGTTCTCAGTGTTATTATGGTTTCTGGATATCTTAGGAACTATGATGGAATCAGCTTACTGGTTTGGGGATTTGGTTTTCTGGTGTCTAAATAAATGCTTCAGTTCTATTCTCTGTCTGGAGAATCTGGAATATTTTGTGATTGAATGTCATGCGATACTTATAGTTACTGTCTTTATTGTGATCATGGGTGCTGTAAATATTGCATTGGTGCTACATTTGCATCAGGGATGGGATAATGAAATATCAGACCTCTAGTTGGAGACAGAAGGGATTTAGAAGAAGAAATGGCTATCCTAGTATAGGATGATTTGTTTTATACCTCCCTAGCAAGAAAGTGGTCTAAAAGTATAGAGCTCTGTGAAAACTGGGAAGAGTGACTACAGCAGGGAGAACCTAGAGATTTAGAAACATGTTTACAAAGAATACCAACAAAACCTGGGAGAGAACTGGAGGTAGTGAATAGAAGAGGTTGGATTTTGCTAACAGGCTACTGTATTATGTGTAAAAGCAGAGACAAGCTGTTACAAGAGTTGGCTAAGTGCCATAATTCAAGATCTCCTTTAAAAGAGCAACCTGGAGAGTCTTGGGTGGAAGGAGAGAGTACTGGAGAGTCTCTGGAAGCAGAAAGGTCTATTATAAATTTGGCTCAGAAAAAGAAACAAAAAAGTAACAGGAGGAAAGTTTATACAGTTTTGGTCTGTTAAACTTGTTTGCGAGATTTGTTTTCTGCCGGCTCAACCTGCAGATGCCCGATTGCTTAAGCCAGATATCATCCCCTGTCCATGACTGTGATGTGCCACTTCTGGACCTGGCATTGACCAAGCTCCAGATGACAGCTAAGGAAATGAACTCTTGAATGGGACCTTATGAGGACAGGGACAGCTCTACAACCAATTTCAGATTGAAGTAGCTTTGGAAAAGAGACCTTCACCACTTACCCCAAGATTTTGAGCCCAATTCATTGGAAGGGAGAAGGATGGGGTACTTTTGCCCAAGCTCTCACCCTAAGCTATTGTTTTATGTACAATTTTTTTCTATTAACCCTGTTATATTGTTGCAAACTTCTGTTGACACCAGTTTTTCCATCACTTATTCCTAAACTCTCATTTATTGTTAAGGTATTTTTGCTATGTGGGGGACATGAAAGATCTTGGGGCTGAATGTAATGGGAATTTGAAGGTCTTCCTTGGCCCTTAATAGATCAAGGGGGGAAGTTTGAAGGAGCCCCCCCACTTCAAAAGTAAACTTGGCCCCCTGATAGGGTGAATGCAATCACATGGAGCCTGTGGTAGGAGGAGTTTACTGAAGGGAAGCAGAGCCCACATGAAGCTGGTTCAGAGCTAGCCAGACACTGTGGAGGAGAGAGGACATTCATTAAGGAGACAGAGAGGTTTGTGAGTAAATATTGATCTTGTATTGATTTGTGGGAAGGCTGAAGGATGCTGTGTTTCTCAGTGTTATTATGGCTTCTGAATATCTTAGAAAATATGATAGAATCAGATTTCTGGTTTGGGAATTCAGTTTTCTAGTGTCTAAATAAATTTTTCAGTTCTATCCTCTATCTGGAGAATTTGGCATATTTTGTGGTCTTTTGGGAATGCTACTGAATGCAATAATATATGCTTTGTGGGGATTCTGAGGAATGCTATAAGATATACTGATTGATATGTTCAGGAAATGGCTGAACAAGTTGTGATATATGAATGTAATGGAATATTATTGTGCTATAAGAAATGATGAACAGGCAGACATCAGAAGAACCTGGAAAGACTTACATGAACTAATGCTGAGTTTAGTGAGCAGAACCAGGAGAACACTGTACACAGTAATAAGCACAGGGTGTGATGACTTAGCCCTTCTCAGCAATGCAAGGACCTAAAATAATTCCAAAAGACTTATGATGGAAAATTCCATCCATATCCAGAGAAACATCTATGGAGTCTGAATGCAGAGTGAAGCAGACTATTTTTTTTTGTTTGTTATGTTCTTTCTTATGGTTTCTCCTATTCATACTAATTATTCTCTACAGTATGACTAATATGAAGATATATTTAATAGGAATGTAAATGTAGAGCCTATATTAGATTGCATGTCATCTTGGGAGTGATGGAAGGAGGAGGGAGAAAATTTAAAACTTATGGAAGTAAATGTTGAAAACTAAAAATAAATTAACTTTAAAAAAATAGACCAGGCCAAATGGTAAAAGAGGTACAAAAAGTCAATGAGAAGAAGAATGTCTTAAAAAGTAGAATTGGCCCAATGGAAAAAGAGGCACACACAACAATTCACTGAGGGAAAAAAAATCCTTAAAAATTAGAATGGAGCAAATGGAATCTAATGACTGTATGAGAAATCAAGAAACAATAAAACATTATCTAAAGTATGAAAAAAAGAAGGCAATGTGAAATACCTTATTTAAAAAAAAAAGTGTCCTGGAAAATAGATCCAACAGAGATGATTTAAATGTTATTGTACTATCTGAAAGCTATAATAAAACAAAATTAGCCCAGACATCATCTTTCAAGAAATTATTATGGAAAACTCTTCCAATATTTAGACCTTTTACTTTGTCTTTGGCATTTATGTGTTGAGACATCTGGAAACCATCCGCAGCTGCTGGTGCTTCACTTTCCTGAAGTCTACTCTGGCCACTGCTGGTTGGGGCTTCCCTGGAGCCAAAACCTCATGGCTCACATGGGACTGGACTTGGCTCCCAGTTCAGTGTGATAACCCCTTCCTGCCAGCCTGCGAGGCTGCCTTCAGCAGGAGATTTGTTTCTCTGTCACTTTGTGGGTTCTGTAGCTCTAAAATTTGTTTAGAGTCATTTTTTTTACATATATTGGAGGAGGTGGAAGCTGGAACTGTGGGGAAGTCCTGTTTCTATGAAATACTATTTTTAAAAGGGTACAAACAAGTCTCTATTTAATTTCTCTGCTACCCACTGAATCCCTATCTTAATCTAACTCAAAGAAATGAAGACAGAAATAACTGGTCACAAGTGCTGAGATCTGTTAGGTGTTATATTGAGGTAAAGAAGGGTAGTTCGTGGCTTTTATAATAGCATCAACTCAGGGAACATAAACCTTGGTGTATTCCAAATTAGGAATGAAACAGATGAAGCTAAAGCTAGAGGTTAGCTGACTTCTTTTGGAATCAAGATATAACATATTTACCAATCGGTATCTACATATCTTTAATACAAGTCCTTATTTCTCCTCTCCTGAAAGGAGATGGACCTGCATCAGGATGAATCCAACATAGTAGTAATAATAAATTGTACTGTCATAGAGCTCCAATATTTTCAAACACTTTCCCATCAATCATCATATTAGATGATGAGAAAGGAGAGTAAAGTTATTATTGCCATTCCCATTTTTTTTTTCAAATGAAGGAACAGATATAGAGTGGCTAACTAGGGCTAGAAAAAGTATTAGAATCCAGGTCTTTTGACATTTGTTTCTATAATTTCCACTACACCACACATTGATAGATGACATTACTATACCTCTAAAAACCTTAAAAGAAGTTTTTTAGGAGTACTTTTGCCACAGAGAACATACTCTAAAGAAATTTTTCATTATTAAGAAGTGAAATTGAACCCAGTATCATTATATTACATTTGCTCTTCCTAGCAATTTCAGACAATTTATTCACATAAACAAATCAAATATGTGTGTCTGTATATATACATATACATATATATGTATATATACAGACACACTGTACATATATACACACATATACATGCATATGTGTGTATTCTTATAGTCCCTGGGTTCAGATAAGTTATTTAAATCAAATATTCTCAATGATTGAAAATAATTTTCTTTTAAAAAATTTCAGTACATTATATCTCTTATCATATAAAAGAAATATTCAAACAAGATGCCCCTAGAATGAGGATATAAATTAAAGATCATTTAATCTATTTTTTTAAAGCAATCGGGGTTAAGTAACTTGCTCAAGGTTACATAGCCAGTTATTTCTGGGTGTGGTGCTAAGTATCTGAGCCCGGATTCGATCCCCAGGTCATCCCAACACTGGAGCCAGTGCTCTTACTCGCTGTGCTACCTAGCTGCCCCCATTTAATCTATTTTTGATAATGCTTTTGTTACCTTTTATGATGCCATTCCATTTTATGAGCTTAACAAATAGCTTTGCCTAGTTGATGATGACAGAATAATTTTGCTTTAGAATATTGTGGAAACTTTGAGTAGTCATTCATTAAAAGTTATCTAGGTTATTTCTTTATTATTGTTATGCTTTTTAAGCAGAATCATAATTAGTGCTCTGTTACCTAATCAAGCATACCCTATCATAAAATTTTGAAGCAGATTCTACATTTAAAAAAAATAACAATTCAACTTTCTTTGAGAGTAGGACTTATCCATGTATCTTTGGGCCATGTTGTGGGAACAAATTTTTGCTGTTTTGTACAGATATTTCAGCAATATTTTCTTTAACTTTCCATTTTTCTTTTTTTTCTTCTTGAAGGACTTATATTAAAATATTTTCAGAATTGGAAAGGACTTTAGTGGTTGTGCTGAAACAGTAATTCCCTCTATGGAATAAATAATAAGTGAATAGTCTTTGTTTGCAGACCTACAGTAGAGGAATCCATTAATTCTCATAGTTCTATTCTTTACATGTGAATAAAAAACAACTTCTCTGTGCTTTTTATACATAGCTACTAATTCTATCATCTGCAATCAAGAATAAAGTTAGAATTTTTCACAAATCACCACTTTTCAAATGCTTGAAGAAATATATCAAGTGAATTCTACTAAACACTTAAAATAATTAATTTCAAAATTATTCTAACTTCTTGAAAAAACAGGAAGAGAAGGAAACTTGACAAATTACTTTTGTGACACTAATATAGTCTTTATAACCTAAACCAGAGAGAGATATCAAACACAAATATTGATCAATACTCCTGATGAATATGACAGAAACAGTTTAAATAAAATATTAGCAAAGAGTCTACAATAATTTGTCACAAAATATACATCATGAGCAGGTAAGATTAATTCCAGGAATGCCAAGTTGTTTCAATATTAGGAAAATTAAAAGAAACTATCAAGGTGATAACAACAGCAAGAACAACAAGCTATCAAAGCTTTTAACCTTGACCAGAGTGTTAATCAGAATTTTTCTCTATCAGTTTAGTTTAGTACAAGCTGACTGGAGGAGGCAAGAGCATTCTGGTGAGCGAATATGTCACCAGTATCATGTATGCTACCCAGAGATATCTAGTCTGATGACCTTTAAAAGTGACTTAAAGAGAACTACCTAAATTATGGTAGAAGTTTCTCAAATCCTTTTACATGTGAGTATACATTGAAATAGCTTAAAATGCTCTCTCAGTTCAAAAAGAGAAGCAAATTTGCCCATGTGGAGTTAATTTATATCTGAACATCACAGTAATGACTACTGCATCTAAATACCAAACCCTTATTACCAAAATGGAACTAATTATTCTTCCAGAACACATAAACCATATGTTAATTAAAATATAGTATTCATATGAGTGAATTAGCAAAGAATTTGAAAACATACTGTATACTAAAAATCAATGCTAGCCCCTAAAATTAAAAGATAGTGGAGAAAAATCAAGAACTTTTATGATCACCTTTTGCTATTAATGAAAAAAGCAACATTTTGTCCATGTGTAGAAACGCAATTATTTTGAAATGGCTTTCCCACATTTTTCCTTCAAAGATTTTATCATGGGGGGGGGGGGCGGAGTCAAGATGACAGGGTAGAAACAGGACTTCTGCGGGGCTCTGGCTTCCAACTCCCCCAATTCATGTAAAAGGTGACCCTCAACAAACTTTGGAGCTACAGAACCCACAAAATGACACAGAGAAGCTAAGCTTCCATTGAGGACAGGCCAGAAGGCCAGCAGTGAGCAGCCAGCACAGCACTCTGGGATCCAAACTCAACCCACATGGGAGCCCGAGGTTTTAGCCCCAGGGTGGCTTGACCAGTCTCAGTCTGGAAGGACGTCAGATCACCAGCAGCTGTGGTGGTTCCCAGAATTATCAACTCAGAGATGCCAAAGACAAAGTGAGAGGTGAATGCGGTGTGGACTTTGGGATCCAATAGTTTGGGAGTGCAGTCAGGCCTTCTTGCCCTGGAGGGAGAAGCCACTGAGACACTGTGGCCATGCAGCTGCCACCATGTGGAAGCTTCAGCTCCTGGCCTGTAGATTTTAGGGGGACCAAGCGACGAGTCTGAAGGATAATCACTCTTGCTTTAATCTGCTTGGAACTGGATTGCAGTGTAGGGTGGAGGTACTGGGGTGAGTGACCAGCTTGCCAGAGCATATGGAGGCTTCACAGAGGGCATCTTTGGCAGCTGAGAAAACTGCAGCATTTGAGATAAAGCTTCCCTGTCTGGTAGCAGAGTCCTACTATGGCAAAAAGCTCAAAAGTCAAGTAATTGAGTGGCAACATGAGCAGGCAAAGGAAGCAAACCAAGCAGAGCAATTCAACTTTATACTCCTGTTTTGGGGACAAAAAGGATCAAAACATGGGACAGGAGGAAGACAATGAAGTCAGAACTCCTGCACCAAAGCTTCAAAGAAAAATACGAGCTGGTTAAAGGCCATAGAGGAGATTATAAAGGATTTTGAAAATCAAATAAGAGAAGTGGAGGAAAAGTTAGGAAGAAAAATGAGAACGATGCAAGAAAATTATGAAATGACAGTCAACAACCTGATTGAAGCAAATAACACCTTAAAAAATAGACTAACTCAGATGGCAAAAAAGGCTCAAAAAGGCAATGAGGAGAAGAATGTCTTAAAAAGCCCAATTTTCCAGATGGAAAAAATTATATCAAAAGCTCACTGAAGAGAATCATTCCTTCAGAATTATAATGAAGCAAATAGGCACTAGTGACTTTATGAAAAATCAAGATACTATTAAACAGATCCAAACAAAGGAAAAAATAGAAGGCAATGGGAAATATCTCATTGAAAAAACCACTGACCTGGAAAATAAATCCAGGAGAGATAAATTAAAAATTATTGGACTACCTGAAAGCCATGATCAAAAAAAAGAACCTAGAAATCATCCTTCAAGAAATTCTCAAGGAAAATTGCCCTGGTGTTTTAGAACCAGAGGCTAAAATTAGAGATTGAAAGAATCCACCAAACACCTCTTGAGAAAAATCCCAAAAAGAAAACTCCTGGAATATTATAGCCAGGTTCCGGAGTTCCCAGATCAAGAAGAAAATATTACAACCAGCCAGGAAGAAACAATTTGAATATTGTGGAAATACAAGCAGGATAACCCAGGATCTGGCAGCTTCTACACTGAAGGATTGAAGGGCCTGGAATATGACATTCCGAAGGTCAAAGGAGCTGGGATTAAAACCAAGAATCACCTACCCAGCAAAACTGAGTATCATATTTCAGGGGAAAATATGGTTATTCAGTGGAATAGAGGACTTTCAAGCAATCTTGATGAAAAGACCAGAGCTGAATAGAAAATTTGACATTCAGATACAAGAAGTAAGAGAAGAATGAGAAGGTGAACAGGGAAAAGAAATCATAAGGAACTTGTCAAAGTTGAACTATTTACATCCCTACATAGAAAAACAATAATTGTAATTTATGAAACTTTTCTCAGTATGAGAACAGTTGAAGGGAATAGAAATGTATATATACACACATATATACATATCTATATAGGAGGATATATAGGTGTATGAATATATATATCTATCTATATATATATATATATATATATATATATGTGAGCGTGTGTATATATGTGTACAGGTATATATAGATACAGGGTACAGGACCAATTTAATAGGAAGGGATGATACTTAAAAGACAAAATTAACAGGTTAGAGAAGAATATAATGAGAGGAGATGGGGAGAGACATAATGAGGTAAACTATCTCATATAGAAGAGGCAAGGGAAAATGGTTACCATAGAGGGGAAGAACTGGAAGGCAAAAAGGAATGGGTCTACCTCATTCTCATTGAATTGGGCTTAGGGAGGGAATGACATACACACTAAATAGGTTATGTCACCCAACAGGAGTGTAGGGGGGAAGGGGATTAGAGGGGGGATGATGGAAGGGAGGGCAGGCTGGGGGGGGGGG
>NW_027187378.1:18930093-18931199 GCF_028583685.1 Petaurus breviceps papuanus
ACCCACTTTTGAAAAGGGACAGGATCAAAGTAGAGAATAGAACAAGTCGGAAGTGGGATAGGAGGGAGGGAAATATAGTCAGTCATACTATTATTAATATTATTTTACATGTAACTGGGAAATAAGGTATTCAGGCACTGGGGCATAGAGATCCACCAAGCTCTATTGTAAAGTCGAGGGGGTATGGGAGAATACATGGGAGCGAGCAGATTGGAGGAGGGGATATCCAGTGGGATCGCTATTTTGGGTTGGTGGGTAGGAGAAAAATAGGGAGAAAATTTGTAACTCAAAATCTTGTGGAAATGAATGATGTAAACTAGAATTGAATAAAGCATTTGAAAAATGTGTTATAATGGGAACTCCATGCAAGTTAGATTTTTAGTGAAAAAAACAAGATTATTCATCGCAGGAATCTATTAAATAAGCAGAGGGCAATAAGAACAAAATCCTTCAGTCTCTACACAAGAGGCATTTTGCCTGTATAATGATAGCACAAGTGATAGAAAAATGGCACTTTTGCTTAGTGAGTTATTTTGTATGCAACTGGCTTGACTGTTTTTAAGGTGACCGATGAGATTTTCTTACTGTGGTTTACTGGGAAGATCACTGGATTTAATATTAGGTCTGGTTCAAGTCTTTTACACTATTCCATACTAGTAATGTCACTATTATGGTAGCTCTGGACCTCTATTTGATCATATGTGAAAAGGAAGATGATAGTGACATTATTTTATATTAAAAAGTTTGCTGTGTGGAAAGTACTTGCAAAATTTAATGCCACACAAATGTTAAACTACTTTTGGAATTATTCATTATGAAAAGAAGTAGCTATAGTTTCTGCATGTATAGAATAATCTATCTAGAAACAGATGTAATGTGAGTAATAGTATCACAGATTTGGTGATAGAAAAGACATTAGGGCATGGCTAGGTGGCACAGTGAATACAGTACTGGCCCTGGAGTCAGGAGGACCTGAGTTCAAATTCAGCCTCAGACACTTGACACACCCTTACTAGCTGTGTGACCTTGGGCAAGTCACTTAATCCCAATTGCCCTGCCCTCTCCCCTCCAAAAAGCAAAAAAAAAAAAAAAAAAAAAAAAAAAAA
>NW_027187378.1:18931299-18942695 GCF_028583685.1 Petaurus breviceps papuanus
AAAAAAAAAAAAAAAAAAAAAGGAAAGACATTGGAAGCAATCAAGTCCAAATTCCTCATTTTATAAATGAATAAACTGAATGGTTAAGTGACTTGCACAAAATATTCATTCTGTCTTTATCTCCACGTCATAAAATCACTAGCTTTCTTTATAGCTTACATCAAACATTGCTTCCTACTTAAAACAACTGTCAGTTACCCAATGCTACTACTTTATTCCAGAAAATGACTTGAAATATATTTAGTTTCTAGGATTCTATCAGTTCATTGGTTTTTGCCCTGATAAATTTTTTCCTTCTATTTTAATAGAAACTATTTGAAAGTAGTGACTATTTTATTATTCTCTTAGTATTTCCATGGCTTAGGACATAGTAGTGAATTAATGTATGCTTATTGAATTGAATAGTGAAGGGGATAGAATTTGAACCCAAGTCCATCAAACTCCACATCCAAGTTTCTTTCCACTATCCCACTTTAACTCTGTGAAGGAATAGTGTAGAGAAACTATTGAAGAATGAGAATCATAATTCTTCACAAAGGAGAAACCAAAACAGAAGATAATGGAACATTATTTTAAAATATATTTTAATATTTTATTTGGCTGAGATAAAAACATATCAATAAAAACAGAAATGAAACATTAATGAATAAAAAGGTATTTATGGATGAAAGTAAAAATGTATCTAATTCATTCAATGTAAAAATAAACCCATTATACAACTATTACTTGAACAGCACTGAGTTAAAAACTATAGGGACCTGTATCCATAAAGACCTTGAAACTTCAGAAGGAGGAGGAAACATATATTTCAAATAGTTTTGTAATAGGAAGACAGTAAATGATAAGTGAAAAATGGGTCATACAGTCAGAAAGTTCCTTAAGAGTTCATAGGCAAAGCCAAAATGGAGGATTTGTTATTTGATCTGAAGGTAGCAATGAGCTTCTGGAGTTTATTGAGTGGAGGGGATGTTACATGCTAAAAGTCAGGACTTGAATTGTTTTTTGAAGTATGGGAAAAATTTGGACAGTCAGGGAGAAAAGAAGGCATTTTTTATGGGAGACGTAGTTTGAACGAAGGTGCAAGGGTTTAGACCTATGGGGATTGTGTAGAAAAGATGCTTGAGAATAATAGAATGGCTGGTATTGTTCATTGAATTGTAAAACAAACTTGTCCCATGTAGAGTTTGTTCCTCTAAGAAATAAAAACTATGACCAGTATTTGTTGGATGAAAACCAAACTATAAAAGGAAGTCAGCAATCAAATATCTTAAAGAGCATTAAGTGTCATCAGCTGTAAGACAGCCTGCTTCAAATTGAGGCTGAGTACGAAGCGGAGGGTAATTCTGCTAGCAAGAAAACTTTTGACTTTAGGGGGCAAGTGAAAAAGCAGTAGTTGAGGAAAAGAGGAATAGAGGAAAATCAGGGATTGATGAAGTCTTCTTAGATGCCAGAGGCAAGAGCTTCTCAAAATAGCATGGAATAAACAGAGGTGTGCTGAAAATGATGACCAGCATGGAGGAGTGCACCAACTGATCCTTGCTGGAGCCATGCACAGATCAGTACTATAAGTCTTAGAGATATTATAAGTCTCTTATGGAGGGCGGCTGACTGAGATTTTCATTACTTTATATAGGATCAGATGCGAGTATTGCTGTTTTCATTATTGGTAAATTAATTTGGTCATGTTGTGAGACTTGCAAACATGGTTCCCTAAAAGGAAATATGGTAACAACCCTGAGTACGAAGACGCAGGGGACAGATCACCTTGGTGAAACCATGAGTCAAAGACATGAAAAGTCCTGTGCGAGTGTGGAAATGAAATCATTTGAAGAACTTTGGTATGTATAAATCCTCTTTTTTTTTTTCTAACTGGATCTATCATAATTTAAAAGCAGTTCTAGGAGGAACCTATTAAGATGCCCCTCCCACAAAGTATTTTACTATGACCTAAAGAACAGGTGCTCTGATTTAAGGAACCTTGTTTCTGTCCATATCAGGGCTTAGGAATAAAATGTCAAGAGGCAAAAGGAAAATGATCATATTGGGCATTTATTAACTACTTCCCATGAGGCAGGCACTGTATGTGGGCATTATGTTGATGTTGAGTCTTTTCAGTTATGTCTGCCTCTTTGTTACCCCATTTGAGGTTTTCTTGGTAAAGATACTGGGGTGCTTTGTCACTGCCTTTTCTAGTTCATTTTATAGGTGAGCATACAAAAACAAAAATAAAAAATTACTCCCACCCTCAAGGAACTTGCATTTTAGTAAGGTAGCCAACGTGTATATGCATATAGTTCTATATAAGAGATATAAAGTAGAAATGTAGCATTACTAGTAGTAAAACTGTTAGTTATTATATAAAGTATCCATATTAGGGGTTTCCAGGGGCCAAGATGGTGGAATAAGCAGTAAGTTGCTGTCACCCTCTCACATTGACCTCTAAAAATATAAATGTGCCCCAGGAAAAATCTTAAAACAGCAGAGTCAGCAGAAAGATGGGATGGAACATTCTCTTAGCCCAGGAAACTTGAAGGATCAGCAAGAGAGGTCCATTTCACTCTGATAAAAGGGGAGAAGATTCAAGGCAAGAAGAATTTCAACAAGAGAGTAGCAAACCCCACCTCAGCAAACCAGTGGGAGATGCCAAGAAGCCCCAGGGTGGTGGAGCAAGCAAACACTAGCACCAGGCCCCTCCACATATCACAGTATAGCCATGGGAATCAGCATACTCCAGCTCAGAGAACCACCATGTGTGCCAGCTCAGTCCCAGGACAGGCAGGTGCCCTCCAGCAGCCAGACCTCCACTTGCTTCAGTGTAGCTCAAGGGAAATGCAGAAAAACCCCACCTGTTGTAAGTATATACCAGACACCACCACTAGGACCCTAGATCAGTACCAGGTAAGTTGACAGTTGCCTACATCCTCCAGCAGCCAGCACCCAAGGCCATAGCATACAAAGTCAGTGACCAGGCCCCTGGGCCCCAGCACAAGAAGCTTAGGACAGTTCTTCCTGTAACCCAGAAGCAGAGCTCAATTTTAAAAGTCAGGAAATAAGCAAATAAGATGAACAAACAGGAAAAATGAACACTGAACTCTCCTTTTATAGGGACAGGGAAGATCAAAACACAAACTCAGAAGAGGACAATATTATCGATGAGGAATATAAACTGGTCCCAAGACCAAAACATCTTTTTAGAAGAGCTCAATGAGAATTTTAAAAGTCGAATAAGAGAGGTAGAAAAAAATTGGGGAAAAAATGAGAAGTATGCAAGAGACAGTCAATGGCTTGGAAAATGAAGGACAAAAATTGAGTGTAAAAACAATTCCTTAAAAATAAAATTGGCCAAATGGAAGAATAAATTAAAGAAGAAAACAACTCCTTAAAAAAGAACTGACCAAATGGAAAAGGAACTACAAAAACTCCCAAAACAGAAGAATTCTTTGCAAAGCAAAAATGGCCAAATGGGAAAAGAGAAAAAAAAAAGCTAACTGAAGAAAGCAATTTGTTTAAAATTAGAATTGGGCAAATTGAGGCTAATGACTCAGTCAAACAAAATCAAAAGAATGAAAAATAGAAGAAAATGTAAAATACCTCATTGGATAAACAACTGACCTGGAAAATAGATCCAGAATAGACAATTTAAGAATTATTGGTCTATCTGAAAGCCATGATCAAAAAAGAGTCGGGGCAGCATCTTTAAAGATATAATCAAAGAAAACTGCCCAGATGCCCTAGAACCAGAAGATAAAATATTCATTGAAAGACTCCACTGATCATCTCCTAAAAGAGACCCCAAAATAAAAACTCCAAGAAATATTGTAGTCAAATTTTAGAATTATCAAGTCAAAGGGAAAATACTGCAAACAACCAGAAAGAAAGAAAAAAAAAATAAGCCATGAAACCACAGTCAGGATTGTGCATGACCTAGTACCTTCTACATGAAAGAATCAAAGGGCTTGGAATACAATAATTAAGAAGGCAAAAAAGCTGGGATTGAAACCAAGAAGCAATTAGCCAGAAAATTTGAGCATGATCTTTCAGGGAAGGAGATGGATATTCAATGAAATAGGGGACTTCCAAATTTTCCTAATGAAAAATCCATAGCTAAACAGAAAATCTGCTCTTCAAAAACAAGATTAAGAGCAGCACAAAAAGGTAAACCGGAAAGAAAAAAAAAAACCACACATGTTAATCAATAAGGTAAAACTGTTTATATCCCACATGAAAATATGACAGTTGTAACTCTTCATAATTGTATCTTTATTATGACATTTAGAAGGGGTATACATAGATAGAGGAATTTGGGTATAAGTTGACTTTTATGTGATGATAAAAAAAATAATTCATTAAGGAGTAAGAACAAGATTGTACTGGGAGAAGAAGAAAGGGGAGGGAGAAAAAAGTATATTACATCACATGAAATGGCAAAAAGACCTATTAGAGTAGAGGGAAATAAGTAAGAAAAGTGAGTATTGTCCAAACATTACTCTTATTTCATTTGTCTCAAAGAAGGAATGGCATACACACTCAATTGGGTATAGAAATCTATCTTACCTTATAAGAAACAGGAAGGAATAAGGGAAAGAAAAGTGAAGGGGGTGGATAGAAGAGAGGGCAGAAGGGAGAGAAGAAATAGTAGGGGAAATGAAGAAAAGGGAGAGGGACTGATAGAAGGGAGGGAAGATTGAGGGAGGTGGTGTTCAGAAGCAAAACATTAGTGAGGGAAAGGAAGAAAGGAGAAAGGAGAGTATAAAGTGGGGGGGGGAGGATGGAGAGAAAAATACAGTAAGTAATTATAACTGCAAATATGAATGGAATGACCTCTCCCCACAAAATGTAAATGGATAGCAAAATCGATTAAAAACCATAATCCTACAATATGTTGCTTACAAGAAACACATTTGAAACAGAACAATGCACACAGAGTAAAGATAAAAGACTGGAGTAGACTATATTATGCTTCAGTTGAAGTATAAAAAGCAGGGGTAGCAATCCTGATCCCAGAAAAAGCAAAAGCAAAAACAGATCAAAAGTGTAATATTTATACCAATTGATTTTTAAAAATTTAGATTTCTAGCACAGAGACCTCACTATCCCTTTGATAATTGCACTCACAGAGAACTACACAAATAGGGCTAGCCCCTATATACTATTAAAATGATTTATGTACTCATCTTAGTTCCCCTGCGTACCTAGCTGTGAGCAAATCTGTCGTCAAAATGTTGTTAATGGTTCAGGTAAATGAAAGCAATTTATCACTCCTGGACTGAAGAAGGGTAGAAAGAGACCTTTGTAGGGGACCTAAGATTATCAACAACCTCCATCTACTGATACAATATAATCAGTTCTTCTTTAGTCTCAGTTTCTCTTTTATCAATCTTTATCTCTATATCATCAAATAAAGAAAATTGTAAGTTCCTTTAAAAGAGGGCTTATAGCATATTTTATTTTCCAAGCACTTCAGCACAGTGTAGGTCCTTGAACCTGAAAGCCCTGTATATGTTGAGTTGAATTGAACTCAAAAGTGTAACATCATCCTTTATCTGAATAGACACAGTGAACCCTTTAATTTCATGTATGGTAAAAGGGGCTAAGTAAAAGAGAAAATATATGTTTTTCTTCTGTCAATTATAATATTTTAAAAAGTGTACTCAATAAAAAGCCCTTCAAATATTATTTGAGTGATGAATTTCTGTTCCTTGCTGTTGACTAAATGGCATTCTGTGCTTGGGGATGGGCCATGAATCTGAATATGCACTTGGTCAATTTCCATTGAGACAAGTTCTCTATCACTTGTCAGACATGCACAACCAGTGACTCTTGGTTGGTCTCTTGGTTTCTCTTAAACCGATGAGGTCAAATATAATTGGTAACTAACCCAGGATGAGTCTTCCCAAAGTGGGCCACAAAGAGAGAGGCTTTTGTATTTTTGCTGGAACCAATATCTAATCTCTCTGATAAGTACTTCCTTTATGACCTTGAGAAAATCATTAAATGCCCTTGGGGCTCTGTTTCCTTAACTTTAAAATGTGTATGTGGTGGTAGGAAGGAGGAGTGGAACTTTTTGGCCTCTGAGGTTCCTTCTATCTTTAAATATATAATCTTATGATCTTTGCACTTCTATAGGGGGAGAGAGAGAAAATTCCTTTTCCTGTCCTTCTTTCCCAGAAATTATAGCAGCTCCATGCATATAGCAGCAAGGGCACCCTCTCACCTCTAAGTCTGAACCTGCAGTCAGAAAGTCAGTGATGGCCAAGTAAATGAAAGCAGCTTACCAACCCTGGATTGAAGAAGGGTAGAGAAAGACCTCCTTAGGGAATCTAGACTGTTTATAATCTTCATCTATTGATGTGATATGATCAGTTCTTCCCCAGTCTTGGTTTCTATTATCATTCCTGGTCTGTAGATCATTGAGTAGCAGCTCCAGAAGGTAGACCTATCAGAAGCTAATATCCAGTACTCTGTTATGGCTGGTGTTGCTTCTTCTCAGTCAAGAGGTAGTGGATAGAGATTTGGATTTGGAATTAGAAAGACCTGACTTTGAATTTTGAATCAAAAATAAATAGTTGTGTGTCCCTGACGAGTGCCTTAATTTCCCTGGGCTTTAGTTTCGTCTATAGCATGAGGGAATTTGAACTCAGTAACCTCTAAGGTCTCTTCTCCATTCTGAATTATCAAATTTATGAGAATTTAACCCCTTTTATAGTAGTCTTCAATCTTTCTTGCTCTCTAGAGGTCTAAGTTTAAGGTCAAGCACATATAGGGGAGCTCTGGGTAAATGCTAGTCTATGAAAGGAGAGTCATTTCTGATGTCTGTCTCCATGGTAATACATCTGGGAAGGAACCTACAGTTACCCCTTTAATTTTTGAAATACTTAAGATTTTTTATGTTTTTTTCAGTCAATTGGAAAAATAAGACGAGTGTTGGGGGTCTAGGTGGCATAGTGAATAGAGTACGGGCCCTGGAATCAGGAGGACTTGAATCCAGCCTCAGACACTTAACACTTCCTAGCAGTGTGATCTTGGGCAAGTCACTTAACTCCAATTGCCTGCCCCCACACTTCCAAAAAAAAAAGACCAGTGGCAGTACTCTAGACTATTTTTAAAGTCTGCAATAAAAGTTGAGGCATGCTAAATGGTATTCTGCTTATAGAAAGATCTTGAATATTTGAAATGCTTCTCTGAGCAGCAAACCATTCTGCTTCTAAAAGCTACCCAATCACAAGTATTTGGAGAGCTTAATGAACATCAATGAAAAAAAGAATGCAAAGCAAAAATAACTAAGCAATAAAATTATTTTATTTGGGCATTTCTAACTTTTATTTCCCTCTCATTCTCTTCCTTAATGTTTGTTTCTCAGATAAAAGAAGTACATCTTTAAATAGTAATGACATCTGCCTACCTTTTTGTTGTTTCATGCCAGGCATAGACTAAAACTGAATTTGTGAGCCCAGGTGAGTGCTATCACCACCAAAACAAATCCTCAGGGAGACTGCTTGTAATCAAATGTTGAATGCAAAGCATAACCCAAACATGGCCACATATGGTAAATGATTTGCAAAGCAATCAGAGGACTGAATCAGAGAACTTACCCATAAGTTTACTTGATTTTGTCATCTCCGTGTGGGAAGTCAGTGGGTCTTTTGCCATCTGTTATGATGTAAAGAAATGGTGCAGGCCAAGCTGACATATTCAGAGCCTCTGCTCTGCTTCATATGTTCTGTGTTAAATAAATGCAATTGAAAGAATGACCCTGTCTAATGGGACAGTGACAGTGAAAGGCATATGGCAAGAATAGATGAATTAGCAGTGAAAATTGCTACAGATGACTATTGTTCAAGTTATTTAGCTAGTAGGCCTCTGCTTTGGAGGCTTTGTGCAATTCAAATGAATAATTATGAATGGCAGGTGAGCAACCCTCTTTTAGACTGACAAAACCATTATTACTTGAATCCCAGTTAGAATGGAACTCACAACAGAGTTTGTCAACTTTCCTTGCATTATTTGAGAAAAACTTATTTTAATGTCCTTAGCCCTAGCTGCAATCCCATCTCCTTGATCAGGAGCAACAAAATCCAAATGACCCATTTCTCCCATCATTAATTGACTAAACATTTATTGGATATTGGGCACATACTAAGGAGGATTAAAAAAGTCATTAAGATACAGACTCTGCCTCATAGATCAATCAATCAATTCAGAAGCATTTAGGAACCCACCATCTGTAAGAAACTCTGTTAGGGTCAGGGTTTAAAAAGACAAAAATGAAACATTCTCTTCCCTTAAGAAGTTTGCATTCTATTTGGGGAAACAACATGTACACATATAAATAAATGCCAAATATAGTTTTTGTAGAGGAGGAGATAAGAAAGAACACTAGCGACTATATGAGGAGGAGGAAAGGAATTTGAGTGTACCTTCCAAATATTATTTCAGGAAAATGAATAAAAATGTTGCCAACTTTATTTTGGTTATCTTGAGTGCAACTATTTAAAATACAGTGGTGAGGTTCATAAAAATGCAAAAATTTATATATTACAGGTACATATTAATGGCCGCTAAAAGTGGAAATGAACCTTAGTCATGAACTCCTCCTCACCCATGACAAGAAGTGACGAGTGCCTTAAGGGAGTGTCGCCCCACCTTCCTCCCACTCCCCTCAAAAAAATCTCTAAATATTCAGAGAAGAAAAAAAAATCACTTCTAACTGGGCATGGAGGTAGAGTTTGGACACCATTACACAGAGAATGTTATTGGAGTAGATTGAGTTTGTGTCAGGTCCTGAAGTATGGCTATAATTTCAGCAAGTAGAAGTTAGACATGGGATGTTCAACATAGGGTTGTGGGATTAAGATGGGTTTGATTATGATGGCACACAAAAAAGCTAGTTTACTGGAAAGAGCAAGCAATTTGGAGTCTGAAGACTGAGGCTCAAGTCCTGGTATTGCCATTTCCAACTTGTGTGATCTTGGAATAGTCTTGGGCAGATGCCACAATTTACCTCAGTGAACCTTAATTTTGTTATCTGTTCAAAGGAGGTAGGAACATTTACCTTTTCAAATTTATTGGGTTTTAATATGATCAAATGAACGTATGTACATAAACTACTACATACATGCTTAGGTATAAGTGCATTAAATGACCTCGAAGGTCAGTTCCAAATCAATAATACCTTGAAGACACATATGAAACCTAAAAGTTCACTTCACAGTAACACAGATAATACAATTTTTGAATTGTGGAAAGTAGAAATAAAAATTTATGAATGTGCTGATATACTAGCCTTGATATTACTTGCTATAATTTTAAATCCACAAGTGGACTAGCTTTCAACAATGTCCTTAACTTAAAAAAAAAAAAAACTAGTGATGATTTTTGTTTATTTTTATGCCACAATGCTTTCCCAAATAACTGTTTACCTCCAATCATAGAAACCTCCCTTACTTAGTAGAGAAAAACAGATAACTAAAACCAACTGATCAGCCAAGGACCCTTATCAATCAAAGAAGCCCACAGTTATCAAGTGCTTACAGTATCCCAGGCACTATACTAGGCATTGGGAATATAAAGACAAAAATGAAGCCATACTTTCCTTCAAGGAACTTATATCCTTTTAGGGGAAATAATACATAACTATATCAGTATATACAAAACAGAACTGAGGGTGACTAGTTTCATTTGATTGGATCAGAAAAGGTTTATGTAGAAGCTAGTGCTTCAGCTAAGCTTCAAAGGAAACTAGAGATTCTACTAGAAGTGGAGGTGAGTCAGGAAGAAACCTCTTGTAGGCCTGGGGAATAGTAAGTACAAAAAAATGAGACAGAAGCCAGCGTCATATATGAGGATTAAGAAGTTCAGTTTGGCTGGTACATCGAGTAAATAAAAGAGTAACACAAAATGTGGCTGTAGATGGATATTGGAACCAAGTTGTCAAGGTTTTGAAATGTCAAGCAAAATACTTGATTCTAGAGACAATAGTGAACTGCTGGAGTACATTGAGCCTTGGAGTGACATAGTTAGATCCATGTTTTTCAGATAATCATTTAGATAGTTGTGAAGAACATAGATTGAAGAACGGGAGAACCAAGAAGGCCAATTAGGAATCTATTCCAATAGTCCAGGTGGGTTAAGAAAAGGGCCTGACTAAGTTCATGGCCATGTGTGTAGAGAAAAAGTGACCTATGAAAGAGAAGTCACAGAGGTAAAAAGGACAAGGTTTTGTGACTTGTTGGATACGATAGATAAAAATAAGTGAGGAGTTGAAGGTGACTCTGACCCTGAAAACCTGGTAATAAAATAAATGCCAGTAACCTCTAAAGAAATAATAAAGCTTGAAAGAGGAGTGTATTTAGGAGGAAAAGTGATAGATTCATCTTGGAGATTGTGTGGTATATACAATAATCCCCCAATTTTGTCCAAAAAGAGAGATATGTATTTCCTTCTTTGTTCTATGGAACCAAATTGGTTATTTTGCCTTTGATATGAGTTCAGCTAACATAATTTAAAAGGAAAATGACAAATGTTAAAGGAGAATAGGAAAAGTGGGGCACCGATGTATTGTTGATGAAGTTGTGAACTGACCCAAACATGTCTAAACTATGTTTAAAAGGCTATAAAGATATGCATACCCTTTGATCTAGCATAGCATTATTAAGTCTGTATCCCAACGAGATCCAAAAAAAGGAAAAAGATCTATATGTACAAAAATATCTATAGCAGCTCTTTTTGTGTTGGCAAAGATGTGGAAATTAAGGGGATGCTCAACAGTTGGGCAATGGCTATGCAAGTTGTGGTACATGCCTGGGATGGAATACTATTGTGCTATAAGAAATTATGAGCAGGATTCTTTCAGAAAAACCTGGAAATTGTTACATGAACTTATGCAAAGCGAAGTGAGCAGAACCAGGAGAACGTTGATACAGTAACAACAATATTATACAACGATCAACTGAATGACTTAGCTATTCTCAGCAATACAGTAGTTTAAGATACTTCCACAGGACTCATCATGAAAAATCAGAGAAAGAATTGATGGAGCATGAATGCAGATTGAAGCATATTTTTTTTACATTTCTTAAATTTTCTTGGTTCCTTGTCTAAATTTTTTTTTTATGACATGACTAATGTGGAAATGTGTTTTGCATGACTTCACATGCATAACCTATAGCAAATTGTTTGTCTTGGAAATGAGAGTGGAGGGAAGGAAGGAGAAGAATTAGAACTCAAAATTTTTAAAAAGCAAATGTTAATTTTTGCATGATTAAAAAAATCTTTGACAAATCAGTAAAAAGATCCTTAGTTTAGCCACAGGGAGATTCACTAGAAGCAACATAGATTTGCATATTTCTTTCTCTCTCTCTCTCTCTCTCTCTCTCTCTCTCTCTCTCTCTCTCTCT